>NC_057813.1:304496260-304799351 GCF_018294505.1 Triticum aestivum | reverse complement strand
CGCGGTCATCCCGCGCGCGATCGTGGCCGGACCAGCTTCCCCGTCCCACTCAACCCCATCCATGGAGGCCACCGTCGCGGGAGCAGCACCTCCCCCTCCACTTTGGTCGACGGCCAGAGGTGGAGGTACTCCTCTACGTCGCTCTGGCTCGTCGGCCCATCTATGCTAGGATTCAAGGAGCTCGAAGCTTCACACATCATTGATCTCGCCTCCCCATGACCCCTCTCTGTAGTTCGACAGAGGCCCGGACACGGATTCGGCCGTCCCAAACCACAAACCACGGCGAGTTCCTCCGGTGAGATCCCCTCAACCCGCTCTACACACCTCTCAATCCTCCCCTAGTGTCACGCCCAATATGCGATACTATCCTAAAGAGACTCGAAGGTCCCACCAAGGATATAACCGCATATTGAAACGCTTTTGCAAGATGGATATCATTACATCAACATTACATAATAGATAGGGATACATACATAAGGCATACAATGGCACACGAATACAACATCACAATACATCATCCATAAGATCAACATCCGACTACGGATGAAACACAAACAGAAGCTCAAACGACATCCACCCTGCTAGCCCAGGCTGCCGACTTGGAACCTATCCCCTGATCGAAGAAGAAGCAGAAGAAGAACTCCAAAACAAGCAAACATCGCTCTCGCATCATGATTATCGCATAACCTGTACCTGCAACTATTGTTGTAGTAATCTGTGAGCCATGAGGACTCAGCAATCCCATTACCATGGGTATCAAGACTAGCAAAGCTTAAAGGGAAAGGAAGGGGTAAAGTGGTGAGGCTGCAGCAGCGACTAAGCATATATGGTGGCTAACATACGCAAATGAGAGCGAGAAGAGAGCAAACGGAACGATCGTGAAGCTAGCAATGATCAAGAAGTGATCCTGAACTCCTACTTACGTCAAACATAACCCAAAAACCGTGTTCACTTCCCGGACTCCGCCGAAAAGAGACCATCACGGCTACACACGCGGTTGATGCATTTTAATTCAGATCTGGTGCCAAGTTATCTACAACTGGACATTAACAAATTCCCATCTGCCCATAACCGCTGGCACGACTTTCGAAAGATTATACCCTGCAGGGGTGTCCCAACTTAGCCCATGATAAGCTCTCGCGATCAACGAAGGATATACCTTCTCCCAGGAAGACCCGATCAGACTCGAAATCCCGGTTTACAAGACATTTCGACAATGGTAAAACAAGACCAGCAAAGCCGCCCGATGTGCCGACAAATCCCGATAGGAGTCGCACGTACCTCGTTCTCAGGGCACATCGGATAAGTCAAGCTACGAGTAAAACCAGCCCTCGAGTTGCCCCATGGTGGCCCCGCAGGTTGCTCGGTTCGGACCAACACTCGAAGGAGCACTGGCCCGGGGGGGCTAAAATAAAGATGACCCTCGGGCTCCGGAAACCCAAGGGAAAAAGGGCTAGGTGAGGCAAATGGTAAAACCAAGGTTGGGCCTTGCTGGAGGAGTTTTATTCAAAGCGAACTGTCAAGGGGGTCCCATAAATCACCCAACCGCGTAAGGAATGCAAAATCCGGGAACATAACACCGGTATGACGGAAACTAGGGCGGCAAGAGTGGAATAAAACACCAGGCATAAGGCCGAGTCTTCCACCCTTTACCAAGTATATAGATGCATTAATTAAAATAAGAGATATTGTGATATCCCAACATAATCCTATCCATCATCGGGCAATCTTCAACTTCACCTGCAACTAACAACACTATAAGAGGGCTAAGCAAAGCGGTAACATAGCCAAACAATGGTTTGCTAGGAAGGGTGTCAAAGGTTAGAGGTTCATGGCAATTTGGGAGGCTTGATGGGCAAAAGATAGGTAGCGCAGCAAAAAGCGATAGAACGAAGCAACTAGCATAGCAATGATAGTAGTGAGATCCAGGGTAGCGGTCATCTTGCCTGAAATCCCGCTAGGAAGAAGAACGAGTCCATGAAGAAGACGAACGGATGTAGTCGAACGAATCCTCACAACTCCGGAACGAAACCAAAGCTAACGAGAGAAGCAAACCGGAAAGGAGGAAACAACATGGTAAACACACAAGCATAAACATGGCATGATGCACAAACAAGTATGATGCATGTCCGGTTTAAAGAGGCATGGCATGGCAAAGTGCAACAAACAATACTACAAGTTAAGTGGAGCTCAGTATGCAACGAGTTGCATATCGACAAAACACCACATCGAGTTATTTAGTTTAATCTCGTTTAAGCTACTCAACAATATTAAATGTTGTTAAACATGGCAAGAGGTGAAGCATAATGAAACCACCTATCTAGGCAAGTTTAAATGAGGCCGGAAGTAACAAACAATAATTCCGGAAAAACCCTCATGAGCAATATTCTAGTTTTGGTACTGTTCTGCCTATTACATAATTTTAGAGTTGTTAAACATGAAAATAAAGTGGACCATGTTAAACTAGGCATTTTTCCACCCCATTTACATATAAAGTTTATTTAAAACGGAGCTACGGTTATTTAGTTATGAAATAAATCATTTTAACATGGCATTTGAGCAAATTTAATCAAACAGTATTTTAAACATTTTAAACATGGATGAAAGTGGCATATTATGAAACTAGATGAAATTCTAAGCACTTTACATATATAATTTGTTTTAATCCGATGCATGGTTAATTAATTATTGATGCATGACCATTAAGGGGTTTTTCTACAAATCTGGAATAAAAACTAAATCATTCCGCGAAAAAAAACGAATCGGGCCGAAGTTGGTGGCCCGATAGGAACATGGGCGCTGGAGGCTCACCACTTGGGCTTCAGCCCAACTGGTGGGGTGGAGGCCGGGCAGGCCAGATCTGGCAGCAGGTGGGGTAGGAGGTCCACGCGGCGGCGCGGTCGATGCAGCATGGACGCGGTCAACGCACGCGTGCGAGCGCTCGAGACAGAGGATAGCGGGAGCGGTCCTCTGGTCGAGAAGAAGAAGAGTAGCAGCAGCCTGGAACTTGGGCGCCGGAGGCAGGGATGGGGCCTTGCTGGAACCGGGCGGAGGAGGAGCGAATCCGGGGGCCGGGGTGCCAGATCCGGGCTCCAAGGGAACTTCGAACGCCGGTGGAGACAGATCAGCGCGGCGACGAGCTCCTGTCCATGGCAACAGAATAGAGAGAGGATTGAGAGAGAGAATCCAGAGGAAGGAGAAGAACGGAGGGAGAAGAAGAAGGGAAGGGGCGACGGGGTCCTGGTGGTGCTGCTGCTTGCAGCCGGCGGCGACGCAAGGTGGTTGAGGAGGGCGGCTGGCGTCCTCGGGAAGAACACCGACGGGGAGGAAGGACGACACGGTGGCGAGGAGGAGGTCCAGGAGGTGAGGGTCGTCGCTGGTTGCTCCAGTGAGCGGCGCGAGGCGGCGGGGTCGAGCTCGGGGAGGCACGGGAGGTGGTGGATGGTTTGGATCGGGAGGAGCTGAGGCGGCTGCAGTGTTGATTTGGTGGCGCTGAAAATAAGGGGAAGATGGCGGCGGTGCTAGGGGATTGGGTCAATGGGGGAAACAAGGAGGAGACCAGGGGAGGCGCTGGTTGGTTCGCTGGTGATCCCGAGGGGAACTAGAGAGAGTGGCGGCGGGGAGGAGGATCCCTAGAAAATAGGGTTTGGTCCAAAATGAACTAGGGTAGACTATATATATATAGCAGATGAATTTTGGTTAGGGGATACCTAGCCCCTTTGATCGTAATCAGACGGCCGAGAAATAAATAGGTGGGGGTCCAAAAGAGAAAACGGAGATGTTTTATAGATGTTTGGGGATAATCTGGATCCATCGGTAACGACAGACCGGTTCGGGTTCGGGGCAGTTTTTGGACGCGCGCTTGAGGGGGCTGCGAGCTGGCAAGAGAGGTTAGGTGGTCTGACAAGAGGGACTCGAAAAACCTGGTTGGTCTCGGAACGTTCAACGAAAGCAAGGGGGGACGTGGCAACTACGAACGGATGCAAGTTTTAAAAACAATGACGGCAACGAGGTTTATGAAAACATGCGGATGCAATGCGGATGATGCGATGAGATGAAATGCAAGACATGAACAAAATGCAAAACAAAAAAAAAACAAAAACCCAACCACGGAGGAAAAAATCATATTGCATCTCCGGAAAAGGCAAGAGTTGGAGTTACGAATATGGAAAGTTGTATCCGGGGTGTTACAACACTCCACCACTACGAGAGGATCTCGTCCCGAGATCTAGGATGGCACCGGAGGGAAAAGAAAGAGGAAGAGAAGAGGTAAAACTAAGTTGCTTCTTTGATAAACGAGTGAAACCATGAACCTTGAGAGGTTGAGCAAAATAAAAGGAAGAAAATAACGAAGATGAACAAAGTTGAAAACACACCGTTAGAAAAGAGGAACAAGGGATACGGCGAGAACCAAGAGGTTAAGTGACGAGATAGATATTGAAACCACTCCGGTTAAACAAGATAGAGAAGGAATAAGAATGATATAATTTGGGCAGCACTCCGACTAAAAGAAGAAGGAAAACTTGATAAGATAAAAAGCACTTGAAGAGATGACACAACACTCCGGTTAAATGGATAAGCATGAAAAGAACACGATCCTCACAATCGAGATGATGAGTGAAGAGAGCAACATCACCATGCCTTCGGAAGAAAGAATAGAAGATAGATCATTGGAATAAAAGAATGGAGAAGAAAAATGCCAACTTCAACCACAAACGAGCTTGGAAAGCACCCTTCCAAGAAGGTTATAACGGAGTTGTTGGAAAACCAACAACGAGAAGGACAAGCTTGTAGTGGGCTTATGAAAAACATCTCAAGACTATGAGGTGACATTCTGCCAGTAACGAAAACAATTGCTTGCTTTGAGATTAACAAAGAGATGAAAACTTCTTCCACCAAGAGGATAAAGAGCAAGATTGGGTCATGCATAATCACCACAAATAGCAACAACCCTTAAGGAAAGGCTGTAGGTGAAATCTGACACAAGATAACTCCAAGGAAGAAAATGATGGGTTTAAAATACCTCATTCTTGACAACATGTGAATCGAGAAACATGAATGGAAATTGTCAAGAGTGACATAACACCACCTCAAAAGATAAGGTAGAAAGAATTGCACTTTGGAATGCAAGATGAAGAATACTTGAGCTCCTCAAAACAAAACATGTGTTGAGCACTAACGGTGTCCTGGACTAGGGGGTACTCAACGCATCGTCTCCCGATCAGTTGGATTGGGCCAAGGACCCCCATGGCTGTATACTCATGGGCCAGTCCGGACAGCTGCCGCATACAAGGAAGAATCAACAAGACTTGGTGATCAAGACAAGGACTCCTCCCCCACCGGCGTATTCGGTTAGGACTCTTGTTATTCTAGGCCTCTGGTGCATTATATAAACCGGGCCAGGCTAGTCGATAGACATATACAACAACAAGCATGCCATAGGCTAGCTTTTCGGGTTTAGCCTCTATGATCTCGTGGTAGATTTACTCTTGTACTACCCATATCATCAATATTAATCAAGCAGGACGTAGGGTTTTACCTCCATCGAGAGGGCCCGAACCTGGGTAAAACATCGTGTCCCTTGCCTCCTGTTACCATTGATCCTAAGACACACTGCTTGGGACCCCCTACCCGAGATCCGCCGGTTTTGACACCGACATTGGTGCTTTCATTGAGAGTTCCGCTGTGTGATCGGCGAAAGGATCAATGGCTCGACTGCAGGTCAACTGCGACGTCGGCTTCTTCGTCACCAGCTCGACTGGTCACCTTGGCTTGACCGAGGACTGCGCCCTTTGTCATGTTCGGATGAAGGCTTTCATCAACACCAACTCCGATCTCTATCAAGATCATGGAGGAGTCATCCATGGAGCTCGGGGGCTCAACGTCAACATTGCCCTCAGGCGACCGTGCTGTTTTTTTGGACAACAAACTTGTATCCGCCGCCACCGCCTCCTCGAGTGTCGCCTAAATGATTACTTCGGTGGAATTATGCGGAATTAAGTCTACAACAACCTTGCAAAAATTTCGTCGAGTTCCGATGAAGGAATCTCCGGCAATCTCCGATATACCGGAGCCCTGTTGAATCTGGACGAGAATCCGGACGAGTTTAGGGCGTGGTATCCAGCGTCTAGCTCGGATGTTCTTTGGAGGATCCAACCGTTGATTTGCTGCGGAATTCCCTTATCTACCACTTGCCAAAAATTCAGCTCGATCCGACCGTCCAAACTCCGGGAAACTTCCGATTAGTGCATCACTTTTTGGATCTATTTTCTGCGCGAAAACGAATCCGACCCGAGTTCGTCTTTTTTATGAACGGGATTTCGGACATCCTTTTTGAAGGAAGTTTTGTATGGGGTATTGTGTTTTGTTCCCGAACACATCCCACTAACTTTAAGATCTTTTGAACATGATCTTCAACATCATGCTGGTGTCAAACCAGTCCGGCAATATTGCTCCATGGCTGCCGACATGCGCTAGACACGTCGTCACTTTGTTGAGCCAAGCTCAACTTCTTCGGATCATCATCTTGGCAGGCCGAACAAGAGTCCGGCATCGCGAAGGATAAATCATCACCAACATCGCCGCCCCACGGATTACACGGAGCGGGCATACCGGCATCGCCGCACGGTCGCTTCATCAAGCCGGCATCGGCCACGTCACGACCTGCATCGGCAGGGCCGCACTATTGCTTCTTCAAGCTGGTGTCCATCATGCCGACCTACTTCGACATCTCGGCTGGACCGGGGGCTTCGCCATCTCTTCATCAACCTACTCCGGACACTTTGGCGTCACTAGCCGACCAGACATGGGTGCGCGGATCGAGTCCCAATTTTGGGAATCACCTTCCTTCAGATTGCTACAACAAATAAACCAGGTGCTATTAATCCTAGTATTTCTTTTTTGCTTGTTTGGGTTAAATTTTTCCCAAGGAATTATTACTCTGGTTAGTCCAGCATATGTACACAGGTCTATCAAATGGTGGCTGCATTATCGACGGTCACATGATGGTTCGGTCAGTTTCCGTACACAGTTCGGCGAACGCCGCATCCGGAACTCGGACCGACCTGTGAATCCAGGCTTTGCCACGCCTTTATTGCATTACGCCGACGACCTGCATCGACATCGACTTCGGCGCCAGGCCATATTTCTTTTACTACTCACTTTGCATAAATTATTTATTATGCAACATTTTTTTAAATTCCTACTATTACTATTATCCCCGGTCTGCACTATTTTTTGTGCACAGGAAAATGATCCAGCCGGACTATATCCTTTGACGTCACCTCGGCTGGACGGGGGGCTTCGTCAACACTTCATTACCCCATGCCGGGGACTTCGGCATCACTCTGCCGTCCTGCATTGACCATGCTATGTCACCACTTCGGAGTGCCGAGCTCCTTGCTCCGCCACCTCGAGACCAGCTTGGGGGATGGAACCTTGTCCCGCATCAAGCTCGGACCGCGTCGTCAATACCGAACACATTAACCAGCTAAGTTGCCTTCATGCTCAAAGTTTTAAATTTCTAACTTGTGTTCGGTTCGACCAAGAATTATACTTTTTTGTAAAAAAGTTGCTTGTAAAAAATTTCCTTGTCGAAACTTTGTTCGCACACACTTGATGCGCTACCCGCGCTCATTATACCTGGGGGCTTCTTTAACAGAAGCTTATTAATACGGGCTTTATGCCCAACACATGTGTCACACTTCCGCATGTACCTTTTATTCACCATTATATGCATCGATATGACTTAAGTTTTGGCCAAGCTGGGTTGCCTGGCTCCTGTGCTTACCCCTACATTCCCGATTGTTCGACTAGGTGGTAAAGGGAGCACCTCTGCGATTGTTACTACCGGGTCAGCCGGATGTGTACCTCAGACTGGGTGAAGCCGAAAGCTAGCGTTCTTAAGGGAATACTCGGTCGGTGAACTAAAAGATGATTTCTTACCTATTTATTTACCTGTCCCCAGATGTTTTTCTGCTCTTTTCGCAGTCCGGACATGCACTTTAGGGCATGCCTCCCAGGGAAATGAACCCCTAACGGAACTATTCTCCCTGGAAGATGTTTCTTACTAACCATGTAATATAACATAACTAGTTGGGCACTTGTCTGATAAAGCACTAATGACCCATACGCCTGGTCTCCACGCATGCCCCGGTTTTTATAACCGCGAGGGTATTCGGACACACTCCGGACTATTGGGTCCAGAGGTTGAAGCGAAAAGGTCCGCTACGACAAACGATCTACAATCCAGCTAGAAGGCATTCTAAATGTCACCTTACATTTTATAGTCAACTTTTACCCAAGTCGCTTGGGGGCTCTTATGTTTATTTGAGCCGTTTCATACTAAGTGTTTTTCTTCTTAGTCGTTGCAAAGCTAAAGCACGGCAGAAGCATTTTTTTTCTAAAGTCCAATTTTCGGATTGGCACCGAACACTTGATCTAGTTCGGACATTAATCTTTTGAATAAGTTTTTTGGCTTTTCGAGCCCATGGCACTTTTAAACTATTTCTGTGTTTTCAGCACAAGTCTCGCAGTGCAACGCCGGACACCTTTTGAGATTCGGCAAAAACATTCTCGGATATTGCTATATAAGCATCAGTTTCGAATTGTGTCTTCGGTCAATAGTTGGGTTGCCCGGCTCCCGCGCTTGCCTCCTACATTCCGCTTTGTTCGGCTAGGTATGCAAAGGGAGAACCACTGCGATTGTGCTTCCAGCTCGCATGGTCAAGCACCTCAGTGGAGAAAGCCGAAAACTGACTGTCACAATAGGTGTAAACTGGTCAGCGATCCGATGACTATATTAAATGACGGGCCATTCATTGGCCGAAGTGTTTCTGGCTTGACCTTGACTGTCGCCGAACACTATCGGGGGCTATTAACTGGCCTCCCAAACTAAATCCTCGATATTTTGCTCTTACATTGGAGCAGAGGTTTCATGATCATGCTTAGCATGACAACCCAAAGAAAGGAACCGATAGCGGGACTATTTTCTCTGGAAGACATTTCTTCTGTTAAACAGTAATATAACATGTCTCTCCGCGTACCTTTGTTTAGAAAGCCATATGACCAGATTGCCTTGTTTGTCGTAAATCTTTGCCCTCATAAAGGCTTTATAAAGTAGGACAAACACTCCTCGGCTACCGGCCGAGGAGGTTGAAGCCCATGGTCGGTTAACAAAGTTTTGTACAATGCGGATCCGAGCATTAATGAGATAAAGTATTTGGATACATTGAGTCATTACACATAATTTGTGATTTTACTATGGATATTGATCCTTAATTCGGCCACCCGTGCCTGCATTAAGGCTCGGGGGCTACTGGGCTTCGGGCTTATTATTTACAAATATTAAAGGGGTACATTGATCCCCTGATCTGGTGTTGCCACCCGACCAGTGTCTCGGGGGCTACTGCATTGCTTGTTCTATGCAGAAAATCTTAAGTGCAATACAGTTTCCGAGGAGATTTTGATCCTCAGGTTGGTCGGCCACACCCAACCTGAGTCTCGAGGACTGAGCACGCCGCTTTTTGTGTCCCGAAGTATTCTGCTGAGCTAGGACTTGATCCTCAGACCGATTTTGCAAATCAACCTGAGTCTCAGCGGCTACGGGGATCAGCGGTCTTATGTCATCCTTCAGGTGCATCTCGGGTTTTAGACCGATACATACCTTGAGGGATACTGGCTATATATCTCGTCAGAGAATAAATTACATCAATAAAAAACATTGACCAAAAATCAGCCCATGACCGAGGTGCTTAACCACCTCGGAAGCAGTTCGACATATAGCTCGGATGCAAGTGGCTGGCTCCTTAGAGGGCATTTCCGGCATTAAGCTCGGTTAAACTCCTTCAAACTTCTTTGAACCAAGGTGATTTATGACACCTTGGATAAAGTCCGGCGTTGGAGCTCGGATACATAGTCCGGCGTTAGAGCCGGGAAGCAGTCCGGCATTGGTGCTCGGCTGCAAAAGATACCTCGAATGCAGTCCGGCGTTGGAGCTCGGACGCAAGAGGACGTTGCCACCTGGGAACAACTTCAAACCCGAGGCATGGCATAAAAATAACAAGGCATTGATAAAGGCCATAAACTTAAAGGGGCTCCTCGGATACCCAATGCGTAAACTCGTCGAATGCATTTCGGCGATCCTCAAGATAGAAGATTTGTTGAACCAGTTTTCAAGACCGGCAACCGGAGATGAAGAACAGTTCAGAAGAATCGAGGAGCCTCCCTAACTTGAAGACCGGTTCAGGGGGCTACTGACGGTGTCCTGGACTAGGGGGTACTCAACGCATCGTCTCCCGATCAGTTGGATTGGGCCGAGGACCCCCATGGCCGTATACTCATGGGCCAGTCCGGACAGCTGCCGCATACAAGGAAGAATCAACAAGACTTGGCGATCAAGACAAGGACTCCCCCCCCCCATCGGCGTATTCGGCTAGGACTCTTGTTATCCTAGGCCTCTGGTGCATTATATAAACCGGGGCCAGGCTAGTCGATAGACATATACAACAACAAGCATGCCATAGGCTAGCTTTTTGGGTTTAGCCTCTACGATCTCGTGGTAGATCTACTCTTGTACTACCCATATCATCAATATTAATCAAGCATGACGTAGGGTTTTACCTCCATCGAGAGGGCCCGAACCTGGGTAAAACATCGTGTCCCTTGCCTCCTGTTACCATTGATCCTAAGACGCACTGCTTGGGACCCCCTACCCGAGATCCGCCGGTTTTGACACCGACAAGCACCATGTTTATTTTAGAGTGTAGCTTGGCGGATCATAGCTTCGAGAGAAATCTTGAAGAACAATTGAAGGATGAAAGGAATCCTTGACGAACCACCATATAGAACCTCCATGAAGAATTCCAGTAATAAAAGGATGATAGAAAGAAAGAGAGGTTGAAAACACAAGGTGAACCCTTGCAATGATTTAGATGGAGCTTCGCGACAAGATAATTGAGAGAGCTTGGAACTCCAAAAAGAAAGATGAAGCCTCTCGAACCGAGAATGTGATATGATGACCAACTCCGGAAAGAAAGATGAATCACTTATAATCAAGAATTTATTCATCATGAATAATCTCTGGAAGAAAAGAATTGAATCACCTCGAGGAAATAAGCATAAGATTTATTGTATGCTTATCCTTCATCAAATTAAATTGATGACAAGCAATGGATTTGGCATACTACTTATTCCCGTAGAAAGGATTAAGAGAGATATAGCACAAACTTGAGAAGGTATTGATGGAACCACCGGTGGGATTGGAAACAACGAATGAATTGATATGATAACAAAGGAAGTGAAATCTTGAACGAACCACCGTAAAAATTGAAAATGAAAGTAGAAAAGGCACAATTCACCGGGAAGAATTGGAAAACGAATGAAGATACTTGAGGGGATTTAAATACATGAGAATGAAGAGGTCATGAACTGATTAGAGGGTATTTGAACGATGCACCGGTAGAATATGGAGAAGGAGAGCTAAAAGATGAGAATGAAAAATTATGACATGATGGCTTCGGAGAATCAATCTGAAAAGACTCTTGAATTGCTCCGGATGGGTGAAAAGAATTTAAGAGAGCCATTAATCTTCGAGAGAAGGGACAGGATTTAGAGGAAATACTTCTTTGGTCTTCAAAATCCGAGAATGATGACGATAAACACCACCATGAATTGTTGAGACACTCCAGAATGAAAATTAGAAAGGTTGAACCAATGACGAAAGAATTTGAAAGATCTTGGAGAAGGACATATGACTTATGATAATTCATTCTTACGTCAAACTCGAAAAGAATTAGGAATGGCTCCGGAATAATTAGAAGAGTCAGGTAAGATCCTGGGAAAAGACCTGTGGGTTATGGCCCACTCAAAAGGAAACATCGTTGAACGATTGATTGAAAGGGGGGATTGCACCGGTTGAATTAAATGACTTGAATGGGATAATAATCTCCAAATAGCTTGAACGGATTAAGAATGGAAAACATGAATCTTATGAGATATCTTGAGCACTTCAGGAAAAATGAATAGCGAGAATTGAAAGATTAAGAGGTGCATCGGCATGTGATCGCATTTGAAACGAGGAAAAGGGATATGATCAACACCGAAAGCTTGAGTTAAATCCACCGAAAAAGAATACGAGAATGAAGAATGATGAACTTGAAGCTGTTGAGCATCTTCATGGGAAATCACCGGATAAGAACATTGATGGAAAAGAATGGAGAGTCTTCCCATCAATAAAATGGATAGCCGATTAAGAAATCTGAGTCCTTGAAGAAAAGGGTGGGAGGGCGGGGAAAACAAAGACAACTTGGAATGGATGAAACAAACACCGGTGAGAAAACTTAGAGTTGATCTTGCGGATGTTGAAAAGATCTGATCCACTTGAAGAGAAGCACGCCGGTTGGAAAAGAATTAACATGACAATCTCGGTGATCAAAAGGATTAGTACTCCCATAGAAATATGAGAACACCGCTTGAAAGGTATGGAATCAACACTTGACATTGAAGCAACTCAAATATCACAAATAAAACTAAACAAAGGATTTGGCTTGCAGAATAAGCCGGAACAAATACATATGATAGAGATTTACCCAATCCCATATCATGCATCTGTCGGAAAGATATTCTAGGAGCTACTTGAATTCCCACCTATAAACTCCCGAAACTTTCTGGTTATGCAATCAGGTGTTGGGGATACAGGGGAAGCAATATATCTCACCCAAACTAACAATACCTACATCCAAGCTGTATCCATCCATCAACACATAACCAAGAAACCTTCGGAAATCGTGTACCTCGACCTTCGAAAAGCATCCGTTATGCGAGCTATGGCAATACTCCCAAACTCACCAGTACTGGGTGACGTCGAGGTTATCTCACCAACAACTGCATAAAAGAGATTTTCGATGTCGGCAAAACTCAGGTATCCCAGAACTGCAACGATAAAATTGTGATGATAACACCTCGGAGCTCAACTCCCCGGGTCACTGCCACATAAAAGACAGGAGGCACCAAGAATAATGTTCTCGTCACAAAACCATCGGAACGATTCCAAGATACCCACGTGATCCTAAAAAAAATTAGTGAAATTTGAGGAGAGGAAAGGCAAAACATCTATGTTAGGAGACCTCACCAGAGCGACGAAGGGGCTGAGGAGTAAAAAGAATCCTACTCTCCGATATATATAATCCTAAGACCCAAAATAGTTTTCTTCTAGACTCAACAACGGCCAACAATCAAGGGGGATCCTATGGTCGGTCGAGGCTCTGATACCAACTTGTCACGCCCAATATGCGGTTCTATCCTTGGTGGGACCTTCGAGTCTCTTTAGGATAGTATCGCATATTGGGCGTGACACCTAGCCCCATCACCTAGCCGCCCCAATGGCGCTTGTCTTGGCCAATTTTTACTGAACTGTCTTGTGTTCGTTCGTGGTTATGGGGGGATTGTTCGTCCAGCCGCCATCAATCTAACATGTCGCTGTGAGGCAAGTTTGGATCTGGCCGGAGACTGGATAGAACTGCACACCCCTGTTGGTTGAGATGCACGCCCCTATGGGCAGAATTGCATGCCCAACACCCGCTCCTGCCCGCCTCACCCCCTCCCACCCCCTGCCCCTTTCTCCACCTCACGCTTGCAGTCCATTAGGCGTGCGCTGCAGTTCCTTTTTCTTTTGTTTTTTACAAAGAAAATATTTTTTGTGCAGATGGGATGGGCGTCGCTTGCGTGCAATTTGCATTTGATGTGCTCACGATTCATGCTGCTCACAGGGTCTCACCGGCGAAGGCTCGTGTTCTGCAGTTCTCTTGCGCATCCATTATGGCTTCAGTGATCGTGGTGCTCACCGATGCCTCATCCCTATGTAGTTTTTTCCAAGGATCTCTTTGTAGGGTGAGAGCGCTTCATGTAGTTCGGTATCTGTAACCGTGTAGTGCAACAAACAGGGCGTGCGCGGGGCAAAGTAGTGCAACATCGGTAGCCGAACAAATCAGCTTAACACAAGGCGGTTTGTTGGATTCATTCATGTTTGTCCCAGCAGTGCAGTTGACTTGCAGCAGTTCGGGGTGTCTCTCGTTGCAGCTCGGTTGGGTCGTCGGTGTAGTAGGCGAGCATGTGAGAGGACCATGCGCATCTAGTTTGATTCCGGCCGTGCGACGCTGCAGTACAGATGTGTGTGCCATGCATTTTTCTGCATTTTACTTGGTGTGGACGTGCAACTTGGCGACTGTGGACGTGCAGCTCGAAGGCGCGCGTGTTGCCGTTCAGTGCTCGTGCAGGTGCAGCTCGTCATCGCGGGCGCACTGCAGTTCTTTATTGTTGATTTTCCAGATTTACAAAGACGTTGTAAGAAAAAAATTCAAAACTCACTCGACTAAAAATTCAACACATGCAGTGCATTCGGTTTCCAGATGTGGTTCACTTTTGAGAGTGATGATGTTCACTTGTGCCGAACATGAAAGTGCTAAAAATTTAGCGCAACAACAAAGATAGTAATGAGGTTCACTTTGATATATGTCATGGTTCACTTGCCTCCTCTCTACGGTCCACTCTCGATAATTTTTTTTTGAAAAAAAAGATAACAAAAACTCGTCTGAGAAAAATTTACGTTTGAGAAAAGAAATCATGAAGTTCGCTTGGCCGTCCGATGCAGTGCAGTTTTCAGTCTAAAAGCAGTGCGGTTTTCTTCCTTGTTTTCAAAAATTTATGTCCCACAAAAAAGAAACCATGCAATTCTCTTACCCGTGAGATGCAGTGCGGTTTTTCGTCCGATGCAGTGCGGTTTTCAGTCGGATGAAGTACCCACGTCGATTTGGGTGTCGCGAAAAACAGAGTGTCCACATTTCGGTAAATTCAAAATTCCTCTTAAACCATAAAGAATTAAAGAGAGTGTTTAACATGAAAGAGTTGCGTATCGTCGATATCTTTCCAATGTAGTATCGTTTGAATCATTCCGACCAGCGGTTTGCAAAAATATCGTGAAAAACTGCTGCTGCCACTCGTCGTCCACCGCGCGATTTTCAAAATTAACTTAAAACCGTAAGGAATCTCAAAAATATTTCAACATATGAATGTTGCGCCTCGTTCGTAGCTTTCCAATGGCGTACCGCACGCCTCGTTTCGACAAACAGTTCAAAAACTGGAGCGAAAACAGTACCGAAATTTTTTAAAAAACTTGAAAAACAGAATTCCGCGATTTAGTAAATTTGAAACTTCTCTTAAACCGTAACGAATTAGAGAAAGATTTATATATGAAAAAGATGCGCCTCAATGATATCTATCCAACGGCGTATCATTTGCTTCATTCCGACAAGCGGTTTAGAAACAAACGCGAAAAAATGCTCGCTGCCACTCGTCATCCGCCGTACCATTTTCAAAACTGCTCTTAAACCGTGTGGAATCTCGAAAAGTGTTCAACATGTAGAAGTTGTGCCTAATCCATAGCTTTTCAACGGTATATTACACGCCTCATTCCGATAAACGTTTAAAAATTAGAGCGAAAATACTACTGAAAAAAATAACGCGTGCAGTTTTTTCCGATGAGAAGTTCACTCGTGTGAGTACTGCAGCACACTTGGTTCAAAGAATGACGTGCACTTGCGTTCAGCGTGCAGTGCGGAAGTGGTGTGCAGAATAGTTATTCTGCTAATATTAGCAGAATAGACCGTCTGTGGTGTATATATATATATATATATATATATATATATATATATATATATATATATATATATATAACGAATGCCGGACCACACTCACTTTGTCTCTCTATCTATTTGTCTCTCGGTTGACCTCGCTTTCTCACGCCATATCTTCCACACATTGAAGCTACCTTTTCATCCGTCGCAGAGCTGGAGCTATTTACATTGCGAGGGGGACTCCAACCATGGATTAATTTGTGAAGGCATTTATTTCGGTGGGTTTATATTATATTTTTGTAACATTCGCCCACAACTACTTCCAACAGCATTGCAACCCCCGCACTTCCCCCAATTGATTTTCCCATGCCTCGGTCATCACTCTCTCGCACGTCCTTTCTCACCTTCAACGTCGCCCCATGGTATTTTTGCAAAAAAAAACTCTCTTTACTTATTACTCCCTCCGTCCGAAAATACTTGTCATCAAAATGGATAAAAGGAGATGTATCTAGAACTAATATATGTCTAGATACATGTCCTTTTATCCATTTTGATGATAAGTATTTCCAGATGGAGGGAGTACAAATTAGCTACAAAACTACACACCGATAGTCCACCTGTAATGGAAGAAATTTCGACGCACAAATTAAAGTGCTACAAACTACACACCGAGGGGCCCACCTATCATGGAATGAATTTGGACCCACATATAAATTAAAAATTAAAAAGGACGAGGATCGAACATGCGACCACGGCCTTCAAGCCGCATGTCAATAGGCAACATTGTACTTCAATGTTTGTTGTACCCCCTCTATTGATATAATATTGTTATATTACCACAGCCTATTTAATGGATAACATGTTTTAATATTATTTTTAGTACATTAGTGGGACCAACTCATTAGCACGTACTATTCGCCTTCACTTACTGGTGGGTTCCATGTCTGCTCCCTCTCTCTCCATCTCTCTCTCCCTCTCTCCCTCCCTCCCTCTCTCTCTCTCTCTCTCTCTCTCTCTCTCTCTCTCCTCCCCTTCTACGTTTAGACGCATGGGCAAACACGAAGAACTCGTGGGCGATGTTGTCGTTGACCATATCTGGACGCGTTCACAAGTTACGGCACCAGTTTCATGTACTAGTAGTACAACTCAATGTGTATGTGCAATGCACGTTAATTTGGAATTGACTTCCCTAAGAAAATATTTGCAATTGACGTGGTATTTAATATGAAATGCTTGCGATTGGAAGGAATACATGTGGCTTGATGATGTTTTATATTTAACTTGATACGGCTCTAGCAGAACATTCAATCGATCAAACCATAGATTTCATTCAGTCTGACTCAGACTTCGCATTCATACTACGATCATCTAAAATAAACGGAAATGATAACGGTCGAATTT
Organism: Triticum aestivum; assembly: GCF_018294505.1. Lineage (NCBI taxonomy): Eukaryota > Viridiplantae > Streptophyta > Magnoliopsida > Poales > Poaceae > Triticum > Triticum aestivum. The sequence goes on along the minus strand of NC_057813.1, from coordinate 304,782,321 downwards.
TAAGCCTGGCAATCCGAACATTTTTCATGGAAAATTTAGATGACGCGGTGGCAGCGGGGGCGTCTTGCAGTGGAAAGCGACTCCTTTGCCGTGCTCTGTGTGTCATCGGGCCACTGACCGACAACGACAGTGACGGCGGCGTCTTGCACCGTTGTTGGCGTACTCCTGGACGTTGGTCCTAGCTTCAAGGAAGGCCAGAATGTTATGGACTTCGGTCTCCAGGAGAGAGTCAACTGGCGGGGGGAGGCGACAGGCGTTGGTGCAAGGAAGCGGTCGGCGGCGGCCATCCATGCCGCTGATGGGGGCACTGGCACCCATGCGGGGACAGGCGCTAGCAATGGCGCGCCGGAGACATTTGTGTGCATGGGCACCGGCACGGGTGCATGTGTCAGTGCACGCACAGGCGCATGCGTTGGCAGGTGCACGAGCGCGTGAAAGTCGGCGGGGACCACGTGGAACCCCGTGTCATCAAGCTTAGCGACCATGTGCGGCTCCCCGCCCATCAATGCCATAGGGATGGTTGCTGCCGCAGTTGGGGCGACGGGAGCGGGGACAGACGCGACATCTTCTCGCAAGGCCAGTTCAAGCTCGTCCCAAAGCGGGGTGTCTTCCTCAAGAAACTAGAAGACTAAGGGCAGACCAGCGTGATGCAGCATGGCGTACGGTTAGGCCAGGCTAGTTAGTGGTAGATGACAGGAGAATCGGAGAGGAAGAGAGAAGATTGTAGCGATACCGGGTAGTGCGGGGGTGATTCTAAAATGCGGCACCGGCGCCTTTAAAATTGGGGGTAGTTGAGACGAAGGTGGGCGGCGGAGCCTGGTTAAAGGGCTGGCCTCTCGGTGAGCCTGCGCAGCGGCCTGCTCGAACGCCTCCCGGTCAGCCAGCGCAGCGGTCTGCTCGCACACCTCCTGTCGACTCACACGCTTTCTCGGACGACACCTGCCGATGAGAAGCGGGACTCGTGGTGGCACATAAATGCCCACTGTTTGAATAGTGAAAGCTTTCGCCTTAACGTGACAGGTCTTTTGTTCAAAAATACCTTGGCTCTTCATTTGTGCGACTTCTCATAAGCAGCTTGTCTCAAATTGAACCAAAAAAATGCGACAGCATATTTGTGCCATATCACGAGACCATGCTCAATTTCATGAATTTCAGGTCACTTTTGGATTTTCTAAAATTTAAAATCCTTGATTTGAAACAATATCATAACCTGCATCATGCAATAAATTTTCAAGCGATACATCTTTACAGTTGTAGATGTTAATATTTTTTAAGAAAGGATTTGGTCAAACATTTTGCTTAGTTAGACTTCAGACAAGTTATATGTAGAGTAAAAGGATAATCCCTCCGTACCAGTGGATTGCCTGATATATTAACTCAAGTACTAGGAACGAACAAACGGGGCTCAATTCTGTGCTCATCCTGGTGTAGTACTCCTAAGTACTACTAGGTAATGGAGTTGACGGCTGACCGTTGGTACCAATGACCGAGGGAATTGAACCACGCTTGGCACGATAGGTAATATTGTCTGGTGCTACCTCTTGAGCACTGCGTTGGTTTTCCCTTGAAGGGGAAAGGGTGATGCAACAAAGTAGCATAAGTATTTCCCTCAGTTTTTGAGAACCAAGATATCAATCCAGTAGGAGGCTCCACATAAGTCCCTCATACATAAACAAACAAACAAGAACCTCGCAACCAATGCGATAAAGGGGTTGTCAATCCCTTCACGGTAACTTGCGAAAGTGAGATCAGATAGAGATAATAAGATAAGATAGATATGTTTGGTATTTTTATGATATAGATTGGAAAATAAAGATGCAAATAAAAGTAGATAGGAAACTTATATGATAAAAGATAGACCCGGGGGCCATAGGTGTCACTAGTGGATTCTCTCAAGATAGCATAAGTATTACGGTGGGTGAAAAAATTACTGTTGAGCAATTGATAGAAAAGTGCATAGTTATGAGAATATCTAGGCATGATCATGTATATAGGCATCATTTCTGCAACAAGTAGATCGAAATGATTCTGCATCTACTACTATTACTCCACACATCGACCGACTCCTGCCTGCATCTAGAGTATTAAGTTCATGAAGAACAGAGTAACGCATTAAGAAAGATGACATGATGGAGAGGGATAAACTCATGCAATATGATATAAACCCCATCTTTTTATCCTCGATGGCAACAATACTATACGTGCCTTGCTGCCCCTGCTGTCACTGGAAAAGGACACCGCAAGATTGAACCCAAAGCTAAGAACTTCTCCTATTGCAAGAAACATCAATCTAGTAGGCCAACCAAACTGATAATTTGAAGAGACTTGCAAAGATAACCAATCATACATAAAAGAATTCAGAGGAGATTCAAATACTTCTCATAGATAAACTTGATCATAAAACCACAATTCATCCGATCTCGACAAACACACCGCAAAAAGAGTTACATCGAATAGATCTCCAAGAAGATCAAGGAGAACTTTGTATTGAGATTGAAAGAGAGAGAAGAAGCCATCTAGCTAATAACTATGGACCCGAAGGTCTATGGTAAACTACTCACAACTCATCGGAGAGGCCTTGGAGATGATGTAGAGGCCCTCCATGGTCGATTCCCCCTCCGGCGGAGCGCCGGCAAAGTCTCCAAGATGGGATCTCGCGGATACAGAAGATTGCAGTTGTGGAAATAGTTTTTCATGGTGCTCCTGGATGTTTTCGGCGTATGTGGATATATATAGGTGGAAGAAGTACGTCGGTTGAGCCACGAGGCGCCCACGAGGGTGGGGCGCGCGCCCACCCTACTAGGGCGCGCCGGGCACCCTCGTGGCTGCCTCGTTTGGTGCGTGACGTCCACTCCAAGTCTCCTGGATTGCATTTGTTCCAAAAAGATCGCTCCCGAAGGTTTCATTCCGTTTGGACTCCGTTTGATATTCCTTTTCTTCGAAACACTGGAATTGGCAAAAAACAGCAATTCGGGCTGGTCCTCCGGTTAGTAGGTTAGTCCCAAAAATGATATAAAAGTGTAAAGTAAAGCCCATAAACATCCAAAACGGGTAATATAATAGCATGGAACAATAAAAAATTATATATATGTTGGAGACGTATCAAGCATCCCCAAGCTTAATTCCTGCTCGTCCTAGAGCAGGTAAATGATAAAAACAGAATTTTTGATGTGGAATGCTACCTAGAATAATTTTCAATGTAATTTTCTTTATTGTCGCATGAATGTTCAGATCCAAATGATTCAAAACAAAAGTTTATATTGAAATAAGAAATAGTAATACTTCAAGCATACTAACTAAGCAATCATGTCTTCTCAAAATAACATGGCTAAAGAAAGTTCATCCCTACAAAATCATATAGTTAGGCTATGTTTCATTTTCATCACACAAAAAACTCCCATCAAGAACAACCCCGGTTTCAGCCAAGCAATTGGTTCATACATTTTAACGCGCTTCAGCTTTTTTCAACTCTCACGCAATACATGAGCGTGAGCCATGGATATAGCACTATGGGTGGAATAGAACATGATGATGGAGGTTGTGTGGAGAAGACAAAAAGGAGAAAGTCTCACATTGACGAGGCTAATCAATGGGCTATGGAGATGCCCATCAATTGATGTCAACATGAGGAGTAGGGATTGCCATGCATGGATGCACTAGAGCTATAAATGTATGAAAGCTCAACAAAAGAAACTAAGTGGGTGTGCATCCAACTTGCTTGCTCACGAAGACCTAGGGCATTTTGAGGAGGCCCATCGTTGGAATATACAAGCCAAGTTCTATAATGAAAAATTCCCACTAGTATGTGAAAGTAACAACATAAGAGACTCTCTATATGAAGAACATGGTGCTACTTTGAAGCACAAGTGTGGAAAAGGATAGTAACATTGTCCCCCTTTTTTTGGGCCTTTCTTTTTTTATTTGGACTTTCTTTTTTTATTTTTTTTCTTTGGCCCTTGTTTGACTCAAAACTAGAACAAGATATGACTCTACATGAATGCCTCAGGCACTTTTCCATGCAAATACCTAGGTTTGCCGCTCACCTTGCGGAAACAATCGGCAGCGCAGTTGGCCTGTCTGGTGGACCAACTGGGAGATGCTTTGCCACGGTGGAAAGCTTCAAAGATGCCGCGGAGTGGGAGGATGTTGTTGATCAAGGCCGTACTATGTGCGATACCATTACACGCAATGCTTGCACTTGACCTGCCGTAGAAGACGATCAAAGCAATGAATAAGATCTGCCGCAGCTTTTTATGGTGTGCCGAAGCCCAGGCAAATGGAGGACGATGCGCGGTGGCTTGGGAGCAGGTTTGCACGCCGATGTGGGCTGGTGGGCTTGGGATTCCAAACCTAAAATGGCTTAATGTGGCGACGCAAGCCCGTTGGCCGTGGTTGCAGAAGACTGACACTACGAGGCCGTGGGCAGAGTTCTCGCTCAAAGTGCCAGAGGGTTCAAGGCAGCTCTGCCGCGCGGCCATGAGGACGACAATTGGAAGCGGCACTGAGGCGCTATTCTGGGAGGACAAATGGATGGAGGGGGAGAGGATGCAACATATCTGCCCGCAACTCTATGCCATGGTGAAAAAAAGAACGAGGCTAAGCTGCACTGTCGCCCAAGCTTTGGATGGCCACAGGTGGGCACGGGATGTTGGACCACAGATGTCAGCCGAGGCGCTGAACGAGTATATGCAGATATGGGCGATGGTGGCGCAAGTGGAGCTACAGCCAGGTCGGCAGGACCTGGTGACGTGGTCTTGGAGCGGCAATGGAGAGTTCACTATGAACTCTGCCTATAATGCCAAGTTCTGGGGGCGGCAATTGGTGCCATCGGCGGATTTCAACTGGAAGGCCAAGGCGCCATTGAGGTGCCGATTCTTCATGTGGACGGCCATCCGGGACAGATGCTGGACTTCCGACCGGCTAGCGAGGCGAGGACTTGAACATCAGGATCGTTGCCCCCTTTGCGACCAGGAGGAAGAAACCATGGGGCACATTATGCTGCGATGCGTGTTTACGAGAGAGGTTTGGACGACAGTCTTGCTATCCATGGGCAAGCAAGAGTGGATCCCCACGACTGAGATGAGCATGACCAGTTGGTGTGCGGAGAAGGGAGGGACATCACGGAGAAGGCGGAGCTAGGCAGGCATCCTCATTCTTGTCATGTGGGAAATTTGGAAACACCGTAATGCGATAATCTTCGATGGGGATCTGCCATCCAAAAATGTGGTGCTGCTACGGGTGTGCAACGAAGGGAGAGCGTGGAAGGAGGCAGGGATTTTGAAAGGGATCACTGAAGATTTCTTCGTCGCGATGGAACGGTGGGCTAGATTAGAGGTAGCACCAATTTAGTCTCGGTATAGGTGGTGGAGGTATGGGTGGTGTGGTGTGCATGTATCTCATGTAACTGATGTGGAGGGGCTCTTTACCCCACTCCTCTCTCTTTATAATATAGTACGCACATCTAGTGCGTATTCGAGAAAAAAAAAACTCGAACCACCTCGGTGCCCCCTCTCCCGCGATCGCCCGCGCCATCCGTCTCTCCCTCTCTATCCTCCCTGCTATCTCCGACACCGCCGCTCCAGTAGCCAGGCTGTCGCCATCTCACATCCTGCAACTTATTTGGGCGCAGATGTCGCAGTCTGCCGAGGATGACGCCCAGTTGGAGCGCCGCCTCACCGCCTGCAAGCACCGCCGCCACCTTCGCTTCCCGGACCAAGATGGAATAGGCGCCGCTGCCTAGGCCGATGATCTGCCTGCGTGCGCCCGCTGCTTAGGGGAGCATCTGCATCAACCTGCCACGGTGTCCATCGATCTTCCATGCGTCCGCCTAACCCCAACCTGCAGAACGGCTGTTGCATCTTCTCTATGCATTATTCCCCAACTCTCATCACCCTTGCATGGAAACCGTGTCCTCGTACCCTCCTTAGCCTCCTGATCTTCCTCTCCCATCTCTCAAGCTCCAACAATGGCTGCTTGCTGACTTTTGTACTCGGCACCTCCACCGCCGTGTGGAATTTTTTAACTCACATGTCAAGCATTTTCTATGAGCGTCCTTCTCCTTTTATCAATGCTTGAAAAATGATTACCAACGAGTGGTGTTTTATTTGCAGATATGATGATTTAGGCAATACTGCTAGGAAGAAAAAGATGATGAGCTATCAACTCAGATCTGATGGTGCAAGTCCAATTGGTGGCTGGCCTTTTGTTGTGTTAGTTGTTGGATGCTGGCTCGTTATAATTTTCCTTCTTTTCAATTGTGCTCTCACGAGTCCTATAATGTTTATATGGTAACCTGATCTCAGCTTCATATAAATCGATTTTTCAGAAGTTACTATCATCCTTGGATTTGTCAGGAATGGGAATAACTAGCTATGAAAGGGATAGGAAATGACATGGATAATGGGCTCAAGAAGTTCACTTATTTGCGGTAAAATAATGTTTATGATAACTGATGGATTCCACAATCACTAATCAATTGTTGGTGCTTGTGCAGGTGTTAGTTAGTTATTGTTTATGTTTTTCTTTATTTCATCTGAATTGGAGTTGTCTTCCTGTGTTTCCTTGAACTGCATGTTGAATGGTTCATGAAATGGATGATGTACACACATCAAGATTTTTTTTATCTAGCTGGCTGCAGGTTCCGTGACTGGTTGGACGATGCTGTCGCCTAGCAATGGCAAGGACTGATCACCTGCTGCTGCACTAAGTCACTATTGGTCAAGACCTTGAGTTGCAAGCATAATTCATGGGCTTATGGTAAGGATGTGATGGTGTTGGTTTATGGCGATTCATCCCTGTCTAATTCTATGATTTGGTCGGTTTATGGCAAGGATGTGATGGTTTATGATTTCTTAGATACACAAAATTCACAGTGCATTTTGAGTACACGGATACTGGCCTCAATAAGTTCATCCTTGCTCACCACCAGATCCACGAGAAGATCCTGGCCCGCACCGTCAAGATATACCCTCCATAGTGTTACAGAACTTGGTCCTTACTTGGTGGTTGGTGAACTGGTGATGTTGTTTCTGCAGAGACTGATGTACGAGCTCCGCAAGGGTGAATGACATGTCATTTTTAGTTCAGCACAAAAGGGCATAGTCAGTTTAGCATTGGCTCACAAGAGTGAAAATTTATTTTTATATGTGATGAGACTATGCCCCAATCAATAATTAAATGAAGAATCAGCTTATCATTCTTGGCAGTTAGGATTCAGTATAGAAAATTTATAATCTGGTAATGCAAAGTCTACCAATAAACAAATTGATTACACTCTGAAAACAGGGGTTACGCAGTAACCAACTCCATTATGTGCATACAACTGGTCTGTAGGTTGATCTCTTTAATAATTTCTGTACAAAAACATGCTCTGTTGTTTGCAAATTGTACTCTGAATATATTTTTACATCATTTCCAGTTATTAATTTGCTTGCAATAAAACACATTTCTTGTTGTCATGCTTCAGGAAAACTGCATGTCTTACAAGTTTTGAAGCTTGACATGCTTCAGGAAATTTGAAGACGATGAAGCCAGGATAGTGGTGACATTTCTCTAATATGGGCATACAACTTCATTAAAGGTTGACAGAAGATGTTTGCTTGCCCCTCCATAAATTGACCCTGACATACGGATTGAGGGTCTGAATCCACATAGTGGTAGACGTACTCTACCAAATGTATCGTCTGATAGACAGTTCAATGGTTGGTGTACTTCAAGATTTATTAGAATCAGAGTAAATACTTGATCATTTTGGTATGTCTTATTATGCTTCACATTCCTGTGTAAACTTGATTTTCCTCATGTATTATATGGGCATGCTCTCCAAATTAATGAACCTGACAAACATTCACCAAATTATGACCATCTTCATGTGAAAAGAGAGACCATGTGATGAAGGTCTCCACAAGGTATATCTGTTTCCAAGGAATTATGAGAAGTGCTTACTTTTTCGATCATTTTACTGCGCATTCTTCTTATACAGTGTATTTCAGGGTTCTTATACCATGTTTGTATTTACAGAAAGTGCAATCTGATACCCAAAGATTTGACAGTCTTATTTAGAAAATTTAGAGATTTTCCCCCCTCTGTTAGTTGTTTCCTCTTCAAATGGAGGAAATAAATGTATTCTTAACAATCATGCTCCCATTCTCCACAATGGAATCGTTCATTATAGTCAACTAGGAGTATTAGTTTTTCTAATGGATAACTCTTTGGGTTCAAATACCTTTTCTCCTGCTGGTGAGAATGAATATAGAACGAGTTTGGTTCTGGAAAGTAAACACACATGTAAACTTAATTAAATCTCACTGTTATGGTAAACAATATCTGAAATGCTAAGAAGTTGTGAGTGATGCCTACATGTATGAAGAAGTAGGTGGATCATTTGTCCCTCTAACAAACAGGGTCATGTCAGATATTGAGATGATCCTTTGTCAAGATATATAAACCACTAGCAGATACTGAAACCAATGTTTGAGTTGTCCCTCTTAACAAATAGGGTAATGTCAGAGTATAAAATTCTGAAACTAATATTTCACCTAGCTGTGCCCTTTAGCAGACAGCAATACGTGCACGTAGGAAACCTCACTTGCCTTGAGATTGATTGAATCTTATAGTAGCTTAGGTAGCCAAAGCTAGCTTGAATCACTGGATTGATTGATGGATTAGCAAGATACGCATATATGAAAGCTGATTGGAAGGCCATTGTCAACGCCGGAAGTAATAGCTGCCCGACAAACGCGCGGGAAGAGATCCCTGCGGAGTAATGGCGTCCACGAGCAGCTCTCATGGTCATGGGCATGCGAGGATGGCACAGGACCTGCAATAAATTGGAGCTTGCACAAGGAAATGATGGCATGCAGCCAGCGACAGTCGACGCGGCCGCCTGGGTAGCCTGTCGAGTCTTGTCTAAATTAACCTTCATTTAACATGTTGTATTACATGATGTGAAAAAGATGCCGTAGAATTTGCAGTTAAAATCATTTTGCAATAGTTGCGGTTCTGTAAATAAAAAATATATTCTACGTTTAGAATTTTATTACATGAATTTTATGGTTGCAGTTACATTTGTGCACTAGAGTGTGGTTGATAGTTGGAGCAATGGAGAAGAAAATGGTGAGTTTTATAGTCATGATCCCGACAACTTATTTTACATAGACAATGGTGAGCCAAGCGATAGCACATCCTAGATAGACATTCAAGGGTGAGGAAAGAAGCAAGAATACACATTGTATTTCTACAAGATTGGGGTTGTAGAAACGGATGGATAGCATAGTCGACGTGGAAGAAAAAAATGATATTCCGTGGCAACGCACGGGCATTCAGCTAGTCCCTAGTAGGTTTTTCATTGCAAATTCAAATTTAAAAGATGAACGGTATGATGGTGAGAAAACTTTGTATGTATCAAGCATATGACGACACATACACACACACACACACGAATACAACAACAATCCACTAAGTATAGTGCATCTATTTTTCCATACCATGCATGTATGACACGAATTCAAAAATACTCCCTCTGTTCCTAAATATTTATCTTTTAGAGATTTCAACAAGTGACTACATACGGAGCAAAATGAGTTAATCTACACTCTAAAATATGTCTATATACATCCGTATGTGGCAGTCCATTTCAAATCTCTAAAAAGACTAATATTTAGGAACGAAGGGAGTAAAATGTAAGACATGCATGGTCTTCAGTTCAATATTTAAAATGAACAGGAAACTGAAACATGAATATTAAGTCTAGTAATGCAGGCATGCAAATGTTGTGTTTAGGCGGAGCTATGTAGATTGTCGGTGGTTAATCCCACGACCTTAGATAAAGTTTTGAAGCTCTATTTAGGATTGTTTAGATTATATTTTTCGAACATTATATTTGTTCACATCCTCCCAAACACCGACTGGTTGTGCACCCCACATCATGTGCCTCCACACCTTAGATGCTATATGCTGATATGAGTTGCTTGGAGCTTGTGGATCTGAGATATAGAAGCTCACATGATGTCTTAACATTTTTATAGAAAACCTTAATGAGTTTGAGAACTGCACACAATTTGTACAAAAAGATACTCAGATGCCCTTGGATCCCATATCCAACGACCTCGAAGCTCGTATCACCGTAGCATCTAACATGAAGGAGTACCTCATATTTTCCTGTATGTAAGAATAGCATGTTCTACCACACGTTAGATGCTTTGGTGATACAAGCTCTTCGGAGCCGTTGGATCTGTGATCCAACAACTCCTTGGTGGTTCGAATGTTTTTTTTGCATAAAAGCCCCCAAAGAGTTCGGCCACTGCTTACAAGCACAAAGACTGCTCAAATGCCATTGGATCTCAGATCAAACGACCTCGAAGCTCGTATCACCATAGCATCCAAGCTGCGAGAACACCTGATGTTTCCTTGCATGGGAGAATATGAGGTTCTCCCGCACCGTAGATTCTATGGTGATACGAGTTCCCGGAGATCTGACAGCTCACAGTAGGAGGTTTCAATATTTTTGCAATATATGCCTAAGAGAGTTTGGGAATTGCACAGAAAGTACAAGTACTACGCATGCGGCATCTGATCACAGATCATACGACCTAGATGCTCGTATCACCATAGCAGCTAATTAAGCTGCGGGGAGCACCTAATGTGAGCAACTGGGAGCCATTGGATCCAAGATGCAATGGCACACACGAGGCCTGCATGTTTTATTTGCAAAAAAAACCTTGGAGAGTTTGGAAATTGCGCATAATTACAAAGACTACTCCCAAGCTATTGGATCTCAGTTTAAGCAACGTAAAAACTCGTATCACCATAGTATCTAAGCTGCGGGGTGGATGTGATATTCTATGCCGCTATCATTTTTGTTCATAAACTTGCAAAATAAGTGTAACTCGTGTCGTTACTTGTCTAATCGTGCATAGTTTTTGAGCAAAAAACCATCCTACACTGAAATATCGGAACAACACGTGGGGGTCCCACTTGTCATTGATCAAATTTGGACCTAAAACTAACAAATCTGGAAGACGAGATTCGAACTGGCAACCTGGACTACAAAGCATAAGGCGATAGCCTGAAACAACAACGGTTGTTGGCTTTGTCCCATAATAACTTGATTTTATACAGTATTATATTGAGTAGAATAGAGGGAATGGCTCGTCAACATGTGCTTGACTGTTGACTCACTTACTGGTGGGTCATATGTCTGCGATCTCTCTCTCCTCTCCATCGTCTCCTTTAGACGCACGGGCACACACGAAGAGCGCTGCGAGCTTGCCGTGGTGTTATTATTACTAAAAAAGCTTGGAAAATAGAGGAATCGCCTAGAACAAGAGACGTTGTGGCTGGTCGAGACGGAGCTAACAACAACTATCCTCCGTGCCACGTTAGCATGATGAAGTTGTGTGGCTAGTGGGGTGTTCTCGACCGACTGGCTGGGTCCCGAGGTGGAACCATAGGTAGTACGTCTGGTACAATATATTTTTACACACACATTTTTCCTCCGTGCCGAGACGTGGCATACCCTATCGTGCGGTTTCCGAGACCTCCCGGGTGGTGCACGCATATTTTCTTCCTTGCCGAGACGTGGGACGCCCTACCGCGCACTTTCTAGGTCCTCCTTGGTCGTAGCGCCGAAGCACGTAAATGAGTCGTAAAATCACGAAAGACCGCCTTTCCCGCCGAGTACATCAGTGAAGCATGGTGGCTAGCTAGTTGGGCTAGTGCGACCGATTAGCTAGGTCACCGCCACATTTTTCACCCTTTTTTATCTCCTTGACATCAACTAAATTTAAATATCCACCACGGCGTTGCTCTGGTCTTTAGGTGCGGTAGGCGCGTTAGGATTTTTATTTTTTGATTGATGGGAGCAGGCGCGGCAGCTATTATCACGATGACTCCTCCTGTAAAACTCACTGCTCCCTGATGTGAAAAGTCATCGACTGGTGTTTTCCCATGGTGAAAACCAAAAGATTCAGCCTGCTCCTCGGTTGGCTCCCTCCGCCTTCCCGTAGATTGCATTGGCTTTCAGCCGTTTTGCCCCCTTTTCTTCCTCTCCCCATTGCTTCTACCTGGTTCCATGGCAGCACACCAGATCAAGGAGTTTGAGGTGAGGTGCCTGACACAGGAGCTCCAGGCCAAGGATGTGGAGCTCAGGGCCAAGGACGTGGAGCTCTATGAGCTCAAGGAGGAGAGGAGTGGCATGATCCTCCTTTATGTGCGGGAGTTCATGGAGCTTCAAAAGCGGCAGACGTCCACCATAAAGATGCTCGAGGCGTCGGCGGCGTTACTGCAGAAAGCGGGAGATACGATAGGTGGTCAGGCGAGCCGGCTGGAGCGTGTGCGGGCCGATCGTTACGAGGTCCAAGATCGCCTCAGCCACTTGGTGGACCATGTTGCCATGCATGTGTTGAGGCTGCATGATGCCTACCATCGTGCCAGCGAGACCATGCCGGCTGTCGGGCTAAACCCGTTTGACCATCCCGTCAACTTCAACGAGTTGCGACTTCCTGATCTGGTCTCCTTCTTCACCTATATCTCCGAGAAGCCGAGCCGTCTCCGGACGATGGTGGGGACAGAGCTAGACAAGGAGAGTGATGTAGGGCAGAAGCCTAGGTGGCCGGTCTTTGATGATTGGAGCGGATCCCTACGAGGAACACGGAGAAGAACAGGGAGAAATCACAACAGAAAACACTCAAGAACAAGTCCAATCACACATCCACTAGACAATCAAGCACACAAGATCCACAAAGTACATGAACAACAAATAGAAAGATACAAGGTAAAGTTCATCTCCAAGAGGAGGTCTTGATGGGGGTCCACCCGTGAGGGGGTCTTGATGATATCCCGCAGGATCTTCTCCAAGATGGAGGTCTTGGCCTCCAATGGAGTAGTCTCTCTCTCTCTCAAGAGAAGAGTAGGAGCAAAGCTCACATAGAAATGAGCTATCACTTTACTAACCCTAGAAAGGAGGTGGAGGTGGTCTATTTATAGTCTAATCCACGAAGGGGTAACTGGTAAAGGGATACAAGGCCAAAGGCCCACGGCTGCTCATAGGCAGGGTGGTAGTACCGGACTCATGGGCGGTAGTACCGCTTGAGCGGTGGTACCGCTTGGAGGGGCGGTAGTACCGAACTTATACCGCTTGATCACTAGAGTTTGTCGGGTTGAGTGGTAGTAGGGCGGATACTGGGCGGTAGTGTCGCTTGGGTGGCCTCAGCGGTAGTACCACTTGGAGTGGGCGGTAGTACCGCTCGTTCTGGAGTAGCCAGGTTCTCTTCCTCCTCTTCCATGCTTCCCTCGCAGACATTGTAGTCATTCCTTGGCACTTGCACTCCTCCTCGACATCCGTGAAGCTCCGACAATACCTATGCATGCACACGGGAGGAGTGTCAAGTAGTATACCATCCTCGAAGGGGTCAAGTGAACACGTGTAAAGGAGAAGATTCACCTTTATGTATGATAAGTAGATGTCGCACGTGTCACTTGCCGTACAGAATCTTGACATGGTGATGTCTATAGGATGCTCCGCATCATCCCCTCCCCCTTGGGAAAGATCCGACCTCGAATCGAAAACCAAATCACCATGGGAAAGAGATGGCGGTGACGTGTCAAATTGGTCAATCACCAAGCACTCATCGTCTAGTAGCTCGAAATGGGCACTCTCCAATGTCGCACCATCTTGTGATTCCTTCAAAAGGAGCAAATAGAACAAACACTTGGAAAAACAAATGTGGTTAGTGTTAGTGCAAAACCAAGCATTCAAGAGGTGGTTCACCAAACAAGTGTTGTCATCAAGCATAGCATAGGGTTTGACAAAGGATTGTGACATGGCATGTAAGCATATCAATCGAGCACAAGCAAAAATATCATGGGAACAAGCATGTAAATGTGAGGTAGAGATGCAAATATGTGTGATAAGAGCATAAGCATCTAGCTCGAGGTCATAGCAAGCATTCACAAATTGCTCAATGAAAGGTCTATGGTAGGCATAGGAAAGATTCAGAACACCAAATAAAATGAAGTGTCTAAACACATGGCAGAGGTGCAAGACAATCCAAGCATAATGTGCATAGGGTGTAGTGAATATAGTGTGGCACTCAACACAATAGAAAGAGCAAATGTTCATCATGTGTGAGGCAATCAAGTCAAACATGAGACAAGCAATGTGACATGGCATATGTGAAGAAGTGACATTGCTGCAACCAAACATATGATCGGAGCAAGTAATCCAAGAATTGGATGCAACACACAAGGCATATATATCTTGATGCATGGGAATGTGAAAATGGCAAGTCAAAGCAAGATCTCTAGCAAGTGTGCAATTAAGTGGTCCAAGATGACCAATAAGTCTCACGGTGCAAGCAACACACGTAGTATGATCCGCAATATCCATGCTCAAGAAAGATGTCACCCTGAAGGCATGTCTTTGTGCATCATTCACAATACCGAAGCGTAAGAAAATGCGGTGTAGAAGCGAGTCGTGGTAGAATGTATGTGGCTCGCTCTCAAGAGCTCGAATGGTCAACTCACATGAAGTGGAAGTCGAGACGAAGTCCAAGTATCCTACACATGCACACAACAAAACAAAGAATGTATGCGCATGGTATATAAACACATCATCTATCATGATGGTTCTCATCGTTTGCACATAACAGTTAGAGGGACATGTGCTTGAAGAATATGATGCAACAATGGCTATATTCATGGCACTATGCATATGGTGCAAAGAAGGAAGGCAAGCATGCTTCACAAGAATTATGTCAAAATCTCCAATTATATGTGAGAACAATATGAATACATGGCAATCTCATTAGTAAGGCTAAATGCATCGTTGCACTCAATACATGGCAAATCATCTAGCATGAGAGAGGCAACACATGGAGATATATGAAAAGACACAATATGAATCATGTGCAAAGCATATAGATGTTTGTCGTCAACCGCATGAGATGAGCAAGTATGAATCATGGGTGATGCAACACGAGCAAGCATAGAGATCAATTCGTGCAAACTAGTGGATCGAAGATGCAACACACTAGAGTAACTCATGGCAATCATGTCATGTGAGCAAATACTAGGCATAGACAATGCACATGACATATCGCAAGCATGAACACAAAGCAAGATGAAAGTATCATCATAGGAATGGGTCATGAGTAGAACATGGCCATAACAAGTGATATCTCCACCAAGCTTGCAAATACACATACAAGTACTAGAGTCAATCATCATGTGTAAAGCAAATAACGGGTCACAAATGCATGGCAAAGGCATAGTAATGAGCATATCATGCAAAGTGAACATGGCAAGATGGGCAAAGGATATGTAATGGACAATAACCCATAGCCAAGTGAAGGCCATGTAGAAGAAATGCGCGAAGTCTTTGCGCGAAGAGAGCGGTGGGAAAGACAATCCATGTGATCCCAAGTCATCGTTGCTCTCTAGAGCTCGTTTTGTCCACTCATGGGATTGTGAGGTTGACACGTATTCATGGGTACCTACACAAAAGAGACACAAACCAAAGAAATTGTGCATGTGGTAAATGTACACATCATCCATCATGATGTGTATGTGCACATGTGAGTTAGCACAAGATAAGAATTGCTCAAAGAAATTTGATGCATGGTATAAGAACATGTCATCCATCATAAAAGAATAGTTGTTGTGTATGACACGATGGGGACACAAATTGAGAATGCAAGTATATGGCACATCAAAAGCATGTTTATTCATGGGGAGCATATGGTGCACATAATTATTTGGATCATGCAATGGATGGGATGGATCAAAATCTCCTAACATGTATGAGGAAACTATGGGGGTCTCCTCATGATCAATATTGAAAACATCATATGGAGAAAATGGACAACATTCAAAACAATGCATATCCGAAGCTAGGTGTGCATGGCATGGCATATGAGATAAATGATGCAAAGGGAGCATATCAATATCATGACAAGAAAAACAAATGCCAATAACCATGGGCTTGTCATCTATGCCATATGTGCAAATTGGGTTTATTTTAATGGCATATGTATAGTCACTACGATGAGATTGCAAATAAGACATATGGTTGATCTCATGCATAGCATATGACAACTCAAGCGGATTATCAAACATGATGTGACCAAGGGAATTGTCACAAGAAATCCTATGTAACATGGCATCACAACTAATAGACTCCACATGAGAATCATCATACTCATCATAAATGGGCAAGAAATCATCACATGAGGAAGTCGCACTAGCATGAATCATGAAATAGGTGGATCAACATCATGCAAGCAATCAATATCAAGAATATCCACTAGTGGGACTAGAGCATCAATATCACCTTTGTTACCTTTGTCATTCCACTCATGTGGTGTAGGTGAGGTGGGAAAGACCAAATGGTGGTCATCTTCATCTTGATGGAACTATGTGGGGGGTGCATCATATTCCACCATGGCCATCGTCTTGTCCAAAGGGAGGACGAAGTCGGCGCGAATCGGCGCATCATCATAGATGGGACCTAGCACCAAATGAGAAGACACAATAGAGGTAGAGGTCAAGTTGTTAGAAATGCAAATGGCCTCAGAAGACCTATCAACTATCTCACTCTCTCTGTGTGGCAGTTCACTCACTCCCTCAAAATAGGTGCACTCAAAGTCACATATGGTGGAGTCACTCATCTCGCTCAAGTGGTGGGGCTTGTGGCTCTCCTCACATGGGAATTGTGGCAACTCATCATATGTGGGGCTAGTGGTGAAGTCACTCTCACTCTCAATATGGTGGCACAGGTCACTCAAGTCATCATACGTCGCCGTGGTCGAAGGGAGAATCCCATGCTCGATCATCTCGTCACTGTTGCCATGGATGAAGGCCGAAGATGGCACATCATCATTCTTCTCCACGACTGAAGGGAAAATCCCATGCTCGATCATCTCGTCATCATCGCCATGGATGAAGGCCGAAGATGGCACATCATCGCTCTCCTCCATGACCGAAGGGAAAATCCCATGCTCGATCATCTCGTCATTGTCGCCGTGGATGAAGGCCGAAAATGGCACATCATCACTCTCGCCTCCAAAGATGGAAGCATCATCCTTGCTCGCCACCTTGTCGCTCGCCTCCAAAGCTTGGTCCTTGAAGGTCTCCGTAGTCATACTCGTCGCCGCATCGTCTTGGAGCTCGTTGGGCTTGGACATCATGGTGGTACTAGCCTCATGCTTGTCATAGAGCTTGGTCTCCGTGAAGTGTGCTTGGGGTGGAGAAGCCTTGGCCTTCATGAGTTCTTGTTCCACCTTGAGAGCACCAATGTAGTAGTGATCGCGGGACTTGTAGTTCTCGAGGAAGATAGTCTTGGAGATGTCGTTGTTCAATCCCATCATGAAGTGGAACTTCATCGAAATGGGGTCGTCCACTGTAAGTGCATCTAGTGCCCCTTAGTGATTTTGGTGTATTGAAGACTTATAGGTTAAGGGACTAATGCGTTTGTGAGTGTACATAGGTCTATAAGTCTATGAGGAGTTTGATATTTACAGAGAAAGTCGACCCCTAAAAATAAATATTTTCGACTAAAGATTTTGGTATTCCTGAAGACTTTCATGAAGACTTTGAAAGTGAAGAAATTGGTGTGTCCGTGAAGACTTGATATTCATGCGAGGAATATGAAGCTTGAAGACTTTGTTTTCATAGTTTTTTTTCGCTTTCTTGAGTCATAGGAAACACCGTACTGTTAAAGGGGGTCGATGAAATACTAAGGAAAAATTTCCAAGTGATGCTCAACTCAAAATCCTACACCTACCAAACCCTTCGAGTGAAGCCTTTGGAAATCTCATACAGTTCAGTCAATTTCTTCAGTGACAGAGACGAAGTTCTTCTGGTCGCTGAGGAATTTGTTCTGACTGAGGAGTTAGGAATTCGCTAGTGCGGATTGCCTACACAGTGAGGAACATGATAGCCCTGAGGAATTTGAGAGTCAAATTTCCGACCGTTGCTGTGCTGCGCGCCAGCTGTCCCAAAATATCTTATCCACCTAACGGTCATATTAGACAAGGGCATTTATGTCTTATCATGTCGGGATGCTCCCTAGGCTATAAATAGCCGCCCCCTACAACCACTAGCTGGTTGGCTGCTCCAAGGGAAACTGACACTTGTCATTTGAGAGCAACCCATCCTCCAAGGACTTTGAGCGAAAATCATCGATTGAGGAAAGACCCAAACCCAAACACCTACAAACCCCAAAGTGATTGAGCATCACTGAAGAGATTGATCCTGCGTGGATCCGACGCTTGTTTCCTTTGAAGACTGTGCTTCTTCCAGACGGTTAGGCATCATGGTCTAGAGCATCCAAGAGGAATTGTGGATCGCCGAGTGACCGAGTCTGTGAAGGTTTGTAAGTTGCCTGAAGACTTACCACGAGTGATTGGACGGGGTCTGTGTGACCTTAGTTCAAGGATAATACGGTGAGGACTTGGTGTCCTGAGCTGCGTGCTCAGTGGCTGGGTGTCTGGGACTGTGTGTCCTCGAGTTTAAATACTCAGCCGCTCCAACCAGGCGTACAACTGAGAGAACAGTTGGAACTGGTCTACCAAATCATTGTCTTCACCAACCTTACTGGTTCTATTTCCTCAACTCTTTCATTTCCTCATTAATGTGTTGAGTGATTGTTCATATCTGTGTTTGAAGACTTTGACTGAAGACTTTCTCAATTTCCTCAGTTCAATTTCTTTAGTCTGTTTGTCTTCATCTTGTGTTATCCTGTGTTTACGCTTCCTGTACTCTGTGCTTGTCTTCATTTTATCATGATGACTATGTCTGTATCCTGTTATGCTTACTTCTGAGTACATATTCCGCTGCTAGTAGTTCTTTGCTAAGGAATTTACTCACCGGCAAATTCCTCGGTGAAGAATTCATAAAAATCGCCTATTCACCCCCCCTCTAGTCGATATAACGCACTTTCATCCACGTTGGCTCATCGCAAGGCAATCTTCATCTCCTTGAAGTACTTGTTGATGGACTTGGATCCTTGGATGGTGTTCTCCAATTGGCGTTGAAGTTGTTCCGTGTAGGTTGGAGGCACGAACTCTCACCGCAAAGCTCTCTTTGTCTTGGGCCAACTCATATCGTAGCTCTCCGAAGGTGTGTGAAGACACCATGTCGAGGCGTAGTCGTGGAAGTTTCTTGTGGCGCACTTCACTTGATCTTTGGAATGTACTTGATGTAGCTTGAGGTAGTCGTCCATCAAACGCTCCCACTCGAGGTACTCCTCGGGTTCTTGAGTCCCATAGAAAGGAATCTTATGGTCGGTGTCGAGGTCGTAGTATCTCATGGAAGTCGCAGACTTGAGCTTGGGGAGGTTCTCTTGAGCATAGTCTTAGGGTTCTTGTTGGCGAATATGCCGTATGTCCAAAGGCGAAGATGCCTTGAAGTCGCTTGGCGAAGATGCCAAGGGAGATGGTGAAGTCGTTGAGCGGTTGTTGGTGTTGAGCTCTTGACCTTCACGTTCTTGTTAGTGGTGGTGTCGATGCTGATGTGACCTTGCCGGAGATGGTAGCTCGGAAGCATGTGCTCTTGAGCATCTTCTCGAAGATGAGGAAGATCGCTTGTAGGACTTGATGAGGGCTTTGATCTCCTCCATTTGAGCTTGCATCTTGGCGTCGGAGTTGTTTTTCATGGCATCGAACTCATCGTTGTTGTAGACCGAAGGTGAAATGCCTTGCCTATCCATCACAAGACTCAAGTAGAGGTGAGTAGGAAATGAGATAAACAATACCAAGTTACCTTTTCCCAAAGTTGAGGATGTATCCCGTTTCACTCAATGTGAAATGAAAGAATAGTGGAATTGGTACCGGACTTGTTCACTCACACCTATCAAGTAAAGCTTATGGTGGAGCTCGGTGAGGATAGTGGCACAAAAATTTGATGCAAAATGTTAGCAAGAGTCAATAATGTTGAAAGAGATTCACAAATTTGCAAACGAAACAAGTAGACCAATAGCAATGTGGCACACGGAAACACACACACGGATAGATAAATGGGGTCGTGCAACCAAGGAATGTGCACAAAATGTGGAATCCACGGAAAACGTTCATGTTGCACAACTCAAGAGAGATGCTAGCACGATTGCTCAATAGGAGGATACGACACTTGTCCACAACCTATAAGATGCAAAATGGATAAACTCTCTATCCCAAGTATGCTATCTATGTATGGTTCCCAATGTTCTCTCAAGATGATCCAAGATGATCGGATATGACAATCTTATGTGCAATGTGGTATGATGCTATGGCACTTGCTTACAAGCTTCTTTGCTCTCTTTCTTTTCCTTAAAAGCTTTATTCTCTTTTTTTGTATGGCCACTTTTGCACAATGCACAAACCAAGATAGCAATTGTGTATATGCGGGAACAAACTTGTGACACAAGATATGATACCAATATATGCACCACGATGATATGGTATGCATGCTATGGGAAGTATGATCATTAATGTGCACAAGTCACGTTGGCGGCAATACTCAAATGGCTAGTCTCGATAGGCAAGTAATGCAACATGGGATAGGGGTTGACAATGCAATTGCAAGGGGAATATACAATGGTGTCGTCCAGGTTACCGTCCTTTGCGATGATGAGTGGCGGTGTTCTTGATGTAGATACCAAGATGATGGAGACTCATCCCTAAGTAGCCGAAACACCTTAGGAAACGGAAAAACCGCGAACTCAAAATCCCAAATGTCAAATGTCAAATGGTGGTAGCGGGAAAGCGGTGGTGGTTGCGGAAACTCAATGGGATTGCGGGCATGCAATGATGGGTTTTGAGACGCAATGCGGAAGTGGAGGGTAAGGTGGTGGACTATACACCATGTCAGAGTTGAAGCAATGGTCCCTAATTAGCCGAAACACATTAGGAGACTCGAATCACAACTCAAACTACCTCAAATGCTAAGGGGAACAAAATGGGTTTGGTTGCGGTGATCGGTGGTGGCTATGCGGATGATATGGTGAAGGGCCTAGGAAAACGTTCCAAATTTTGGGAAAATTGATGGATTCAAATGCTGTTGTAACCTATCTAGATGGATGGGGGATGTCAATAGCTACTCAACGAGCTAAAGAACACGAAAATCGGACTCCGGATGTGGAAGTTATGGGCAAAACGGTGAAACTCGGAACGCTGAAACTGGGTGGGGCGGTACTACCACTTGGGGGGGGAGGTAGTACCGCTTGTGGTGCTCGGCGGTAGTACCGGTTGGAGGGGCGGTAGTACCGCTCGTGTCGGGATTCTTTGCAGATCGAATCGGGGCGCGATTTTAGGGCGGAAGTGGATGAATTCAATGGGAAAATTTGACGAATTTCGTGGATGGAAGGTGGGGAAACTTGGGGAGATGCTAGATCCACTTGAAACCAAGCAAATCCATGTATCAAATTCAACAAAACATCATCAAACCAACATATCACAAAAAAATTTGGGGCTATTTTTGGTGGGGATTTTCGGATTTTAGGACGAAATCAAGCAAAAGAAGGCTAGAAAAAGAGTGGTAGGGGCTCCAAATTCGTGATCAACCTTGCTCTGATACCAAGATGATGTAGGGTAGAACCCTAGGTGGACGATCTATCATGATTGGAGCGGATCCCTACGAGGAACACGAAGAACATGGAGAATAACGGGGAGAAATCACAAGGGGAAACACTCAAGAACAAGTCTAATCACACATCCACTAGACAATCAAACACACAAGATCCACAAGGTACATGAACAACAAAGAGAAAGATACAAGGTAAAGTTCATCTCCAAGAGGAGGTCTTGATGGGGGTCCACCCGTGAGGGGGTCTTGATGATATCCCGCAGGATCTTCTCCAAGATGGAGGTCCTGGCCTCCAATGGAGTAGTCTATCTCTCTCTCAAGAGAAGAGTAGGAGCAAAGCTCACATACAAATGAGCTATCACTTTGCTAACCCTAGAAAGGAGGTGGAGGTGGTCTATTTATAGTCTAAGCTACGAAGGGGTAAGTGGTAGAGGGATAGAAGGCCAAAGGCCCGCGACTGCACACAAGCAGGGTGGTAGTACCAGACTTATGGGCGGTAGTACCGCTTGAGCGGTGGTACCGCTTGGAGGGGCGGTAGTACCGGACTTATAATGCTCGATCACTGGAGTTTGTCGGGTTGAGCCATAGTAGGGCGGATGCTCGGAGGTAGTGCCGCTTGGGTGGCCTCAGCGGTGGTGCCGCTTGGGTGGCCTCAGCGGTAGTACCGCTTGGAGTGGGCGGTAGTACCGCTCATTCTGGAGTGGCCAAGTTCTCTTCCTCCTTCTCTTCCATGCTTCCCTCGCGGACGGTGTAGTCGTTCCTTGGCACTTGCACTCCTCCTCGACATCCGTGAAGCTCTGACAATACCTATGCATGCACATGGGCGAAGTGTCAAGTAGTATACCATCCTCGAAGGGGTCAAGTGAACACGTGTAAAGGAGAGGATTCACCTTTATGTATGAGAAGTAGATGTCGCATGTGTCACTTGCCGAACGGACTCTCGACATGGTGATGTCTATAGGATGCTCCACATCAGAGGGGTTGCGGGCTGCCTTCACCATTGCCAGGAGAATCCTCTTAGGGCTCCATCACTAGAATCCATTCGTGTCATTGGACGCCGTCTTTGATGAGCAGGCTCCTGTCGATCGGGAGCGGGCTCTGCGGGCAATGGCTCCCTGCATCACCAACGTCGTGCACCTCGAGAAGTAGAGGGACTTCGGTGGTGTTTAGGCGTCCTCTGCATGGGCATTTCCATGTCTCGGCACAACATGAATATTGGATCAAACTTAGACGATGCAGATCGGTCACTATAGCAAAAAGTGTGTGGGTGTGTTTGGTTGCATTCTCATATCAATATAGTTGTTCCCTCTTCGTGCATGCTCATCTCAGCACCCCTCTTCATGCATGCTCCTAGCGTATATGTGTTAACCTACGAGTGTGGACTCATGCACCCTGCACATGCCTAGTAGTAGGAGCACTGTGTAAGTTCAAGTGGCTGCCATGTAGACTACCCCGATCGAAGCGCCACAGTAATGCCCAATGAGCTGTCAAATCACAAAACCCCCCCTTTCCAGCTGTAAGTTGGACGGACAAAGCAACCATCATTCCTCTCCTCTCCCTCAGCTTCCTCTCTTGAAGAAAACTCCAACTCGCACTCGTTTCTCCCTTTCCTTATTTCTTCAAGAATACCCCGACTTGCTTCTGCCATAGTTCTTCTCTCCCAAAGAAGAAATGGTGAGCGCATCAATGGTGTTGATTCTGGCCAAGGCCCGGTCTTGCAACCCCGAAAATGATCCTATAACTCCCTCTCTATTCTTCTTCTGGGTTTGTGATTATGGTTTATTTTCTTTTATTTCTTGAAAGTTTCTTGATGGACCCTAGAGCACCGGCTGAAACCGTGGCTCTGGCCAAAACCGTCGAGGCTCAGGGTACGAAGAAGCGCAAGCACCCCGTCGAGACTACCACAGACAAGCTCAAGGCCATCGCCCTGTCCAAGCCCCCCTCGATCTCTCTGGGATCCCTCATTAAGCAAGTCCAGGTAATATCTTTTCTTGATGATCTTTTTCTCGATCTTGATCGTGTTTTTGCATCTAACACGCAGTACTAGTACTAGTAGTACAACATTTTGGGTGATCTTGCATGTGATTTTTGTGTGCCAAATGACGGTTTTAAATTCCTCTTTTGACCAAAACATGCGTCAGGTTGACATTTATTTCTTATATATTACTTTCAATAACTTTATGAATATTAATGCTACCTTTGAAGAAAGTATATTAGCCTCAACAACTTGTGTTATGGATATTGCAAATAATCCCTCTGCTTTCATGCCTTTGAAGACATGTTCTAGTGTCTTTGTTCACTCATTTCCGTGCATATATCTAGTCTTATATGGAGTAAAATATCGAAAATCATCATATATTTCCGAGCGGAGGTAGTGACGTGTGAACTGGAAGACCTGAGGATGAGTTGTACTACTGAACTATCCAGCTGATGTGTCCTTGTCACCATGTGTCCTGAACTAGTGTTTTCCGGTAGCATTGTTGTCAGGCATGTTCTCGAGGGTCTACTTGACCACAACAATTTCCTGGCTGGCCTTCGATTACGAAGGGTGTGGTTCTTGTAAAGCTTCCCGACAAATCTGATGCAGACTGTCTTCATCGTCATGTTTATGAGTGGAAAGAGCACTCTGTTAGGTTCTCCAAGGTTGATGAGATGGTGCTGGTGCTGGTAGACATCTCTCATGAAGTCCATGGCCTAGTCAGTTATGCGGGGCACATCCCGTAGGTCGGTGGCAAGAAATAGTCTGCAGAGTTTAATTAGTGCAACTTTGCTTGTCTGTAGTAAGTATTGTTGTTCAGTACTTGATTTCTGTGTGTGAATCCTGTATTGTTTAGTACTGCCGCTTTTGTTGTCTGGTGAGTCTTGAGAACAATCTATGTTAATGTCTGTCAACTCAATTCAGTTTGTATATTTTGAAGTATCCAGATCATCTTTTTGTGAGGACGGTTTATCAATTATGATTACACTCCAATATCAGTATGCATTGCAGGTTTTATCGCACGCACCAGGATTCTCAGTCCGATGGATGTTCGGTCCATACGATTTGTCAGGACCTTTGGACTGTCCTACTTGTGGGAGTAAGCAGGGGCCCTGCATGCCACACGTAATTGGACGATCAATCTTCTGTTTACAACTTGAACATAGTGATTTCCTGGTAAAGATTCACTCGTGCACATCAAGTAAATCTTATTGATTTACTTTCTAAATCTTATTGATTTAATGTCATGTTTTCTTACTTTTGTTGCAATTTTATGATGCAGGTTTTGCCATGTGACATTCGCCACAGAATAAACCGTTTGGTTTGCTCTATGATTGCAATTTTTGCAGGTTTCACTTCTTATGCCCTGTGAGTAACGAAGGCACTGTCCATCACTTATATTAATGGACACAATTGGATTAGTCTGTTGTCTGAGTTCAATCTGAAGCCCTGTGATGAACTGCAGTTTCGTTTAACAAACACGCCACAATTAGTCCTTGCATATAAAAGAAATGAAGAAAAAGACTAGATCAAGGTCACGGAGCCTAGTCAAGTTAGAAAGCGGATCATAGCAGACCAGAGACGATCGATGTTGTCTCGCACATCGGTACCATATTCAGCAATGGGTCAAGCACCGGCACCTTCTTCGATGGAACTTGCTCCAGCACTGACAGCGGCAGCAGCTCAGTCTGATACACTTGAGGATTGGGCACCGTCCGCGTCAGCGGACCAGGATGATCTACCGGAGGATTGTGCATTGACACCGGCACCTACTCCGACTCCGGAACCAGCTCCACAAGGAGCACCACCTACGCTAGCAGCAGCGGCACTACCAGTCGCACTAGCACGGGCGCCAGCAACGGCTCCGGCACCTGCACCAACACTTGAAGTGGCATGTGCATCTGCTCCGTCCCGTGTAGCGACAACGGAACCAGCAGTTACACCGGCAACAGACTAGGCTGCTGTTCACACTGCATATACCAAAGTCCTTACAAAAACCAACATCTCCACCTTCTTAGTAAGCATTGCCCGCCCAAATGCTTCGTTCTTTTTTCTTTCCATGTTGTTTGACATGATTCACTGTGTTGATCTAACTGTTTGTGTATGTCTTCTTGTTTGCAAACAGAGAATTCCTAGAGCAACAAGGGAGTCGTTCAATAATCCGGGCGACCGTGGCCAAGTTTCTCTTACCATGCGCAACCTTGGTGTGAATGAACCTGCTCAAATACTGTAAGCACAAAGGATGGTTGCATGATGATTGATGCTAAAGTATGGTCAAGGTTTAAATTTAAATCAAGTCTTCCGGTAGGGGATGATGTCAAAATCGAACTTTCTCGGCAAGGAGAGCTGTTCCAAATCAACTTTGAAATTCTTCAGTAGCAGCACGTAACTGCCGAACTGATCTATCCTACTAGAGATTTTGATGTAATAATATGGCATGGTGAAACAAGTGTCTGATGACCCACAAGTATAGGGGATCTATCATAGTCCTTTCGATAAGTAAGAGTGTCGAACCCAACGAGGAGCAGAAGGAAATGACAAGCGGTTTTCAGTAAGGTATTCTCTGCAAGCACTGAAATTGTAGGTAATAGATAGTTTTGTGATAAGATAAGTTGTAACGGGTAACAAGCAATAAAAGTAAATAAAGTGCAGCAAGGTGGCCCAATCCTTTTTGTATCAAAGGACAAGCCTGGACAATTTCTTATAATGAGAAAAGCGCTCCCGAGGACACATGGGAATTGTCGTCAAGCTAGTTTTCATCACGCTCATATGATTCACATTTGGTACTTTGATAATTTGATATGTGGGTGGACCGGTGCTTGGGTACTGCCCTTTCTTGGTCAAGCATCCCACTTATGATTAACCCCTATTGCAAGCATCCGCAACTATAAAAGAAGTATTAAGGTAAACCTAACCATAGCATGAAACTAGTGGATCCAAATCAGCCCCTTACGAAGCAACACATAAACTAGGGTTTAAGCTTCTGTCACTCTAGCAACCCATCATCTACTTATTACTTCCCAATGCCTTCCTCTAGGCTCAAATAATGGTGAAGTGTCATGTAGTCGACATTCACATAACACCACTAGAGGAGAGACAACATACATCTCATCAAAATATCAAACGAATACCAAATTCACATGACTACTAATAGCAAGACTTCACCCATGTCCTCAGGAACAAACGTAACTACTCACAAAGCATATTCATGTTCATGATCAGAGGAGTATTAATATGCATTAAGGATATGAACATATGATCTTCCACCAAGTAAACCAATTAGCATCAACTACAAGGAGTAATCAACACTACTAGCAACCCACAGGTACCAATTTGTGGTTTTGATACAAAATTGGATACAAGAGATGAACTAGGGTTTTGAGAGGAGATGGTGCTGGTGAAGATGTTGATGGATATTGACCCCCTCCCGATGAGAGGATCGTTGGTGATGACGATGGTGATGATTTCCCCCTCCCGGAGGGAAGTTTCCCTGGCAGAACAGCTCCGCCGGAGCCCTAGATTGGTTTCGCCAAAGTTTCGCCTCGTGGCGGCGGAGTTTCGTCCTGTAAGCTTGCTTATGATTTTTTTCCAGTGTAAGAGGCTTCATATAGCAGAAGATGGGCACCGGAGGGCCAACAGGGGGCCCAGGAGACAGGGGCGCGTGCCCCCACCCTCCTGGCTAGGGTGTGGGCCCCCTCTAGTATTTTCTTCGCTCAATAATTCTTATTAATTCCAAAAGTGACTTCCGTGGAGTTTGAGGATATTTGGAGCTGTGCAGAATAGGTTTCCAATATTTGCTCCTTTTCCAGCCAAAATCCCAGCTGCCGGCATTCTCCCTCTTCATGATAAACCTTGTAAAATAAGAGAGAATAGACATAAGTATCGTGACATAATGTGTAATAACAGCCCATAATGTAATAAATATTGATATAAAAGCATGATGCAAAATGGACGTGTCAACTCCCCCAAGCTTAGACCTCGCTTGTCCTCAACCGGAAGACAAAATCGAAAAATATGTCCACATGTTTAGAGACAGAGGCGTCGATAAAAATAAAATACGAACACGAGATGATGTAGGGCGGAACCCTATGGTGACGATCTTTCATGTTTGGACTGGATCCTACGGGGAATCACGAAGAACACGCGGAAGAACTCGAGGGAAAACACAGGGAGAACGAGAGAAATCACTAAACCGACACGGAATCAATCACACGAGTGCTAGATCACCGAAAGCATAAGGTAGTACATGATCCAAAATCAACAAAGGGAGGATACAAAGGGAACCGTTCTTCTACGTGAGGAGGTCTTGAATCCACGAGGGGATCTTCCCATAGAGGGGTCTTGAATCCACGTGGATCTTCTCCGAGGAGTCCGCGGTCTCTCACGAGGAGGAGATCCGATGGATGAGCGAGGCTCTATCTCACAAATGAGCTAAATCAACACTAACCCTAAAACATACGGGAGGAAGGAGTATATATAGTCAAAGGGGCAAAGGGATACATGGGTCGAAGCCCAAAGGAGCTGCACGCAGGCAGAGGGCGCCGGAAGTCCGGGCGTCGGGCCGGATGTCCGGTGGCTCGCGAGGGGCCGGATGTCCGGTGCTTCCGGAGGGGCCGGATGTCCGGGCTGTCGGGGTGGCCTTCTGAGCATTCGGTATGCCTGGGCCGGATATCCGGGCGGGAGGCCGGATTTCCGGTGGATGGCAGGATGTCCGGGCTGGACGCCGGATGTCCGGTCGCTGTAGGTTCTTCTGCAGAGGGGTGGCCATGTAGATCTCCAGGGGCCGGATGTCCGGGGTCCTCGCCAGATGTCCGGTGCCTGGAGGCTGGTTTTGCCTTCTTCCATTGGTTATCTTCTTCCGTGGACTTGGGGTCTTGTCCATCTTCATATGCATCCTCGGGAGGGTCCTCTTGGTACCTAATCATGCACAACATTCCGGATTGAGGTAGTAGCCATGTCTCGAGAGGGTCATATGATATGTCACGAAGGAGAGAAGTCACCTCGGTCCTGAGAGCTCGAGTTCGTGCTCTAATCATGGGTTCTCTTGGTGCTTGGTGAGACGACAGAAGGTCCATGGGGATGACCGAAGGATGCTCCACATCATCTCCCCCCCCCTGTGAAAGATCCGACCTTAGATCGAAATCCTCATCACCATGTATGGGGAGAGATCGGAGACGTTGAAGATGTCACTCACGTTGTACTTGTCGCGTGGGAGATCGATCTTGTAAGCGTTGTTATTGTAGCGTGCTAGCATCTTGAATGGTCCGTCGGCTCGAGGGAGAAGCTTGGACTTGTGTTCGTTGGGGAATCGGTCCTTGCGA
This sequence comes from Triticum aestivum, assembly GCF_018294505.1. Classification (NCBI taxonomy): domain Eukaryota; kingdom Viridiplantae; phylum Streptophyta; class Magnoliopsida; order Poales; family Poaceae; genus Triticum; species Triticum aestivum. The sequence continues at coordinate 304,753,464 of NC_057813.1, read as the reverse complement.
AGGTGTAGCCACACGAGGTCTCCAATGTTGAATATCATGGGATGCTTGTTGATCTTAAGCTTGGTTGCGAGTCGTTGTACTTGGCGCTCGATGGTGTGCCTTGTATCTTCATGCATCTTCTTGGTGTAGCTTGCACGGGCACTTGCATCGAGGTTGGTGCGTTCTTGTAGAGGAAGAGGTAGAATGTCCAATGGGGACAACGGGTTGAAGCCGTAGACGACCTCGAAGGGGGACTTGTCGGTCATCGAATGTCTTGCTTGGTTGTAGGCGTACTCGGCGATGGGTAGACACGCCTCCCACTCCTTGATGTTCTTCTTGATCAACACGCGAAGTAGAGTGGAGAGTGTACGGTTCGTCACCTCCGTTTGGCCGTCGGTTTGAGGATGGTATGCTGAAGAGAACAATAGCTTGATTCCGAGCTTGGCGCATAGGGTCTTCCAAAAGTAACTCAAGAACTTGATGTCGCGGTCCGAGACGATCGTCTTTGGCACTCCATGAAGTCGCAAGATTTCCCTACAAAAGAGATTGGCAATATGTGAAGCATCATCTATCTTGTTGCAAGCAATGAAATGTGCCATCTTAGAAAATCGGTCCACAACAACAAAGACGGAATCCTTGCCATTTTGAGTTCTAGGCAAACCAAGTACAAAATCGATGCTAATGTCTTCCCAAGGTTGATAAGGAATAGGAAGGGGCATGTAAAGACCATGGGATTGAGCTTTAGACTTAGCTTTGCGACATGTAGAGCAACGGTTGGTGAAACATGAGACGTCACGGAACATCTTGGGCCAAAAGTAGTTCTTGGAGAGCATGGCGAATGTCTTGTCGCGTCCAAAGTGTCCCATGAGACCACCTCCATGAGCCTCTTGCAAAAGAAGCAAACGAAGAGAAGGCTCGGGAATGCAAAGTTTGTTAGCTCTCGTAAGATAATCATCCTTTATGTAGTATCGTTCCCAAGACGTATGTTTCAAACACTTAGCATAAGGAGTAGCAAAAGAATGATCATGCTCATACAAGTCTTTTATATGCTCGAAACCAATAACATTTAACTCAAGTTGAGTGACAAGTGTGCATATGCGTGGAAGTGCATCCGCGACTACATTTTCTTTACCCTTAATGTACTTGATCACATAGGGGAAAGATTCAATAAATTCACTCCATTTGGCATGACGCTTGTTCAACTTAGTTTGACCTTTTAAGTACTTAAGCATTTCATGATCGGTGTGTATGACAAACTCATGAGGTCTAAGGTAATGTTCCCAAACATGTAGCACACGCACTAAAGCATATAATTCTTTGTCATAGATGGGATAGTTAAGTTGAGCACCGGAGAGTTTTTCACTAAAAAAAGCAATGGCTCATTTTTCTTGCATCAAAACTCCACCAATTCCGGTACCACTTGTATCACAATGAACCTCAAAGGTTTTCTCAAAGTTGGGCAAAGCAAGAATCAGAGCATGAGTAAGCAAAGACTTGAGCTCATCAAAAGCGGTGGATTGCAAAGATCCCCAAACAAAAGGAGCATTCTTCTTACTCAAGGCATGCAAAGGACCGGCAATTGTGCTAAAGTTTTTCACAAAGCGGCGATAAAATCCTGCGAGGCCAAGAAAACTGCACACTTGTTGCAAATTGGTGGGTTGGGGCCAATTTTTAATTGCCTCAATCTTGGATTCATCAACATGGACACCCTTGGAAGATACAACAAAACCCAAGAAAACCACTTTGTCAACACCAAACGTGCATTTTTTCAAGTTTGCATAAAGGCGTTCCTTGCGAAGGGTTTGCAAAACAGATTTAACATGATTAATATGCTCTTTCATGGTTTTGCTAAACACTAGAATATCATCGAAGTAGACCACAACAAAGACTCCAATGTAAGGTCGAAGCACATGATGCATAAGACGCACGAAAGTACCGGGAGCTTCCGGTAAACCCATAGGCATCACTAACCACTCATATCAGCCAAATTTGGTTTTGAAAGCAGTTTTCCATTCATCACCCTCTTGTATGCGGATTTGATAATAGCCACTTTTAAGATCAATTTTTGAGAAAAAGTTGGCTCCACTAAGTTCATCAAGCATATCATCTAAGCGAGGAATGGGATGCCTATAGCGAACGGTAATAGCATTTATAGGTCTACAATCGGAACACAAGCGGAAACTTCCATCGGGTTTAGGCACAAGTATAATGGGAACGACACAAGGACTTAGGCTTTCACGTACATGAACGTTGTCGATGAGTTGTTTTACTTGCCATTGAATCTCCTTGGTTTCTTCGGGATTGACTCGGTATGGAGCTTTGTTTGGGAGAGGCGCTCCGGCGATGAGGTCGATTCGATGATCAATGCCTCGAAGAGGAGGTAGACCTGGAGGTAGCTCATCGGGGAAAACATCTTGGAATTCCTGCAAAAGAGATTGAAACACTAACGGTAGCTCGTGAGAGGTGTTAATTGTTGGCTCTCCATCCTTGCACACAAGGACAAAGTGCATTACAGTCGCTGGGTTCTCACACACTTCTCTCATCTCACTTTTGGTGGCAAATAGGATGAGGTTTTTCTCTCTAGGCGAAGAGGCGCTCAAGTTTGGCTTGTGGCTCTCACTCATTTTTGGGTGGATCACTTTCTCACTCTTCTCTCCATGATGGGTGGCTTGCTTGTCGGCTATCACTTGACTAGGAGACATAGGTCATAGCACATATTCCTTCCCTTTCATCTTGAAGCTATAGTGATTTGTGCGCCCATTGTGGATGACACCATGGTCGAATTGCCATGGTCGACCAAGAAGGAGGTGGCAAACGGTCATTGGGACCACATCACACTCCAAAGTGTCCTCGTATGCACCAATTTTGAAGGAGACTTGGACCGTATGCTCGACACATATAGTGCTGGAGTCACTTAGCCATTGAACCTTGTAGGGGTGCGGGTGCTTCCTCTTGACCAATTGAAGCTTGGAGCATAGTTCTTGACTTGCCAAGTTGTGACAACTACCTCCATCGATGATGACCTTGACGAACCTTCCATTGATGTCGGCCTTTGTGTGGAATATGTGGCATCGTTGGTCTTCTTCTTGTTGATGTTGAAGAGTCAAGACTTTGGAGACAACGAGAGCGGGGCTCGAATCCTCATCACAAAAGACTTGATCATCTTCATCCTCATTCATGCGCCGGTGCATGGCCACTTGCTCAAGGGCTTCCATCTCCTCTTCACTCATGGAGTCATATGTACCATCGTCATTGAGGATCATGGTGTGCTTGTTCATGCATTGGAAGGATTTGTGGCCTCGGCTGCCGCAAGTGAAACACTTGAAGGAGCTTGTTTTGACGGTCTCATCGGTTGGAGTAGATGATGAAGCACGCGGCTTGAAGTTGCTTGTAGTAGGAGGAAGACGACTTGAACTTGCCAAAGTTTTCTTGTAACTTGACTTGTCGTCATTGCTTGGAGAAAGCTTGGTTGATGTAAATGTTGGAGGAGTCGTTGAAGCTTGGTTGTTGGAGAAACCATAGGTCTTGGATGAGTACTTGGCGTACTTGAAGTCATCTTGCACTTGACGTTCGGCCTTGGTAGCTTGATGTACGAGCTCAATGAGGTTGGAGTATGGTTGGAAGTCGGCAATCTTCTTGATGGGATGATTGAGTCCATTCAAAAAACGTGCCATTGTTTGCTCATCATCTTCCGTGACATTGGCTCGGATCATGGCTATCTCCATTTCCTTGTAGTATTCTTCAACACTCTTTGTTCCTTGCTTGAGTAGTTGTAGCTTCTTGAAGAGATCGCGGTTGTAGTAGGTTGGCACAAAGCGTGCTCGCATGACATCCTTCATTTGAGCCCAAGTGGTGATTGGTGGTTCACCTCTTGCTTGACAGCATTCAAGGACTTGTTCCCACCATATGATCACATAGTCTTGGAACTCAAGTGATGCCATAGCGATCTTCTTCTCTTCCTCATAGTTGTGCAAACGAAAGATTTTGTCGACCTTTAATGCCCATGAGAGGTACTCTTCCGGATCATTGCTTCCATTGAACTTGGGCATTGTGAATTTGAGCTTGCCATAGCATTGCTCTTCATTGTGTTGTTGGCGATGGTGATGATGACGTCCTTGACGTGGAGGATAGTCATCCTCATGTTGCTCTTGGCACGGAGGAAGCCCATGATCCACTTGCTCTTGTTGAACTTGAGGTTGAAGTGGGGCTTGATGAGCTTGTGGAGGAGCTTGAGGAACTTGATGTTGTACTCGCGGTTGGTAGTTCCTCTCTTGGATTTCTTCTCGAAGGGCTTCCTCTTGATTGCGCTGTTCATGATTGCTGTTGGCGATGGCTCGACTTGATTCTTGAAGGGCATGTTGCGCCTCAAGAGCTTGCGCTTCACGTTGTTGTTGTTGAAGACGTTGAGCCTCGGTGTCTTGTTCCTCTTGGTGTAGACGCGCTCGTTCTTCCTCTTCGCAACATAGACGTTGTCGTTCTTGAGCTTGTGCAAAAGCAACTTGGTGTGGTGGAGGATGAGGTAGATGCTCGTCGACTTGCTCTTGTGAATGCTTGTCATGTAGGGGATTGCGAGCTGCATGGCGGTCTTGACGTGTGGCTCGTCGAAGAGTGTTCGATGACGGTGTACTTGAGTCGAAGAAGGTGTCATCGGCGTGTCGACTCGAGCGGCTCCGTCTTGAAGATGAAGAAGTGGAAGGATGGCGGTTCCTCATCAAAGCGTGGATCTCGTCCATTCTTGCATCATTCTCTTGTTTGTGAGCGTCGAACTTGGTGTCGAAGTAGTCTCTTGTATGTTGTTCGGATAGTCGCAAGTTGGTGGCAAGGTTGTCGATGCGGTCGCTCATTGCTTGTTGCTATTGGTGCAACGCCCTTTGAGCACCAAAGAGGTGGCTCTTGGTGACGAATGATGACATGTCGTCGCCGTTCTCGATGAGTGGTGGATTGGTAGAAGAACTTGGCCTATCCGTCATTCCAAGCAAAATGTAAGTGGTAGACAGAAAATAACGTGTACCAAATGTACCTTGACCGAAGTTGAAGATGAATCAAGTTCACTCAAATGCGGACAATGAAATAGCACTGTTGTACCAATTCTTGTCGATTCTCCCACCTACACACGTAAAAGCTTATGGTGGAGCTTAGTTAGGATGGTGGCACAAAATTTGATGCAATTGTAAGTGAGCTTCAATAATGTTGGAAAAGATGCACAAATTCGCAAATGCAACAAGTAGACCAAGCAAATTTTTGTACACGGAAACACACACGCAAATAGATAGATGGGATTGTGCAAACCAAAAGTGGGCCAAAATGGGGAAACCACGAAAATGCTCTTGCTGCACAATACTAGAGAGACGCTAGCACGATTGCACAATAGGCGGATACGTAAACTTGTGCACAACCTACTAGGCAAAAATGCAACGTTCTCTATCTCAAGTATGCTATATGTATGGTATTTCGGTGCTATGATCCAAGATGATCTTATATGACAATCTTAATGTAGTATGATGCTATGGTTCTTGCTTATGAGCTCTTTGCTTATCTTTCCTCTTTGCTTAAAAGCTTGGTTGGCTCTTTCACTTTTGAGCTCTTTTCTCATGCAAAACTTCACGAACCAAGATAGCAATTGTGTATGCGATGACAACTTTGTGACACACAAGTTGATCTCAAGATATGCACCACTATGGTATGGTATGTATGCTATGGAGTATGATCACTAATGTGCACAAGTCACGTTGCCGGCAATACTCAATGGCTAGTCTCGATGGGTAAGCTACGCAAAAGTCGGGACATGTGGGGTATCAATGCAATTGCAAGGTATGATAAAGATGTCGTCAAAGTTACCGTCCTTGGAGATGATGAATAGTCGATGGAGATGAGCGGTGGTGATGTTGAAGTCGAACCGTACCTAGATAGCCGAAACACAATAGGACACAGGAACCACAACCCAAACTCTCAAAGACCAAAACATTTCAAAATCAACGTAGGAGGTAGCAGTTACCGGTGGTGGTGTTTGTGGAAAGTGGTGTGGGTATGCGGAAGTAGGCGTGGGCTCCGGGCAAAATTGGGCGAAAATATGGTGGCAAATGGGCTTGGGAAATGGAGTTGCAGCTGCCAGGGGCCGGATGTCCGGGCCAGCTGTCGGATGTCCGGTGGACTCGGTGGATGTCCGGGCTCCTGGATCGGGTATGAACATGATGAACTCCACGGGAAAAATCGCAACTCCGGGGCAAAATTCGGACGAATTGGTGGATGGAAAAGGGTGGGGATGGTGGGGAAAGCTAAATCCACACGCAGCAACACAAATCCATGGACCAAATCCAACAAAATCTCAACTCACCAACAAATCACAAAAAAAATTGGGGCTATTTTTGGTGCGGATTTTCAGATTTAGGACGAAATCAACAAAATCAAGCTAGAAAAAGAGGGGTAGGGGCTCCAAAAACGTGATCAACGTGGCTCATGATACCAAGATGATGTAGGGCAGAACCCTATGGTGACGATCTTTCTCGTTTGGAGTGGATCCTACGGGGAATCACGAAGAACACGTGGAAGAACTAGAGGGAAAACACGGGGAGAATGAGAGAAATCACTAAACCGACACGGAATCAATCACACGAGTGCTAGATCACCGAAAGCATAAGGTAATACATGATCCAAAATCAACAAAGGGAGGATACAAAGGGAACCGTTCTTCTCCGTGAGGAGGTCTTGAATCCACGAGGGGATCTTCCCGTAGAGGGGTCTTGAATCCACGTGGATCCTCTCCGAGGAGGCCACGGTCTCTCACGAGGAGGAGATCTGATGGATGAGCGAGGCTCTATCTCACAAATGAGCTAAATCAACGCTAATCCTAAAACGTACGGGAGGAGGGAGTATATATAGTCAAAGGGGCGAAGGGATACATGGGTCACAGCCCAAAGGAGCTGTGCGCAGGCAGAGGGCGCCGGATGTCCGGGCGTCGGGCCGGATGTCCGGTGGCTCGCGAGGGGCCGGATGTCCGGGCTGGAGGGGCCGGATGTCTGGTGCTTCCGGAGGGGCCAGATGTCCGGTGCTGCGGCCGGATGGGTTGTCGGGGTGGCCTTCTGAGCATTCGAGACGCCTGGTCCGGATATCCGGGCGGGAGGCCGGATTTTCGGTGGATGGCCGGATGTCTAGGCTGGATGTCGGATGTCCGGTCGCTGTAGGTTCTTCTGTAGAGGGGTGGCCGTGTAGATCTCCAGGGGCCGGATGTCCGGTGCCTGGAGGCTGGTTTTGCCTTCTTCCATTGGTTCTCTTCTTCCGTGGACTTGGGGTCTTGTCCATCTTCATATGCATCCTCGGGAGGGTCCTCTTGGTACCTAACCATGCACAACATTCCGGATTGAGGTAGTAGCCATGTCTCGAGAGGGTCATATGATATATCACTAAGGAGAGAAGTCACCTCAGTCTGGAGAGTTCGAGTTCGTGCTCTAGTCATGGGTCCTCTTGGTGCTTGGTGAGACGACGGAAGGTCCATGGGGATGACCGAAGGATGCTCCGCATCACGAGGGCATCATGATTATTCTTATAACAACAACATAAATGAATTTTGTCATGTGATTTCTTATACTCAAGTAACAATCTATTCACAATGTCAAGTATGGAACATAAACTTCATTGAGAACCAACAAACTATAATCTCGGTCATTGAAGCAATTGCAATTTATCATAGCATCGGAAAGAGTCAAAAATAGAGCTTTTCAGCATGTCCACATACTCAACTATCATATAATCTTCTACAATTGCTAACACTCATGCAATACTTATGGTTATGGAGTTTCAATCGGACACTGAGTAAGATAGGGGCTTATAGTTTTTCCTCCCAACATATTCACCTTTGGGTGATGTCAACAATAATAGTTCATGCTAACTTACATCCAATTGGATATATATATCAGGATCTTTCCAACACGAGTTGCTTGCCAAAGGATAAAATGAAAAAGAGAAATGTGAAGATCACCTTGACTCTTGCATAAAGTAAAAGACATAAAGTAAAAGATAGGCCCTTCGCAGAGGGAAAGAGAGGTTGTCATGTGATTTTAGGGTTGGATGCACAAAATCTTAATGTAAAACAACGTCACTTTATATTACCACTTGTGATATGAACCTTTATTGTGCAGCCCGTCGCTTTTATTACTTCCATGTCACACGATCATATAAAGCTTATTTTCTCCGCACTAATAAGTCATACATATTTAGAGAGCAATTTTATTGCTTGCAACATGACAACTTACTTGAAGGATCTTACTCAATCCCTAGGTAGGTATGGTGGACTCTCATGGCAAAACTGGGTTTAAGGATATTTGGAAGCACAAGTAGTATCTCTACTTGGTGCAAGGAATTTGGCTAGCATGAGGGGGAAAGGCAAGCTCAACATGTTCGGAAGATCCATGACAATATACTTTAACTGAGATGTGAGAAAACATAAACCATTACGTTGTCTTCCTTGTCCAACATCAACTCTTTAGCATGCCATACTTAATGAGTTCTCACAATCATAGAAGATGTCCAAGATAGTATATTTATATGTGAAAACCTCTCTTTCTTTATTATTTCCTATTAATTGCAACGATGACCAAAACTATGTTTGTCAACTCTCAACAACTTTTATGCCTCATACTATTTATATGTGAAGTCATTACTATCCATAAGGTCAATATGAACTCTTTTATTCTTTTCATTCTTTCTATTTTCTCAAGATCATTGCAAGATAGCAAAGCCCTTGACTCAACACTAATCTTTATTATAAATAGCTCACGGACTCGGTTACATAAAGAGATCACGAAGCAAAACTCAAAACTAATTCATACCAAATCTTTATTCTACTAGATCAAGATACTACTAAAAGGATTGAACTAAGAAAAATGGTAAAGATAGGAGTGTGATGGTGATACGATACCGGGGCACCTCCCCCAAGCTTGGCAGTTGCCAAGGGGAGTGCCCATACCCATGTGATTATGTCCTCGGAGGTGGTGAAGAAGGAGTTGTAGATGATGTAGGCTTATCATCCATCTTCCAAGGCATAGGCTCACCATCATAGAAGGATGATCGAGTCTCCGGGACCCTCAAATTTGCAGCCAAACTCATCCTCTTGAATCTATATTCATACTCACAGTTTTTGTTTTGCAGGTCATAGATCTGGGCTTGGAGGTGCTCGATTTTCTCATGAAGCTTGAAGATGGTTTCCCCAATGTTCTTGGCGTCTAGCTTGTGGTTGTTGGTGAATTCCACGATCATCATCTGGTTGGCATTGAGTCCACGCTCCACCATCCCTTGGCACTTGAAAACTTGTTGTTCCATAGCTTCGAGCTTTGTCTCCACGCTTCCAATACGCCTTGGTCCCTCCACATCGCGGATATGCAGCACCCCCTCACTCATCTCAATGGTTTGAGGGTGTTGCAGCACCTCCGCGAGATAGGGGTTGATAACCCTCTCGAAAAACTTGTCATGGGGATTGCTTGGAGACGTCATGGTGCTCTAGATCTGTCAGAAAAACAGCTCAAAACGAAAAATAGAAGACTTCTGCGTGATACGGTGGTTAAAACCTTCGGGAGATTATATAATGAATTTTTACCGACCAAAAGAAGTAACGTGCAAGAAAGCGGAGTCCGGGAGGCACACGTGGTGCCCATGAGACAGGAGGGCGTGCCCAGTAGGGGTGGGCGCGCCCTCCACCCTCGTGGAGGCCTCGTGTCCTTCCCGGATTACTTCTTGCTTCCCAAAATTCTTCCAAAATGGAGGAAAATTGCCATTAGAATTGTTTTGGAGTTGGTTTACTTACCGTACCACATACCTATTCCTTTTCGGAGTCTGAAACGTTATGGAAAGTGTCTGTTATGTATTCCTCCAGGGTTATGGTCTCAATAATATTAGTTTCAATATTGATAGGGTTACCTGAGATATAATGTTTGATTCTTTGACCGGTCACCACTCTTGGACTTGTGCCTTCGAATTATTGATTTTTATGGCACCGGAACGATAGACCTGCTCGATAACGTAAGGACCTTCCCACTTAGAGAGAAGTTTTCTTGCAAAAAATCTTAAACGAGAGTTGAATAGCAACACATAATCACCTACGTTAAACTCACGCATTTGTATCCTTTTGTCATGCCATCTTTTAACTTTTTCTTTGAACAACTTGGCATTCTCATAGGCTTGGGTTCTCCATTCATCAAGTGAGCTAATATCAAATAACCTCTTCTCACCGGCAAGTTTGAAATCATAGTTGAGCTCTTTAATAGCCAAATATGCTTTATGTTCAAGTTCGAGAGGTAAGTGACATGCTTTTCCATAAACCATCGTATACGGAGACATACCCATAGGATTTTTATATGCAGTTTTATAGGCCCATAATGCATCATCAAGTTTCTTGGACCAATTCTTTCTAGATCTATTAACAGTCTTTTGCAAAATTAATTTGAGCTCTCTATTACTCAACTCTACTTGACCACTAGACTGTGGGTGATAAGGAGATGCAATTCTATGATTAACATCATACTTAGCAAGCATCTTACGGAAAGCACCATGAATAAAATGTGAACCACCATCAGTCATGAGCTATCTATGGACTCCAAACCTCGGAAAAATAACTTCCTTAAGCATCTTAATAGAGGTGTTATGATCAACACTACTAGTTGGAATAGCTTCTACCCACTTAGTAACGTAATCAACGACAACTAAAATATGTGTGTAACCATTAGAGGCAGGAAAAGGTCCCATATAGTCAAAGCCCCAAACATCAAATGGTTCAATAACAAGAGAATAATTCATGGTCATTTCTTGACGTCTACTAAACCAATTCTTTGACATTCATCACAAGACAAGACAAACTTACGGGCATCTTTGAAGAGAGTAGGCCAATAAAAAACGGATTTCAATACCTTATGTGTACTTCTATCTCCAGCGTGGTGTCCTCCATATGGTTCGGAGTGACACTTGCGTAGGATCTGTTCCTGTTCATGCTCAGGTACACAATGTCTAATAACACCATCTACTCCTTCTTTGTAAAGGTGTGGGTCATCCCAAAAGTAATGTCTTAAATCATAAAAGAACGTTTTCTTTTGCTGGTATGTGAAACTAGGTGGTATAAATTTAGCAACAATGTAATTAGCATAATAAGCATACCATGGAGTAGTACAAGAAGCATTAATGACCGCTAATTATTCATCAGGAAAGCTATCATCAATAGATAGTGGGTCATCAAGAACATTCTCTAACCTAGATAAGTTGTCTGCAATGGGGTTCTCAGCTCCCTTTCTATCAATAATATGCAAATCAAATTCTTGGAGAAAGAGAACCCGTCTAATAAGTTTAGGTTTAGCATCTTTCTTTTCCATAAGATATTTAATAGCAGCATGATCAGTGTGAATAGTAACTTTAGAATCAACAATATAAGTTCTGAACTTATCACATGCAAATACAACTACTAAGAATTCTTTTTCAGTAGTAGCATAATTTCTCTGGGCAGTATCAAGAATTTTACTAGCATACTGGATAACATTTAATTTCTGATCAACTCTTTGCCCTAGAACATCACCCACAGCATAATCACTAGCATCACACATAATTTCAAATGGTAAATTCCAATCAGGTGGCTGAATAATAGGTGCAGTGATCAAAGCTTTCTTAAGTATTTCAAATGCTTCTACACAATCATCATCAAAGACAAAAGGAATATCTTTTTGCAATAAATTAGTCAGAGGTCTAGAGATTTTAGAAAAGTCTATAATGAACCTCCTATAAAAACCGGCATGACCAAGGAAACTTCTTATACCTTTAATGTCCTTGGGACATAGCATCTTTTCAATAGCATCAACTTTAGCTGTATCAACTTCAATACCTCTCTCAGAAATCTTATGCCCCAAGACAATGCCTTCATTAACCATAAAGCGGTACTTTTCCCAATTCAAGACGAGACAAGTGTCTTCACATCTCTGCAAAACTTGATCAAGGTTGCTCAAGCAATCATCAAAAGAGGATCCATAAACGGAGAATCATCCATGAATACCTCACAAGTCTTTTCACAAAAGTCAGAGAATATAACCATCATGCATCTTTGAAAGGTAGCAGGTGCATTACATAAACCAAAAGGCATACGTCTATAAGCAAAAATACCGAAAGGGCAAGTAAAAGTAGTTTTTGATTGATCCTCCGCTGACACAGGTATTTGAGAAACCAGAATAACCATATAGAAAGCAGAAATGTGTATGTTTGGATAGTCTTTCTAGCATTTGATCAATAAAAGGTAAAGGGTAATGATCTTTCTTAGTAGCTTTATTTAATTTACGGAAAATCAATTACCATCCTATAACCTATAATAATTCTTTGCGGAATCAATTCATCTTTATCATTAGGAACAAAAGTAATACCTCCCTTCTTAGGAACGCAATTGACAGGACTTACCCAATCACTATCAGCAACGGGATAATTTTACCTGCCTCAAGGACTTACCCAATCCTTTCTGACCACTTCTTTCATCTTAGGATTTAACCGTCGTTGAGGATCTCTAACTGGTTTGGCATCTTTCTCCAATTTTATCTTGTGTTGGCATAGAGTGGGACTAATGCCCTTAAGATCATCAAGAGTATATCCAATAGCAGCACGGTGCTTCTTCAGAATTTTCAATAATCTTTCCTCTTCTTGCTCTGAAAGGTAAGCACTAATAATAATAGGATATATCTTCTTTTCATCAAGATAAGCATATTTAAGATTATCAGGTAAAGGTTTGAGCTCAAACACGGGATCACCCTTGAGTGGAGGGGGATCTCCTAGGATTTCAACAGGCAAGTTGTGTTTCATAATAGGACCCTGTTGAAGGAATACTTCATCTATTTCCCTTCTTTCATTCATAAACATATCATTTTCATGGTCTAGCAAATATTGTTCTAACGGATCAGTAGGAGGTACGACAATAGAAGCAAGACCAATAATTTCATCCTTACTAGGCAATTCTTTATCATGAGGTTGTCTACAAAACTTAGCAAAATTAAACTCATCTTTCATATCCCCCAAGCCAATTGTAACAACATCCTTTTCACAATCAATCCTAGCATTAACGGTATTCAAGAAGGGTCTACCAAATATAATGGGACAAAAGTCATCTTGTGGGGAACCAAGAACAAGAAAATCCGCAGGATATTTAACTTTCCCACACAAGACTTCAACATCTCTAACAATCCCAAATGGCTTAATAGTATCTCTATTGGCAAGCTTAATAGTAACATCAATACCTTCTAACTCAGCGGATGCAATGTCATGCATAATTTCTTTATATAAGGAAATAGGTATTGCACTAGCACTAGCACCCGTATCACATAAGCCATGATAACAATGTTCTCCTATTTTAACAGAAATAACAGGCATGCCTACAACGGGTCTATGTATCTTAGCGTCGGGTTTAGCAATATTAGTAGTTTCACCATAGAAGTAAATAACATGCCCATCTATATTATCATCCAAGAGATCTTTAACCATAGCAATATTAGGTTCAACTTTAATTTGCTCAGGAGGTGTATATGTTTTAGTATTGCTCTGACGAACAATAGTTGAAGCTTTAACATGATCCTTTATCCTAACAGGAAAAGGTGGTTTCTCAACATAAGTAGTAGGAACAATAGGATCATTATAAGTGATAGTATTTTTTTCAACTATAATAGGTGCAACTACCTTTAGTTCAGTGGGAGGATTATATTTAAACCACTTCTCCTTAGGGAGATCAACGTGAGTAGCAAAAGATTAACAAAAAGCAGCAACTATCTCAGAGTCAAGTCCATATTTAGCGCTAAATCCACGAAAAGCATCGGTATCCATAAAAGATTTAACACAATCAAACTTAGGTGTCATACCTGACTCCTTACCATCATTGGAACCCCAATCTTCAGAGTTGCGTTTAATTCTTTCCAGTAATCCCACTTGAATTTAGTAGTCTTCAGCATATAAGAACCAGCACAGGAAGTATCAAGCATGGTGCGATCATTGAGAGAAAGCCGAGCATAATTTTTTTTGAATAATCATATCTCTTGAGAGCTCATGATTGGGGCATGAATATAACATTGACTTAAGCCTCCCCCAAGCTTAAGCGATGCTTTCTCCTTCGCGAGGCCAGAAATTATATATGTAATTACAATCACGATGAACAAGATTCATAGGATAGAACTTCTGGTGAAATTCCAACTTCAATTGTTTATAGTTCCAAGATCCCGTATCATCACATAACCTATACCATGTCAATGCGTCTCCCTTCAAAGATAAAGGGAATACCTTCCTCTTAACAACATCATCGGGTATACCTGCAAGCTTAAATAATCCACAAACTACATCCACAAAGATAAGGTGTAAATCGGGATGCAATGTTCCATCTCCTACAAAGGGATTAGCTAGCAGTCTCTCTACCATACCCGAAGGAATCTCAAAGTAAACATTTTCAATAGGTTCAGTAGGTTGAGGAGCAACTCTTTGCTCTACTGGTCGGGGTGAAGATACCCCGAACAAGCCCCTCAAAGGATTAGTTTCCATAGTAACAAGTGACAGAAAATTTCAGCACACTATATAAATGTTTCCGTACCAAGTTCCACTCACCAAAGGCGCTTCACTCCCCGGCAACGGTGCCAGAAAAGAGTCTTGATGACCCACAAGTATAGGGGATCTATCATAGTCCTTTCGATAAGTAAGAGTGTCGAACCCAATGAGGAGCAGAAGGAAATGACAAGCGGTTTTCAGTAAGGTATTCTCTGCAAGCACTGAAATTGCAGGTAACAAATAGTTTTCTGATAAGATAATTTGTAACGGGTAACAAGCAATGAAAGTAAATAAAGTGCAGCAAGGTGGCCCAATCCTTTTTGTAGCAAAGGACAAGCCTGGACAATTTCTTATAATGAGAAAAGCGCTCCCGAGGACACATGGGAATTATCGTCAAGCTAGTTTTCATGATGCTCACATGATTCATGTTCAGTACTTTGATAATTTTATATGTGGGTGGACCGGTGCTTGGGTACTGCCCTTTCTTGGACAAGCATCCCACTTATGATTAACCCCTATTGCAAGCATCCGCAACTACAAAAGAAGTATTAAGGTAAACCTAACCATAGCATGAAAGTACTGGATCCAAATCAGCCCCTTACGAAGCAACGCATAAACTAGGGTTTAAGCTTCTGTCACTCTAGCAACCCATCATCTACTTATTACTTCCCAATGCCTTCCTCTAGGCCCAAATAATGGTGAAGTGTCATGTAGTCGATGTTCACAAAACACCACTAGAGGAGAGACAACATACATCTCATCAAAATATCGAACGAATACCAAATTCACATGACTACTAATAGCAAGACTTCACCCAAGTCCTCAGGAACAAACTAACTACTCACAAAGCATATTCATGTTCATGATCAGAGGAGAATTAATATGCATTAAGGATATGAACATATGATATTCCACCAAGTAAACCAATTAGCATCAACTACAAGGAGTAATCAACACTACTAGCAACCCATAGGTACCAATTTGTGGTTTTGATACAAGATTGGATACAAGAGATGAACTAGGGTTTTGAGTGGAGATAGTGTGGTGAAGATGTTGATGGAGATTGACCCCCTCCCGATGAGAGGATCGTTGGTGATGATGATGGTGATGACTTCCCCCTCCCGGAGGGAAGTTTCCCCGGCAGAACAGCTCCGCCGGAGCCCTAGATTGGTTTCGCCAAGGTTCCGCCTCGTGGCGGTGGAGTTTCGTGTCGTAAGCTTGCTTATGATTTTTTCCAGGGTGAGAGGCTTCATATAGCAGAAGATGGGCACCGGAGGGCCAACAGGGGCCCCAGGAGACAGGGGCGCGCCTAGTAGGGGGGGGGGGCGCACCCACCCTCCTGGCCAGGGCGTGGGCCCCCTTTGGTATTTTCTTCGCTCAATAATTCTTATTAATTCCAAAAGTGACTTCCATGGAGTTTCAGGATTTTTGGAGTTGTGTAGAATAGGTTTCCAATATTTGCTCCTTTTCCAGCCAGAATCCCAGCTGCCGGCATTCTCCCTCTTCATGAGAAACCGTGTAAAATAAGAGAGAATAGCCATAAGTATCGCGACATAATGTGTAATTAAAGCCCATAATGCAATAAATATTGATATAAAAGCATGATGCAAAATGGACGTATCAGTGTCCTGTGTGTATAAGTAGTACTATAGTTTTATTTATCACGTAGGAGATCGTTGATAGAATTGCAACTCTGATTGCTGGTTAGGAACTCTCATTCGATTTCATTCTAACAGCTGTCGTGCTTTATTCAATGTTCTGTATTCGCCTTGCGACAACATCTAAAACCTGCGATGTACCAATCGCTTGCAATATGAAATGTGCTCAGGTAGAATACATGGGCCACCAAACATGTAGGCCCATTGGCATGTGGCCCAAAGTCCAGAACCGTGAGCCTGTCTGAGTATTATATTCTCATTTGAACCCCCATATTATGTTATATATATTCCCCTTGTTTTTTCTTATGTATAAAGTTGTGATATAAAATATTTTTATATTTCTTTACAGAGGGAGTATCTCTCTGTCAAAAATATATTTATGTGTAACTAGTTACTCCTGCCTTTCTACTTCATTTTGCTGATATGTGGGGCATCCGGCAACGGTGTCCACGTGCCATGCACCAAATTAGAGTGCACAACTGCATGGTAGACTCGCCCCGGTCGTAGTGCTGTAGTAATTCCCAATGAGTCGTCAAATCACAAAAAACCCCACCTTTCCAGCTTTAGCAGTAAGCTGGAGGGACGAAGCAGCAATATTTCACTGGGCTTGAATCCCCTTCTCCCTCGTCTTCTTGTTTAGAGAAAACCCTCTCTCACTAGGCCTGAATCCCCTTCTCCCTTGTCTGCTTGTTCAGAGAAAAACCCCTCTCGGCGATTGCGTAGGGTTTTCTCATGGAGAACCAGGTACAAATTATTCATCCACCCCCGATAAATCCAAGTCCCTTGGTCGCAGGTAATCCTAGGATGGTAGCCGCCATCGTTGATGCATTTTTCTTCCTACTAATTCTAGTATGTTTCATTTGCAGTGCACAAAAGTGCGAGGACCCTACAGGTTTCTGCACCCTCGGCGAGACGCCACACTTGTTCCTTCTCATCCTAACACAGGGTTTTAAAACGTGCACAATATGTTCCTAGAATCCTCTTTTCTATCTGGGAGGGTGGGGTTTTTAAACATGCTGTCGACTAATTTGGAAACTTGGATTGCTATATTTGGATAAAAGGTACTAGTACCATGGTCAACATAGACGTGAAGGAGGAAATTATTTCTAGATTTGGATAGCGAATACATTGTGTTCTCATATTATTTTTCCTACAATGCATTCCTTGCTTTGCCAGAACACATGTACTCAAGATAGTCGACCCTGCCATAACTGAATACACCAGTTTAATGGTCACATTGAATACAAGCCATGGATAGAAGTTCCGAGTTGGGTTCATGAACCAAGAAGATCGCTGCTTTTTTTATGGGCGAACTTGGATAAACTTTCTCAAGTATTACAGACTGAAAGTTGGCACATGAATGTTCATGGAAATAGCAGAACCTGGTCTCATCTTCACTGTGATCTTCCACCCTGACATTGTTCCAGTAGTTCATCCATGTTAGTTTTGTATCTGGTTCTTGCTTGTTGCCTTGATTACTTCTTAATCCACCTATTCTGTCTAATTAATCACAATTTAACTTTAGAAGTAGCAATGATTTTTGATTCCCTTCTCTCTCGAAGATGCTACCTCTAATTAATATTTCTTATAATTGGTGACACATGTAGGTTATTTCAAAGTTAAGCACGCTACTCATTTGTTATTCCATAAGAATTCGGCTATTACTGATGGCACTGAAGTTGACTGGGACGACATCCACCAGTTCCTACACTTTATTGATCATCTTGTGGTCCTTCTGGGGCGTATCAATGGTGGAAGGCCATGTGGGATATGCGTGCCACTGCTGCACACATTGAACAGGTCCAACTGTGTAGAGAAACTTACGATACGAGCTGTTTTCTGTTATATATTTTGTTCATAAACTCTTGCTTATACACAGTTTTACAGCTGCGATCTTCTTGAAACAGAAACTGTCCAGTTCTATTGTTCCTATACAGATGCCTGACCATGGTCGGGACAGACTTGCGCTTGGTCACAACATGATGTTTATGTCGACCTACTCCATTCCCCTTGGTGGTGAAAATATACTTATTCATGGGTGGTCTCAAATAGTGAAAGCCCGTTCATCTTGGATAATTGGACAGAAGGTTATGCTCATGCTTTTCCATGGCTCTAAAGCGAATATCCTATTTATTGATCACATTGCGAGATGAAGCCGCTTTCAGAAGGTTGTGGATGCGCGAGGTGGCGCCTGGGCCTTCTCCTGGGGCTTTGGTGGCCTCACCCTTGGCTAACTGTAGGAAAAGTAGCACTGTTCGACTCGTCCTTTGTACGGTTGAACCTGTATAAGTACTCATACTGCTTTCAGCTATGGTTGTTAAGTGCCCCTGCTGGTTTCAGTTAAGGTTGTTAAGTACTCCTACTCTTTTACAGTCTGTCATGTTTCTTCAGTCTCGTCTTCTTCTAGCCGCCAAAACCAAACCAGCGCCGAAGGGTCCGCCTGCTTGCCTCGCACGGCTGGCTACACCTCAGTGCAGCATCGCCGCCCCACTGTCTCCTAAATCATTAACGCTGGTGTCCGAGGCCTCGCCGTCGTCCTTCGCACGCTTGGTGCGCTCGCTGCGGCGCTTCCCTCTCGCGTTGTCAACATGGTCAACAAAAAAGAGAAATAAGGAGAGGATTGTACATGGAGAGGATGGCAGTAGGGACCCATCATGGCCATGGGCGTACGCAAGAAAGTTACTCATTTTTTATATTCTCCATTGTCAGCATATAGAAAAATAAAATGCTTCCACCTAGTGATTTCCTGACATCTGGGACCCACCATATTGTCAACCTATATAGTCAATAGACAAGAGAACAACACAAGATCGGCTGACACCTGGGATGTAGCTGCTCAAGCAGTATTTTTTTGTTATTGTTGAGACGAAGCAGGGTTTCAACTGGGTTGTGGCCCATCTAGCCCAGGCTTATATTTTACGTTCACCACATGACCAGCCCAGCTATTTTCCCTTTCTGAAAATGAGCCGAATTTATTTTTTCTGAAGAATACCCAATCCAGGGCTACTTATTTTTCTACGCCCTGATGGACTGCAACTCTTTCAAGGCGACTGCAAATCTTGAAAGTAATATGAAATGGGCTGTAAATATAAAAAAACAGATGACAGATTGGCAATTACTTTATAATTTCTAAAAAAAATCACGTTTTCAGATTCCAATTTCACTGGGCTTTAACCTAATTTAAATATATCTTCAAAGTACTTTAAATTTGGCTCGACATTTCGGTATTCAAAATAGTTTGGACCCCACCAAAATATGCAAAATTTCATGTACATTTTTAACCTTGGCTTTGGCCAACAAAAAAAGGACTGCAATAAATTGCATAAGAAGTTACAATGAGCTGTATTTTATTAAAAAAATAGGGAATGATCTGACTTGTGGGCCTATAAAGTTGACGCGTATGCCAGATTTTTGTACTTATTATATACATCAACAGATGTAACCGTTGGATGTCAATCCAACGGCCGTCGTGCTTCTTCAATCTCTGATCTTCTTGCTCCAGCCGCCAAATCCAGCGCCGGCGGGACCGCCTGCTCCCGCCTCCCGTGGTCGGCTGTGCTGCCGCGCAGGCCTCACCGCCCCTACTACTCCCACCACTGGCCAAGCCATCCCTCTACTCACCCACATCCCTCCATTGATGTGGCTTCGCTGCCTCTGAGTCATTCCCTTCCTGGGTCTCACCATCGTCCATCGCGCTGGTGTTCTCGGCACGGCGTGGTCAACGTTGTCAACAAATGACAACATCAGAAGAGGGATGTACATGGAGAGGCTGACAGTTAGGACCCACATAGTCCATGGCCGCACGCAAGCAAGTAACTCCCAATGACAGCTAGGACCCACCAGCTATAGCTTGGCACGAAAGGAAGTGCCTCCTTATTAAGCGAAAAATAACAAGTGCTTCCCGTGACAGCTGGGGCCCAGTAGATTTGGTGGCTGACTTGTGGCCCTACTAAGTTGATGCGTACGGAGGGCTTTGTCAACTTAGTCAACAAACGATTCTATCACCAGTGATCGTTGGATTATTACCATCCAACGGTCCTCCTGCCTCTTCAGTCTCTGATTTTCTTGCTCCAGCCGTCCAAAGCACCGCGTGCTCCTGCCTCTCGTGGCCAGCTGTGCTGCCACGGAGGCCTCACCGCCCCCTACTACCAGTGGTACGCGTCGGTGCTATACAAACGGTTTTTAACCCCTTTCCGCAATGGCATTTGGAACCGTCGCCTAGTGAGTGACGGTGATGGGGGGGGGGGTTCTTCCCACACGACCCAGAAACCGTCAAGGATAGGGACCCTAAAGTACTCCTTTTCATTTGTGGTCGCATTTCCATCGCAGTCGGTATTCTATGGTGGTACTTTTACGATGTGAGGCCCATCACAAATGGTTCACTATTATAGAACGTGTATGATAAGCATACAATCACACACATTCGGTTTTCACAAACCATATGCGATAACTAATTAAAATTAGCTAATCATCATATGAGTGTCGGATAGGATTATGAAATGTCGGACCGTCGTAACATCGTCGTACACGACAACTATCGCACACGCTATTCTGTGGTGCAACGTTTACGATGCATACTCATCAAAAACAGTTCATGGTTGCGAATTATGTAGGATAAGGCAACTATCGCACACGATATTCTGTGGTGCAATGTTTACGATGCATACTTCATCAGAAACAGTTCATGGTTGCGAATCATGTACGATAAGGAAACTATCGCAAATGGTTAGTTTGCCAGCACCATTTATGATATTGTCTGACATCGCACATGCCTTGCAAACGGCAACTGTGTGCACGCTTGCACACATTTCCTCTTCATGAACCATCTCAGATTATGGTGTATATCGCAAACGTTTGTATTTTACCAGTCGTTTGTGCCATAACAACCTGGAGAGCGTAATTTCACCATAATTTAATTGCTGTTATATCAAATTGAAATTGAAATTGAATGTATGCTATATCTTTATTCATATTCATCAGGTTCAGACAACCAATGCATTATTCAATTCATAGGTACACATCAAGAATTACATAAGAACCAAATAAAGAATGATGAACCACAGTTGTATACTTGTACAATTAAAGACGGTAAAGAAAGAGGCGAATACATTCTGGTTGATGAACAAGGTGAAGTGGAATGCCCATATTGTGCCCTCCTCCATGCAGAAGGCACGCATGACTCTAGTCCAACCCCTTGTGGCCGCCCATCCTTCATGGTCTTCATGGAAACATCTAGATAATCATCGTGTTCTGGTAGAAATACTTTAACCTTTGCATGCCCACCAATCATGTAGTTTGAGAGGTAATCTTTAGTAAACTGCTTTGGGAACCACTGCAAAGGAAAAAAGATCCAGACATTGTCATCTAACACAACACATTATGGGAAGTAAAAAGATGGCTGCAGAGTTCTTACTTACCATCCTGCAGTTTCTTGTTGTATTGGATAAAGTGTAAACAAATAGTTTAATTGCCATCTTTTGACCCATTTTTACTAACAATCTTTATCAGCTTCCTCACTTGATGCTGGTTCATCAATATCTCATTTCCCCATATGCAGAAAGGGTCGAAGCACGGATCTTTCCAATGACATATGTACCTAAAAGCACGAAGTTAATATTAAAGATAAACACCAATTGCAAAATGATGTAGTACAACGCTCTTTTATAATATCTTACAACATCCAATATACTCACATATTAGATGAACTAACATCTTATATTATGGGTCGGAAGGAGTGTATTGCTTTCTTACAAATTATCGGCTGATTAACTGCTGCTGTATCCATGGGTTAGAGTTAGTTTGAGCTAGTTCGGGCTCAAATAGCCGTAAAGTATATCTAAACATGAGGGCTAGTTTGAGCTAGTTGCATCTATAACCCACCCAAAAAAACTATCCAACCCAAGAGGTGCTAATTGGAGCTAGTTCTCCTAGTGCATTTATTGTCAATCTAAGTATCTAACCCTGTCATCCAAACACATATTTGGATAGAGTTAGTTCAGGCTTAGTCATGAGCTAGAAACTAACTCTAACCTCTAAGCTAAGTTGAGTATCCAAACATGGTTCTGTTGTTGTTGTTGTTGTTGTTGTTGTTGTTGTTGTTGTTGTTGTTGTTGTTGTTGTTGTTGTTGTTGCTGCTGCTGCTGCTCTTCTACGTGTACCTAGACATCATTAGAACATTAAGGTAACACTCTTCCTTGTTGCTATGTAGCCCAGGATTGCATATGTAGACATTAAGTATAGTGCATGTTGCTATGTAGCCTCAGATATATTACATATGACCCTAGTTAACCTAACGATAAATAGGTTGCAGATATATTCAGCTAAAAGTCTGATTCACCGATTAGTCCCTTATCAGCCCCCGACCTATAACGTACCACCTACTGATATCCTGAATAGTGAGCATATATAAGCCATGGGGTGAAACTAACCTTGATGGAAAACAACAGTCGTTCCCAAAATTGTCCTGTGTAGGGACATTGAGAAGGATGTTAAGCACAACAGGCTAAACATCAACCAAAATTATCCCTGGCAGACAAAATAATCTCCAAAAAATAGCTTCAGTGTGCAGGTTTAAGCACGCTAGTAAAGCAAAACAAGTGAAAGGGTGTGTTAACTGCAACAGGCCTAACATTTAACAACAAGCAAACATAGTCATTCAAACTGGTATTGTGCCGGTCTAAGTACACTGGTTATTGCTAAATAAAAATGGAAATGCGTGTTTAAATACAAGATGCAGCAACCAAATGTAGTCATTCATGCCCTGTTTGTTTCAGCTTCACTTGGATTTTAATCACCTATGGATTTGCTTCAGTGGCAAAGCTGTTTCTGCGAATCAGCTTCACCACTGAAGTACACTTTGAGGTGCTTCAGGAAGTTGCACTAAAAATGACCCAAATCCAGATTCAGCTTCACTGGCAAAGCTGATTCCAAATAGTTGTTTGTTTCGGATTCCAGATTCGGTTCACTGGCAAAGCTGAATCTAGTCCCAGAATCCGAAACAAATAGGGCCATAATGGTATTGTTGAAACTGGTACTGATGAAATTGAACTGCACAATTCATACTTGCACATATAGAACATCACGTTGTGAATAACTGGAATAAACAAGGAATACTACGAACAACCAAAGATAGCATTTTAAACTGGACATAATCTAACTACAAACAATAGAACGATCAAAAAACTTTAAAAGAGGCATATGCTAGCTATAACAGGCTTAACGACAAGAAAATATATGCATTCCTATCGGTATGTTTAAAACTAGATTGATGGAATGTACTGCACAGTAAATAATTGCACATACAGAGCATCGCATTGTGAACAACTGAAATAAACAAGGTATACTGCAAACAACCCAATATAGCAATTAAACTGGACATATTCTCACTATAGTACAAAAGGGACTCGACAAAACAAATCATGGGTTCCCCCTTGTGAATAGGCACGACAAAACAAATCATGGGTTTCCTCACTTGTCACAGATGGGCTCGTTCCCGTGGGAAGAGAATGGACCCTAGATGTGATCCATGTTGTCACAAATGTGCTCCTTCCCCATGGAAGAGCACGACTGTAGGGTGCCCTCCCTGATGTCGCAGACGGGCTCTTTCCCCTTGGAAGAGCCGGAGAGGGTGCCCTCCTCGTGGTCGCCATTGATGAGGTCTGACTTGGAAGTTGTGGATCCCAAGCCAGCATCGCTGAACGTGTCCTTCAGAAATGACAAAAGGGGCTCGATGGCGATGTAGGATGGCAAGTTGTTGACAGCGAGCCAGAGGAGATCAGCGCCGGGGCTATGCATGAGATCGACGGCGATTGAACCTGAGGGTTTGGGGGTGGGCCACTTAAACTGTGTCATAGCCTGCCTCAGGCCGTCACTATCGATGACCTTGATGTCATAGCCGGCCGAAGAGACATGCCCGCATACTCTAGCCCGCTGCTTGAGTTCCTGCCACCGGTAATGGTCGTCAGCTTCCTCAGCGACGTCGGGCGAAGAGACCGCAATACACCTCTTTTGGGCCAGTCGCTCCTCGAGCTCCACGGGAAGTATAGCCGGCTTAGGTTGCGACGCACTGGAGTGGGGGGTGGGGATGGGGATCTGGGGAAAAGGGGCGTTTGGCAGGCGTCATCTAAGAAACTCAGGGTGGCCTTGGTATGGAGATCGGTGGGTAAGCTGCGCGGGAAAACCGGCAGATGTTGACAATGGAGGTCTCGCGGCGGTGGTGGCAGGGAACTAGCTAGGGTTTCAAGCAAGGGAGATTGTGCGTGCATGCACGCGCGCCCGAGGAGGTTTTGGTGTGTGTGTGTGTGCGTGTGTGTGGAGGGGGGTGGGGGTGTGTTTTAGGAAATGATGCGGGTACTGAAAATTTTACAACGTAGGAGTCAAATGCCGGGGCTAATAATTTTTTTGATGATGGTGCATCGCACATGGTCCGGAGATAACAACCGTGTGTTATGAAACAGAAAAACCCTCGAGGCGGGCAGATATTTTCTAGGGACAGTCGGGATTGGGAACAAGAAACGTCGCACACGGTTCGGAGATAACAACCGTGTGTTATGAAACACAAAACCATCCCCGAGGCAGGCAGATATTTTCTAGGGATGCATGTGGGATTGGGAAGAAGAAACATCGCACACAGTCCGGAGATAACGACCATGTGTTATGAAATAAAAAAACCTCGAGGCGGGCAGATATTTTTGAGAGGGGGAGCCTCGTGGAGCACAATGTACTGTGCAGATGTGTGTGTGATAGGGGCACGAGCGTGGCACACAGTTAGTTTGAGTGAACCGTGTCTGTTGCGTCACCCGACTTGTCTAATGTTCATAAATTTGGTGAAAAATGACGCGAGAGAGGGTCAGAACACAACACACTTGCATGTGGACCAAATTTATATTTATGAAAAGGGTGGTTTGATTTTCAAATACCAAATGCAACTTCGATGTCGCACCTATCTCACAAAGCGCACGATATTGCTTGCCCCCCCTCGTGTCAACACGAAGGGAATCCTAACCTATGATTGCATGCTCCCCCCAACCGAGGCTCACCTAGCAAAGTGCGAAGTAGCTAGCAGCCCCCTCCCTCGTGTCGGCACGAAGGGAATCCTAAGCTATGAATGGATGCCCCCCCAACCGTGGTTCACCTAGCAAACTGCGAAGTAGCTAGCAGCCCCCCCTCGTGTCAGCACGAAGGGAATCCTAAGCTATGAATGCATGCCCCCCAACCGAGGCTCACCTAGCAAAGTGCGAACAAGCTAGCAGCCCCCTTCCTCGTGTCAGCACAAAGGGAATCCTAAGCTATGAATGGATGCCCCCCAACCGTGGTTCACCTACCAAAGTGCGAAGTAGCTAGAAGCCCCCCTTCGTGTTGGCACGAAGGGAATCCTAAGCTATAAATGCCCCTCCCAACTGAGGTTCACCTAGCAAAGTGCAAAGTAGCAGCCCCCCACCCCCACCCCACACACACACTTTTAAGTTGGCGGGCCAGAGAGGCATCTAACCAAGATTGATCGTAAAACGGACCAAGAATAATCCACCTTGGTCGTACAACCTCTCTCTTGTTGCTGGTCAAAGTGATGGTCGTCCATGCGACCCCAGATAGGCTAGCTTGCCAATCATCACGCAAGTAGCTAATCCCCGAAGACAACCACTGGATGCGTGTGGCCCAAACATATGTATGGATAGGTGTGTTTTTAGTACACAATGGAACAACTTTGATGTGGCACCGTGATTTCAAACTAGAAATCCCCACACCAAGTGAGGGTTAGGTTGATGATGCATATGTATGTTACACCACACTTCAAGCCGACGACGGGGATTCATGCATGCACGCGTGCATAGTATATGCGCAAACTTTAATTAGGTCTGAATCTCACCATGACCTATACTACAATAACACAAACCAAATGAAGAATCCACCATGGTAACCTATCTTGTTGTCGGTCAAGGTGATCATGAATGTCCATGTGGGCCCACGAATAAATAGGCTTGTCACCGATAACCATGCTAGGGAGTGTACCGTTCGAAGACAACCGCTACATGCTTATGTATGGAGGTGATGCGTGCATGCATGTTTGAATACCATTTCACAACAATGATGTGGCGCGTGCGTCGAAAATTGTACACTCTCCCCCCACAGAGTGAGATCGGTTCATGACGTGTCGCTGTACTAGCCACTTTGACTCGATGGGAAGGATTCATGCGTACACATGCATGCGTGTGTGCTCATATATATATATGTGTATATATATATATATATATATATATATATATATATATATATATAGGGCTGGACTATTTTGTTACTAGTAACAGAATAATATTCTGTTACCCTCGCCCCATTATAAGGCGTGACGCGTCCCCGACCGATCCAGCTCCAAGCTGACCCGCTTCCTACCGCCAGAGGCAGCCGTCGTGGGCGAGCGAGTGACGGCGGCAGCCGGAGCGAGGGAGCCCACGGCGCCGTGACCCGCCCGACGGTGAGTTTGCAATACCCGCCCCCGATCCATAGCCACCACTCCCCCCGATGCGCCACCATCGAGCCATGCAGCCGGCCCGACCGCCACCACCATCACTCGCCTCGTCCGGCGCCGAAGCCTTCCCGCCCACCTCCCCGCCGTCGGGAGCCGGAGCCTCCCCGTGAACCTCCCCGCCGCCGGGTGCCGGAGCCTCCCCACGCGCCTCCCTCTGTCTAGTGACGGAGCCTCCCCGCGCGCCTCCCCGCCTCCTGGTGCAGGAGCTTCCCCGCGCGCCTCCTCACCGCCTGGTGTAGGAGCTTCCCCGCATGCCTCCCCGCTGCCGGGCGCCAGAGATTCGCCTGGGCCGTGATCCATGCCTCCTGCCTCCACCCCTCGCTGGACCTCATCGACGGAGCTCCACAACAAGCACCATTATCTCTCCAACAACAATGGCTCCGCCTTCCAGGTTCTTGCCAATACGCCGCCAACGAGACGAAGAAGAAGTCAGATGCACCATGATGCAGGTGATGTCTCCTTCCCACACAAATTACTAGCAATGCCAAGATTTTCAGATCTGGGTTTGAATGAAGATAGTTACCACGTTTGTGTCAATTCATAAGTTCATCAGTCCATCTGTGCTGCTATGCTCTGCCTACATGTTACACTATTAGGTTCATGAGTACAAAATTGTGTGCTGCATCTGTGATGCATCAGTACATTGCAAATGATTGCATTGGTTCATTTACACCCCTGCCACTTGATGCACAATTAGGATGTCGAGATTAATTATAGTACCTCTAATATGATAGCTTCAGTTCAAGTAAAAAAACTTAAACATATGCATCCGTCCAAGTAGATAGTACTATGGTTCAGCTACCACTGAAAGTTGTATGTTGTTATTTGTAAGAGTACAAGTCATGTAGTTGCGTCAGTTCGAACGAGTAAAAAAACTGTTGCTGAAAAAAATATAAAATTGTTACACAGTAAGTTCAATGATACATAAACTAGCAGTACTTGTAATGTAGAAGCACAAGTTCTAGATGAAAGAATAAGAGAAGACATCCATTCATGTTCATATAAATCCATGTTGTTTGAAAGTTCAATGTTCAGTATCCAAGCAGTGCACCATATGTTCATGCATCAGTTATAGAGAAAAAAAACTTTACATTAGTACATCACTTCTTAACATATCCATACATCAGTTGACTGCAGAAAAGATTAATCCCAAAACTATTGATCATCCATAAATTCAAACCATGAGTAGGGCAATTGTGTCATGCCCAAGATGCGACCCTATCCTAAAGGAACTCGAAGGTCCCACCAAGGACAAAAGCGCATCTTGAAGACACTTTTGCAAGGTGGATATCATTACATCAAACCATTACATAATAGTTGGGGATACATACAAGAGGCATACAATGCCACACGAATACAACGTCATCATACACAAGAGCAACATCCAACTACGGATGAAACACAAACAGAAACTCAACGACATCCACCCTGCTAGCCTAGGCTGCCGACCTGGAACCTATCCCCTGATCGAAGAAGAAGCAGAAGAAGAACTCCAAAACAAGATACATCGCTCTCGCGTCAAGATCATCGCATAACCTGTACCTGCAACTGTTGTTGTAGTAATCTGTGAGCCATGATGACTCAGCAATCCCATTACCATGGGTATCAAGACTAGCAAAGCTTAATGGGTAAAGGAAACGATAAGTGGTGAGGTTGCAGTAGCGACTAAGCATGATATGGTGGCTAACATACGCAAATAAGAGCGAGAAGAGAAGCAAACAGAACGGTCGTGAAGCTAGCAATGATCAAGAAGTGATCCTGAAACTACTTATGTTCATACATAACCCAAAACCGTGTTCACTTCCCGGACTCCGCCGAAAAAAGACCATTACGGCTACACACGCGGTTGATGCGTTTTAATTAAGTCAAGTGTCAAGTTCTCTACAACCGGATATTAACAAATTTCCATCTGCCACATAACCGCGGGCACGACTTTCGAAAGATAATACCCTATAGGGGTGTCCCAACTTAGCCCATCACAAGCTCTCACGGTCAACAAAGGATATTCCTTCTCCCAGGAAGACCCGATCAGTCTCGGAATCCAGGTTACAAGACATTTTGACAATGGTAAAACAAGACCAGCAAAGCCGCCCGAATGTGCCGACAAATCCTGATAGGGGATGCACATATCTCATTCTCAGGGCACACTGGATGAGCAATCCGTACAACTAAAACCATACCTCAAGTTTCCTTGAGGGGGCGTTGCAAAGGGATCTAGTTTGGACCAACACTCAGAGGAGCACTGGCCCGGGGGGGTAAATAAAGATGACCCTCGGGCTCCGGAAACCCAAGGGAAAAAGGCTTAGGTAGGAAAATGGTAAAACCAAGGCTGGGCCTTGCTGCAGGAGTTTTATTCAAAGCAAACTGTCAAGGGGGTCCCATAAATCACCCAACCGCGTAAGGAACGCAAAATCAAGGAACATAACACCGGTATTACGGAAACTAGGGGCGGCAAGAGTGGAACAAAACACCAGGCATAAGGCCGAGCCTTCCACCCTTTACCAAGTATATAGGTGCATTAATTAAATAAGAGATATTGTGATATCCCAACATAATCTTGTCCATCATGGAGCAACCTTCAACTTCACCTGCAACTAAAAATGCTATAAGAGGGGCCGAGCAAAGCGGTAACATAGCCAAGCAACGGTTTGCTAGGAAGGTTGAAAAGGTTAGAGGCTGACATGGCAGTTTGGGAGGCTTGATAAGCAAGAGATATGTAGCGTAGCATAGCGATAGAACGAAGAACTAGCATAGCAATGATAGTAATGAGATCCAAGGTGATGGTCATCTTGCCTGAAATCCCGCTAGGAAGAAGAACGAGTCCATGAAGAAGACGAAGCCACTGAGACGAACCAAGCGTAGACGAACGAATCCTCACGATCGCAACGAAACAGGAACTAACGAGAAAGAGCACAACCGGAAAGAAGCAAATACACGGTAAACACACAACACATAAACATAATATGATGCACAACCAAACATGATGCATGACAAGGCTAGATGAGGCTACTCCTGGCAAGAGATGATGCATACAAGAGCAACACATCAAAGCAAGTTTAAATGAGGCCGGAAACAACATATAACAAAACCGGTAAATCCTCATGCAAATTTCGAAATTGGTACAGATATGAATAAACCTTATGTTCAACTTGTTAAACAGCAAGTTAAGATGCACTAAGATGATCTACACGAAATTCTAGTCAAGTTACATATAAAGTTCAATTAGTTCGAAGCTACGGCCTAGAAGATATGAGCAAAACAAGTTAAACATGGCATTGATGCAAAATGCATACAAACATCAAACAAACACACACAAAACATGGATGCAACAAGGTAACATGAAATTATATGCAAAACTAAGCAAGTTTCATATAGAGAACACTCAAAACGGAGCACCGGTTCAACACATACACATGAAACAAGTTTAAAGGACAAGCTGTCCAAAACAACAACTAGGCATCTAGCAAACATCAAATCAATATGCTACAACACCTCAACATGAAAACAAAAGGCATGGACGAGATGTACAGATAAAGCATGACAAAACATGAACACTGAGCTATCTCCAGAAATCACTATAACATGCTTAAAAGGACATGGCAAGATTGCAAATAATAACAGTTCACACACTTGGCAGAAAATCACTGAGCATGACAGAAATAACATCAGGTTGCAATGTTTAGAGCTATCAAACAACATGCTACAGGAAGTTATCATGGCAAACAAAGGCATGGCATGCTAAAAATAAAGACAAATAACAAAACTCCCTTACTTAACTTATTCCAAAGATCAACATAAAACATGGTAGCATCCATACAAACATGGCAAATGATATGACAGATTCAGTATAACAGTACATGGCAGGAACAACGATAAGTAGGCATGTTGGTGAGCTTGTACAACTCACCACAGAGCAACACATGGCATGACAAGGTAACCAACAGTAACAAGACATGTTTCTGAAGCTAATCATGGCAAGAACAAGTTCATAGGGTGCATGGATCACTAGCAAAACACATCGAAATACTGAACTTAATGTTAACAGGCTCACAACAACATTATTTAGCAATTTGAGAGCAAGATTACAGCAAGCTACAGCAGGCTATAAATGCAACCAAGGGCATGTTTAGATAGATCAAGACATGTAGAATAAAACATCCTTAGTGAACATCTCCAGATTATGCATAGAATGACCTGTAGCAGCAGGTTTACATAGCATCATGAGATAATAGATTCAGCCTAGCAAACCAGTAACAAGTACCCTACTTCACAAGCTTGATGCACTCACCATAAGGCACACAAAAATACATGGATTGCACCACTGTAAAGATAGCATGAAGTAGCTCAAAACTCATGTAGACATCAAGCTCATAGGATGCACACACAAAATGCAATGAAAAAGACAAAACAACAAGTTATAACAGTCTCAGCAGGTTAACAACATATAGCACTCTTGCAATGATGATTAGGGCATCCAGATGTACCCAAAAAAGCATGGCACAATGGAATGAAATGAAGAGAATCTCGGAATAAACATTTTGACATATAATATGCACAAATCAGAGCAGCACACAAGAAGTTATGCCATGATAAACATGACACCAGAATGCAAGAATTAAGGGACTTGGAGAATATCTGGACCTCGACGGGGAGATCCAGGTCGGGGGTTGAAGAAGAGGAATGGCAGTGGGCGGCGAGCAGGGACTTCGGCGGGGCTCGGGACGGCCGGGAATGGGTCCACGATGGTGCGGGCTTGCCGGATACGGGCAAGGCGGGGTTGGAGGCGCTCCGGTGAGGCGGCGGCTGGACTTGGAGCTCCCCTCCCATGGTGGCTCTCTGTAGGACGAGAGAGACAAAGAGATTAGAGGGGAGATAGAGCACATCAGGGGGAGGAGAGGAGCATGGGTGGCGGCTGGCCTTGGAGGTCGCCGGCGTGGCTCCTAGACGCCGGAGTCAGGCGAAGTCGATGGGACAGCGGGGCCACGGGGAGCTCAGGATCGGGCTCCCCCCGATCCAGATCGAGCGGAGCGCTCTGGCACGGGGGCGAGCGCGGCTTTGGCCCGATCGCGGGCTGCTGCAGCGGCGCTTGGACCTGGGAGGGCTGGAACCGGGCCTCGACGGGCTCCGGCAGGTGGGAGAGCTGCGGGGCGACGTGGCAGCGCCTGGGTGGCCAGGAGCGGCGGCGCAGGTAGCGGCGGACCCTGCTGGGCAGCGCCAAGTGGTGGCGGGGGAGTGTGTCAGCGCTAAAAACGAGGATGGAGGCGGCGGCTGACTGCGGAAATTGAGGAGGGGGGTAGGTAGGAGGCCAAAAATGGCAGGGGAGGCGTCTATATATAGAAAGGGGGCTACGGTTAGGGGTTTTGCTCCGTTTCGGAGCCGTTCAATCGCCATTGGACGCTCCGGAGCGGAGGGTAGTAGGTAGTTGGGCCTAGTGGACTATGTAGAAGAGTTGGGCTAAGAGGAAAGAAGAGAATAGCAGCCCGACAAAGGTTTTCGGAGACCTAAAACGTCCGACGGATAAACCGGCAACAATGTCGCTATAAGTTTAATGGTTGGGCTATCAAAAGGACACCGAATGCGACAAAATTTGACAAGTGGTCTAGCTACACTATAATAAGACCACATGACAAGTTTCATCGCATTTCGAGAACATTTTCCGGCCACTTATAAAATAATATTTCGGAGGTGCCGCGGGCGCATGCGAGTGTGGTTGGGCTCAGAATGGAAAACGGAGAGAACCGGGGGAACCCAAACGGATGCAAGTTTTGAAAAACATGCAGATGAAATGCAGATGGTGACATGGCAAAATGCAACACGCAAGCAAATGACATGACAACAATGACGAATAACTGGAGGACACCTGGCGCATCGGATCCGAGGCGTTACAACTCTCCTCCACTAACAAGAGATCTCGTCCCGAGATCTTAGGAACGAGACGGAAGAGAAAGAGGAAGAGGTGAAGTAAGAATGCAAGAGAGAAGATGAACAAACTCGAGAGAACTCGGTTAGAAAAGATGAACGGCGAATATGACAAGAATCAAATGCTCATGGAAACAAGATAGACTCTGAAACCATTCCGGTTAGAACAAGATAGAAAAGGAATGAATAAAAGAATTTCGGCAACACTCCGACCGAAAATGGAAGGATTAGAACATGAACTTCACAAGATGGGATGGCAGTTGATGAGATGAACAACGCAATGCCTCCGGAAGAATTGAAAGAATGGACTGAAAAGAACTTAGAAGGAAGGGTTGAACGGATTTGTCGAGAAAATCAACAACGAAAGAATAAGCTTGTTGTGGACTTATCAAAACAACTCAAAACTTGAGGTGAAATTATGCCACAACCGATGTCTGAATAGCCGAGAAGAATGAAGAAATGCAAAACTCCACTTCAAAAGAATACGGAGAATTAATTGCACTTCGAGAGGCAAGAAGGAAAAGATATTTGAACTCCTCCAACAAGAATCTTGATGAACACTTGAAGAATGGATTAAATCATGAAGAACCACCATGAAGAACTCCGGTGACAAAAGGATGATGAGATAGAATGAAGGATGAAAGAATAAGATGAGCCTTGCGATGATTTTGATGGAGGTTTCGACGAAATGGCCGAGGAAATTTGAACTCCGGAAAAGAAAAGATGAAAACACTTGGAACTAGAATTTATTCATCAAGAACAAACTCCGAAGGAAGGGATTAATCAACTTGATGAAAGAAGAATAAGAATTATGTTATGCTTATCCTCCGCCAATTAAATTGATGAGAAGCAATGGATTTTTTGTACTACTTATTCTTGTTGAAAAGGATTAAGGGGAATATAACCCAAAACTTGATAAAGTCTTCATGAACCACTGGTAGGATTGGAAAGAAAGAATGAATTGATATGATGACAAAGGAAGAAGAATGCTGAAGGAACCATCGTAAGAATTAAAAAATGACCGATGAAAGAGAATGAATCACCGGGAAGAATTAGAAGAACAAATATGCTTGAGGGGGTTTAGATAGAAGGGAACGGGAAGAACTCGAGCTGATTAAAGAACATTTGAACGAAGCGCCGGGATAAATAGAGAACGATAACTGGAATAATGGCCTTCGGTGAAATGAAATGGAAAAGCAACTCCTGACATACTCCGAATGGTTATGAAAAGAATATCTGACAAATGGAATAATTCGAGAGGATAACATGAAGCTAGAACCACGAAACTCCGAGAGAACGGACAAGATTTAAGAGGAACACTTCCTCGATCTTCCAATGACGACGAGAAACACCACCAAAATTGTTAAGGCACTCTGGGGGAACGAAAAGCGAAGAGGTTGAGGCAACAATGAAAATGATTTGAAATTGATCTTGGAAAAGATATGACTGATGAAATTCATACTTACGTCAAACTTCGAAAAGAATTAGGAATGGCTCCGGAATAATTAGAAGAGTCAGGTAAGATCCTGGGAAAAGACCTGTGGGTTAGGGCCCACTAAAGAGAAAAACACCGTTGGAAAGGGATGTTGAACAGATAGATGATGCACCGGAACAATTGAAATATTTGAATGAGGTGACAACCTCGAATTAATTGGAACACCGACGAATCTCCTGAGATGTCTTGAGCACTCCGGAAGGATAAACTGGCGAGAGGCGAACGAGCAGGGAAAACACTTGAGCCGAGGGAAAGAATATAATCACTATCGAAAATTGGAATTGAATCCACCGGAGAATAAAAAGAGTTGAAGAATGACAAACGAGACGAGAATTCACCGGTTGAAATAATTGACGAAAGACTGAAGAGGCTCCATACGAATGTAATTGATGCTCGAAACAGACTCAGGCTCCGGGAAGAAGAGGGTGGGAGGGCGGGAAAACAAAGGCAACTTGGAAGGGGAAAAACTGATGAATATCTTTAAGAGAAAACACCGATTGAAATAATACAAATGATTCGCATGAGTAGGATGGATACTCGATTACGGACTCTGGCTCCGAGGAGAAAAGGGGTGGGCGGGTGGGAAAATAAAGCAACTGAGGGTAGAGAAACAACTTCGTTGAGAGCAAACTAAGGACTTAACTTGCAAAGATGAAGAGGCTCGAGTCAACTTGACTAGAAATGCACCGGATGAAAAGAGATGAGAACCAACACTCGGAAAACCAACCGCATGATCCTAAAGAAAAATTTGAAGGGGAAGAGGAGTAACTCAAAACACCTATGTAAATATTCCTCACCAGAGCGACGAAGGGGCCGAGGAGTAAAAAGAATTCCTACTCTCCGATATAACTAGACTCCGAAAACAGTTTTCTTCTAGACTCGACAACGGCCAAGCTACACAATCAATTTCTCCTATGGTTGGTCGAGGCTCTGATACCAACTTGTCACGCCCGAGATGCGACCCTATCCTAAAGGAACTCGAAGGTCCCACCAAGGATAGAAGCGCATCTTGAAGACGCTTTTGCAAGGTGGATATCATTACATCAAACCATTACATAATAGTTGGGGATACATACAAGAGGCATACAATGCCACACGAATACAACATCATCATACACAAGAGCAACATCCGACTAGGGATGAAACAAAAATAGAAACTCAACGACATCCACCCTGCTAGCCCAGGCTACCGACCTGGAACCTATCCCCTGATCAAAGAAGAAGCAGAAGAAGAACTCCAAAACAAGATACATCGCTCTCGCGTCAAGATCATCGCATAACATGTACCTGCAACTGTTGTTGTAGTAATCTGTGAGCCACGAGGACTCAGCAATCCCATTACCATGGGTATCAAGACTAGCAACGCTTAATGGGTAAAGGAAAGGATAAGTGGCGAGGTTACAACAGCGACTAAGCATGATATGGTGGCTAACATACGCAAATAAGAGCGAGAAGAGAAGCAAACGGAACAGTCGTGAAGCTAGCAATGATCAAGAAGTGATCCTGAAACTACTTACGTTCATACATAACCCAAAACCGTGTTCACTTCCCGGACTCTGCCGAAAAAAGACCATCACGGCTACACACGCGGTTGATGCGTTTTAATTAAGTCAAGTGTCAAGTTCTCTACAACCGGATATTAACAAATTCCCATCTGCCACATAACCGCGGGCACGGCTTTCGAAAGATAATACCCTGTAGGGGTGTCCCAACTTAGCCCATCACAAGCTCTCACGGTCAATGAAGGATATTCCTTCTCCCAGGAAGACCCGATCAGTCTCGGAATCCCGGTTTAGAAGACATTTTGACAATGGTAAAACAAGACCAGCAAAGCGGCCCGAATGTGCGACAAATCCTGATAGGAGTTGCACATATCTCGTTCTCAGGGCACACCGGATGAGCAATCCGTACAACTAAAACCAGACCTCCAGTTTCTTTGAAGGGGCGTTGCAAAGGGATCTAGTTTGGACCAACACTCAGAGGAGCACTGGCCCGCGGGGGGGGGGGGGGGGTAAATAAAGGTGACCCTCGGGCTCCGGAAACCCAAGGGAAAAAGTCTTAGGTAGGCAAATGGTAAAACCAAGGTTGGACCTTGCTGGAGGAGTTTTATTCAAAGCGAACTGTCAAGGGGGTCCCATAAATCACCCAACCGCGTAAGGAACGCAAAATCAAGGAACATAACACCGGTATTACGGAAACTAGGGGCGGCAAGAGTGGAACATAAGACTAGGCAGTTTGCTAAGGAACACAACGGTTTGATGGGAAGGTTGAAAAGGTTAGAGGTTGACATGGCAGTTTGGGAGGCTTGATAAGCAAGAGATAGGTAGCGCAGCACAGCGATAGAACGAAGCAACTAGCATAGCAATGATAGTAATGAGATCCAAGGTGACGGTCATCTTGCCTGAAATCCTGCTAGGAAGAAGAACGAGTCCATGAAGAAGACGAAGCCACGGAGAACCAAGCGTAGACGAATGAATCCTCACGATCGCAACGAAACAGGAACTAACGAGAAGGAGCACAACCAGAAAGAAGCAAACACACGGTAAACACACAACACATAAACATGATATGATGCACAACCAAACATGATGCATGACAAGTCTAGATGAGGCTACTCATGGCAAGAGATGATGCATACAAGAGCAACACATCAAAGCAAGTTTAAATGAGGCCGGAAACAACATATAACAAAACCGGTAAGTGCTCATATACAAATTTCGAAATTGGTCCAGATATGAATAAACCTTATGTTCAAGTTGTTATACAGCAAGTTAAGATGCACCAAGATGATCTACACGAAATTCTAGTCAAGTTACATATAAAGTTCAATTAGTTCGGAGCTACGGCCTAGAAGATATGAGCAAAACAAGTTAAACATGGCATTGATGCAAAATGCATACAAACATCAAGCAAACACATACAAAACATGGATGCAACAAGGTAACATGAAACTACATGCAGAACTAAGCAAGTTTCGTATAGAGCACACTCAAAACGGAGCAACGGTTCAACACATACACATGAAACAAGTTTAAAGGACAAGCTGTCCAAAACAGCAACTAGGCATCTAGCAGGTATCAAAACAATATGCTACAACACCTCAGCATGACAAAAAAAGGCATGGACGTGATGTACAGATGAAGCATGACGAGACATGAACACTGAGCTATCTCCAGAAATCACGAGAACATGCTCAAAAGGACATGGCAAGATTGCAAATAATAACAGTTCACACACTTAGCAGAAAATCACTGAGCATGACAGAAATAACATCAGGTTGTAATGTTTAGAGCTATCAAACAACATGCTACAGGAAGTTATCATGGCAAACAAAGGCATGACATGCTAATACTAAAGACAGATAACAAAACTCCCTTACTGAACGTATTCAAAAGATCAACAGAAATAATGGTAGCATCCATACAAACATGGCAAATGATATGACAGATTCAGAATAACAGTACATGGCAGGAACAACGATAAGTAGGCATGTTGGTGAGCTTGGAAAACTCACCACAGAGCAATACATGGCATGAAAAGGTAACCAACAGTAATAAGACATGTTTATGAAGCTAAGCATGGCAAGAACACATTCATAGAGTGCACGGATCACTAGCAAAACACATGGCAAAATGGAACTTAGTGTTAATAGGCTGACAGCAACATTATTTAGCAATTTAAGAGCAAGATTACAACAAGCTACAGCAGGCTATAAATTCAACCAAGGGCATGGGTGGATAGAGCATGAAGGGAAGAATAAAACAACTTTAGTGAACATCTCCAGATTATGCATAGAATGACTTGTAGCAGCAGGTTTACATAGCATCATGAGATAACAGATTCAGCCTAGCAAAACAGTAACAACAAGTACCCTACTTCACAAGCTTGATGAACTCAACACAAGGCACACACAAATACAGGGATTGCACCAATGTAAAGATGGCATGAAGTAGCTCAAAACTCATGTAGACATCAAGCTCATAGGATGCACACACAAAATGCAATGAAAAAGACAAAACAACAAGTTATAACAGTCTCAGCAGGTTAACATCATATAGCACTCTTGCAACGATGATTAGGGCATCAAGATGAACTCAAACAAGCATGGCACAGTGGAATTAAATGAACAACATCTCACAATAAACATTTTGACATATAATATGCACAAATCGGATCAACACACAAGAAGTTATGGCATGATAGACAGGACACCAGAATGCAAGAATTAAGGGAATTGGAGAAAAACTGGACCTCGACAGGGGAGATCCAGGTCGGGGGTTGAAGAACAGGAATGGCAGCGGGCGGCGAGCAGGGACTCCGGCGGGGTTCAGGACTGCCGGGAATGGGTCCGTGGTGGTGCGGGCTTGCCGGATCCGGGCAAGGCGGGGTTGGAGGCACTCCGGTGAGGCGGCGGCTGGACTTGGAGCTCGCCTCCCATGGTGGCTCTCTGTAGGAAGAGAGAGATAGAGAGATTAGAGGGGAGAGAGAGCACATCGGGGGGAGGAGAGGAGCATGGGTGGCGGCTGGCCTTGGAGGTCGCCGGCGTGGCTCCTAGACACCGGTAGCGGGGTGACGGGGAGCTCAGGATTGGGCTTCCCCTGATCAAGATCGAGCGGAGCGCTCGGGCGCGGGGGCGAGCGCGGCTCGGTCCCGGTCGCGGGCTGCGGCGGCGGTGCTTGGGCCCGGGAGGGCTAGAACCAGGCCTCGGTGGGTTGCTGGAGGTGGGAGAGCTTCGGGGCGACGTGCAAGCGCCTGGGTGGCTAGGAGCGGCTGCGCAGGCGGCGGCGGACCCTGCTGGGCGGCGCCGAGTGTCGGCGAGGGAGTGCGCCGGTGCTGAAAACGAGGATGAAGGCGGCGGCTGATTGCGGAAATTGAGGAGGGGGTAGGTAGGAGGCCAAAAAATGGCAGGGGAGGCGTCTATATATAGAAAGGGGGCTAGGGTTAGGGGTTTTGCTTCGTTTTGGAGCCGTTCGATCGCCATCGGACACTTCGGAGCGGAGGGGGGTACGTAGTTGGGCCTAGTGGACTGTGTAGAAGAGTTGGGCTGAGAGGAGAGAAGAGAATATCAGCCCGGCAATGGTTTTCGGAGACCGAAAACGTCTAACGGATAAACCGACAACGATGCCACTATGGTTGGGCTATCAAACGGACTCCAAATGCGACGAAATTTGATATGCGCTCTAGCTACACTATAATAAGACCACACGCCAAGTTTCATCCCATTCCGAGAACATTTTCCGGCCACTTATAAAATAACATTTCGGACGTGCAGTGGGCGCGTGCGAGTGTGGTTGGGCTCAGAACGGACAACGGAGAGAACCGGGGGAACCCGAACGAATGCAAGTTTTGAAAAACATGCAGATGAAATGCAGATGATGAGATGGTGAAATGCAACACGCAAGCAAATGACATGGCAACAATGATGAATAACTGGAGGACACCTGGCGCATCGGATCTGGGGTGTTACAAATTGCGAATCATCAATTTCATTCTTTTCCAAGATTGGGCAACATGCTCATGATCAAGTTGTTTAAAATTCATAATATCGTTCATAAGAGTGATAAACTTAGCGGGAGGAAAAGACTTAGAGATAAAAGCATCTTTGCACTTGTTCCAAGAATCAGTACTTTTTTTAGGCAAAGACGAAAACCAAACTTTAGCACGATCTCTAAGTGAGAAAGGAAATAACTTCAATTTAACAATATCATTATCCGTATCTTTCTTCTTTTGCATATCACACAAATCAACATAGATGGGTAGCGACATCTTCACTAGGAAGGCCGACGAATTGATCTTTCATAACAAGATTCAGCAAAGCAGTATTGATTTCACAAGACTCAACATCATTAATAGGAGCAATCAGAGTACTAAGGAAATCATTATTATTGGTATTGGAGAAATCACACAATTTGGTATTATCTTGTGCCATGGCAACAAGTAATACAACACACAAGCAAACAGAAGAAGGCAAGCGAAAGAGAGAGAGAGATTGGGAAAGAGAGGGCAAATAAAACGACAAGGGTGAAGTGGGGGAGAGGAAAACGAGAGGCAAATGGCAAATAATGTAAATGCGAGGGAGATGAGTTTGTGATGGGTACTTGGTATGTCTTGACTTGAGCGAAGACCTCCCCGGCAACGGCGCCAGAAATCCTTCTTGCTATGTCTTGAGCTTGCGTTGGTTTTCCTTGAAGAGGAAAGGGTGATGCAGCAAAGTAGTGTAAGTATTTCCCTTAGTTTTTGAGAACCAAGGTATCAATCCAGTAGGAGGCTCCTCAAAAGTCCCACGCACCTACACAAACAAACAAAGAACTCACAACCAACGCAATAAAGGGGTTGTCAATCCCTTCATGGACACTTGCGAAAGTGAGATCTGATAGAGATAGTATGATAAGATAAATATATTTTTGGTATTTTATAATATAGATGCAAAAAGTAAAGATGCAAATAAAAGTAGAGTGAAAGCTTATATGATAAAAGATAGACCCGGGGGCCATAGGTTTCACTAGTGGCTTCTCTCAAGATAGCATAAGTATTACGGTGGGTGAACAAATTACTGTCGAGCAATTGATTGAAAAGAGAATAATTATGAGATTATCTAAGCATGATCATGTATATAGGCATCACGTCCGCGACAAGTAGACCGACTCCTGCCTGCATCTACTACTATTACTCTACACATCGACCGCTATCCAACATACATCTTGAGTATTAAGTTCATAAGAACAAAGTAACGCATTAAGAAAGATGACATGATGTAGAGGGATAAACTCAAGCAATATGATATAAACCCCATCTTTTTATCCTCGATGGCAACAATACAATACGTGCCTTATAACCCTTTCTGTCACTAGGTAAGGACACCTCAAGATTGAACCCAAAGCTAAGCACTTCTCCCATGGCAAGAAAGATCAATCTAGTAGGCTAAACCAAACTGATAATTCAAAGAGACTTGCAAAGATAACTCAATCATACATAAAAGAATCTAGAGAAGATTCAAATATTTCTCATAGATAAACTTGATCATAAACCCACAATTCATTGGATCTCGACAAACACACCGCAAAAAGAGTTACATCGAATAGATCTCCACAAGAGAGGGGGAGAACATTGTATTGAGATCCAAAAAGAGAGAAGAAGCCATCTCGCTAATAACTATGGACCCGAAGGTCTGTGGTAAACTACTCACAACTCATCGGAGGGGCTATGGTGTTGATGTAGAAGCCCTCCATGGTTGATTCCCCCTCCGGTGGAGCACCGATGAAGGTTCCAAGATGGGATCTCGCGGATACTGAAGGTTACGGCAGTGGAAATTGTTTTTCGTTGGCTCCCTGGATGTTTTCGGGGTACATAGGTATACATAGGAGGAAGAAGTACGTCGGTGGCTGCTCGTGGGGCCCAAGAGACAGGGGGCGTGCCCAGGAGGGGTGGGCATGCCCTCCTATCTCCTGGCCGTCTCGTTTGCTTCTTGACTTGCACTCCAAGTTCTCTGAATCACGTTTGTTCCAAAAATCATGCTCCCGAAGGTTTCATTCCGTTTTGACTCCGTTTGATATTCCTTTTCTTCGAAAAACTGAAATAGGCAAAAAAACAACAATACGGGTTGGGCCTCCGGTTAGTAGGTTAGTCCCAAAAATGATATAAATATGTAAAATAAAGCCCATAAAAATCCAAAAGGGGTAATATAATAGCATGGAACAATCAAAAATTATAGATACGTTGGAGACGTATCAATTTCAAGCTATACCAGAATCATGAGAAGCACAATCTAGTTCTTCTCTGCAGCAAACATCGATTGCTGGGTATTCAAGCTTTGCCAGTGCTGAAGTGCAACAACATTTGCAATGTCCCCAGAAACAAATATTTTCCATCCCTAGCACATGCAGAAAGGCAAGGACACCCAGGCTTCCACCAGTTCCTCCATCAACAACAATCATCTGTGCTGCAAAAGCGGTTGCGACGGGAAGACCAGACGGAAGAGACAAGAATTTTCACCACTCTAGCAGGGTGCAGAGTACAAGATATGAGCCATATAGACACGAGCAACCTCACTACAAATCTGAGGCAAGACGGTTGTACAATGAGAGATGGGGAGTTTCATCAACATTGCTCCCTCCAAGAGATGCATTGTTGCATGTGCCTAGGGTGACACCTCCCGTGCCCATACACGAGGGTGAACAACAAACACCGGATGCAGCGCAAAGCTATACACATGTAAGTATGCATTAAAAAACATACAAGCACAGTCCACCCCTTAGTACTGTGATAACACCATCTAACATTTTCATCACTGTGTTTCTGTTCGCTCACTGTTGCGTGCAGCCACCTAACATCGAAGCTTACGTTCTGCCAAGGCTAGAAATGCGCTTTGAAACTTTAGAAGAAGCAAAGAACTTCTACAACGTCTATTCAAAGCACGCAGGTTTTGCTATCAAGGAAGGCCCCAAGGTTGAGAACAGAGTCTACCTTTATTGCACGTGCTATGGAGTCTATGAATCAAAGGTTTCAGAAGCAAATAGACAGCGGAACAAGACCACAGCCAGGACTAACTCTGGGGCTAAAATTAGGATGAAGAAGGAAAAGTATGGAACACTAGTCGTAAAAGAGATAATCTGGGAACACAACCATAGGCTACAGCTCACCACAGAAATGCTTGTCTTTTTGCACTCCCACAAAAACTTTGACAAGACAATATTGGAGTATGTCAAGTACCTGCAGTTCAATGGCATTGAACACGCGCAAATCATGAGCATACTGGGCGGCGATGACCCAGGTAGCTACTTCCTTGAAATGAATGCCAAAGACCTAATTAACATGTAAGTACAATATTGTTCTCCTCCCAAAAACCCCCTTTGTCCTTTTTCAATTGTTAGTACAAATATATTACGCAACGCATTACCTGATGCCAGTTCAACATGCATTTTTGCAAATGACTATTCACTTTTAATATGCAGCAAAGCAAAGAATTCAAGGATGGATGACGTGGGCGATGTCCTGAAGACTGTCAACTTCTTTAGGGAGATGAAAGCAATAAATTGGGAATTCTTCCGTGACATACAACTTCATGAGTCTGACAGAGTGAAGAACATATTTTGGGCGAATGCGAGGTGCCGAGGGGCATACCAAGACTTTGGCGACTGCGTGACGTTTGAGACCACGTATAATACCAACAAATACCATATGCCACTTGGAGTGTTTGTGGGTACCAACAACCACTTTCAGACTACAATCTTTGCTTTCACCCTGATAAGAGATGAGGATGTAGATTCATTCAAATGGCTTTTC
The DNA here is from genome assembly GCF_018294505.1 of Triticum aestivum. Classification (NCBI taxonomy): domain Eukaryota; kingdom Viridiplantae; phylum Streptophyta; class Magnoliopsida; order Poales; family Poaceae; genus Triticum; species Triticum aestivum. The sequence continues at coordinate 304,710,077 of NC_057813.1, read as the reverse complement.
AAAACATTTTTAAAATGCATGAGAGGGAAGGCTCCTACATGCATCCTCACAGGTACAACCGCAAAAAAAAACCTAACCCTAAACCACACATAAAAAAAGGAAAATAACACAGTAAAAATGTTGTGTCAGTTCTATTTGTATATATGCACAACCATCAGCTGACCACTCTGAGTCTATTTTCTTATTACCAGACCAGTGCCCGACAATGGCTTTGGCGATCCTAGATGTTTTCAAGAACACAGTACATAAGCTATGCCGCTGACACATTATGAAGAAGTACAGGGAACACCTCGCATACCTGTACGACCTCCACAAAACCTTTAAGGATGAATTCACAGCAATCCTCAACTGGCCCCTCATGCCAACTGAGTTTGAGACTGCCTGGAAAGATCTCATGGATAGGTACAACCTCCATGATGATGCCACGATGGTGGCAATGTGGAACGAGCGCGAGAAATGGATATCAGCTAACTTTAAAGAAATTTTCTGTGGCAGAATGACATCGACACAACGGAGTGAGAGCATGAACTATGTGCTGAAGAAGAACTACGTATGTGAGAGACAAAACCTGCACCGGTTTGTCAGCCAGGTAAACACCTGCGTTAAAAACAGGAGGCAGGCAGAAAACAAGGAGACAATGGGTAACCGGGTGTAGCTCTATCACCTGCCATAAGACAAAATAATGTGCTTACTAAAGTGATTCTTTCTTAGTTAGACAAGTTTTTGCTGCAAGAAAACTAATAATTTGTTCAACACTCTTGCTTGCGCAGACTAAAACAAACACGCTGACCCTCTATGGGTTTGACACTCAGATGGCAAAAGTTTACTCATGAGCTGTGTACAGCGAGATCAGAAAAAGGCTAAAGCTGAGCACCCTCTTCACGGTGACGAACATGGAAGAGCCCACAAAGTACCTTGTATGCTACAACAAACCGCAAACACCGTCTACATGGTCTCAGCACGCGTTCTAGGTGGTTGCAGACCCCGTGGGAGAAATATACGACTGCGAGTGCAAGCTCTGGGACCACACATGTGAGTACTAAAGAAATGTTACACACTGTACTACTTATTTTTGCAAAAGTTTTTGTTCGAATGAAATGACAGAAAACATGCACCTCTTCCAAAAAAACAGGTATTTTCTGCGTGCATGTCCTGTGCATGATGCAAACAATTAAGGCTAAGACCGTTCCAGAGAAATACATCCACAGGAGATGCACCAAACGCCCAAACATCCAGCCAACCTTCAACAGAAATGACCTGAGGGCAGCAGCGTCAAACAAGGCCTCCCACTACTGCATTGAAAGCGCTCTGCTGCAGCAGGTTTTGAGAGTGCACAGGAAAATCTTGAGAAGCCAAGACCAAATGGCGAGGTCACGGGTAGTCATGGAAAGACTTGAAGAAGAACTCGACGCCATGCATTCTTCTGAAAATGGAGGTGTCGTGGACAAGAATTAGAAAAACTTGAGCAGGATATCGCTACAATCTTATCCGAGTTGAACCATATGGGAGATGTTGACCCATACAACAACGAGGAGGAGGAGCAACAGCAATCAGAGCTTCCCCATGAGGACACTCAAGAGCAGCAACATGCTCATGTGCAAGATCATGAACTTGGCGGTGCTCTAGGCGAATGGCATGACAACGGGAGATCCTACCAGCAGCAGCAGCAACAAAGGGTAATTAAACCACCCATATACTCATGCACAAAGGGAGGAAGAGTAAGACGCAGGCAGCGAAAGCAGCAAAAGCAGCATCCAAAAAGCCACCATGCCCCATCAAACGCGTGGAATACGGACCGGACGGGAAACCTCTCGGGGTAAGGGCATGCTGATTCTTCAACTGGGTGACCAATCATAATTACCGCACATGCCCACACCGCATAGGTGCCATTGCCAACAAGCAAAAGCTACAGAAGCAGATTGGAGTTGCCTAGGTCTCTACCAATGGAGACGACACGCGTAGCAGCTACACTTGTAGAAAGTGTGGGGGGACTGATGGACATAATGCCCGCACATGCAAAGTGGTCAAGGAGGCCGATGGCGCTGAACAGAAACAGGGCAGGATCCAGAGTTCCAAAAAATCAAATGAAGAGGATGAAGAAGAAGAGTTTGACGATAATGATGACCAATCAGACGAAGACAACGAAGATGACAGTATTGGGGGCGAGGAAACTGAAACTGATGATGAAGCTGCCAAGGCTCAACCAGGAAAGGGCGCCGACAAGGTACACCATTCTGGGCCAGTTAGGAGGAGCTCAAGACTGAAGAATCCATAGTGGTTATGCTGCTGCAGTATACAATGAGGAAACATTTCAGAAACACTATCGTTACCAAAACTTATTTAGCTTTGTCGTCGATTTCTCAATCAGCACTATAGTTATGTAAATGATTTGATAATCCTTTTGAATGCAGTCACAAATATATTTGAAAAAACTTATCTGGATTTATGTAACGCCAACATTACTGTCGACCATTAACTCCGCAAAACTATCCTCAGAAAACATGGTTTCAAAAAATAAGCTATGTCTGGTTCTGCCAGTCCTAGTTCAGAAAGTCCATCAGTACAGAATAATATTTACCTCAAGCAAACGCAAATATAATACACCTGTACTAATGAAAAACTAATTTATCTGTAAAAATACTTTCAAAGATTATGTTCATATAAACAATCCTTTCAAAAAAACAAAAAATGTTTTAAAAAAGATTAACATGACACACATAGTCCGACTGGTATTTGGTAAGTTCAACTACACTTCAATCACCAGTCCAAGTAACGCAGTAGAGAAGTACAAAACTCCATCATCACAAACCTTGACACATGCAAGTGGGATAAACAGCTGATAAGTACAGCTTGACAAGACGGACTGGTGCGACAGTAAAATGCCATCGTCACCGACCCTAAGACGAACGCAGTGGGATAAAGGAACTGATAAGTACAGATTAATAAGACTATTCAGTTTAATTAGATTAATACCCTGGCAGAGAAATTGGCTTGGACGGTTGGTTCTTCCAGGTCACCGCCCGCGCCACACACTGGGCGGTTGCCACAAGCGACTGCAAACGGCGACACCCACGAGCACTACACCCACGTCCCCGACGAACCGCCTCCCACACATCCCCGTTCATGCACTGGAAATAAACCATTGTCTTCCATCTCTGCCTCATTCCACCACCATCGCCGCTTCCATCTCCACCATAGACAACACATAAACTTCTCTCTTCCAAGCCCACAGTCGCTGGAAGAGGGCAATGGCGGAGGAACCGACCTCCAAGCGTCATCATGGCGAGACATCTGACAAGAGCTGCAACCTCTACAACGTTCATGTCCCCGGCGAGAAGTGCACGTACACCAAAACACTCAAAGGGATTGAGCTCCATGGCAACGAGACGCTGGAGATCGTCTACACGAGCGAACCAGACAAGGCCGACGAGATGATCACCATGCTCTAGAGGAAAGCTGGCGGCTGTATTCATAAGATCGTCGGTCTTGGTGTGCACTACACCAGGGAAGACGAACCTCCCCAGATGGCAGCAGTCCTCCAATTGTGCATGGATGACCTCTGCCTCGTGTACCACATCGCAGCGGCCACGAAATGGTGACCCATCCTAGCTACTCATTTGCCCTGTTTGGTTCACCTATTTATTAGTACTCATTTAAATTCAAACTTGTTTCCCAACTAGATGTACTAGTGTGGTTTGTGAAAGTGGATGCACTACTGCATTTTCTCAAGTAGATACACCATAAATGTATTTTTGAACTAGTGCAGTATCTGATCTTGATCCGATAGTGTACATTCTGTACTCAATGTATTAAAAAGATGTTTCTGAACTTGATGTTGTGAAGTAGTATCTGAATTTGGTCTAATGTTATTTTCATAAGCAAAAAAACTAAGAACTTGCTGAAGCACTAGTATGTGTATGATGTAGTGAACTATTCAACAAAAGTAAATAAACTAGTACTAAAGCAGCACATACAACATTGGCTCAAACTATGTATAATCCAAAAATAAAAATAACATGACGTACTTGAATTAAATTTCAGAACTTTGTTTACTAATTTCTGAAGTACATTCATCCATTAATTATGCTATATAAGCATCCACTTCATGGATTCATCGCTTGTAGAATATAAACAAAAATGAAGAATTCAAACATCAAAGTAATGCTAATCTTCAAAATGTCTCTCCCTTTGCAGGCCCAAGCGCCTCAATGAGATGCTGAAGCATGAAAAGCTGTTCACATTTGCCAGTTTTAGCATTGAAGGCGACAAAGAGAAGATGTAGATGGCTGGCCTTCCAATGATCAACTCCAACAAGTATGTCGACATTCAGCGCTACTGGAGAGTTCCATACACAGGAAAAGAGTACGACTCCTTGACTGATGTTGCAGCCAGCGCCATCCACCCGTTCTACAAAGACATGAAGAAGAACATCGACACGCAGGAAGACCACAAACTGTGGGTGATCAGCCCGCTGCCAGACAAGCTCATCGAGTACGCAGCAAAAGATGCGTACGCCACGTTCAAGTCATGGCAGATAATCGACAACATCACAGATGGTAGGGAAATTGCAAAAGCGCGGGAGGTTGACCACTACTACGACTGCCCCTTCCGCCCCTTTTAGGGATGAAGATAGATGAAAGCCTGCCTTCGCTTTGCTTCCGCTTGTGCTTCCCTTTTATCTTGTTGTTTCAAATTCGTAGTTTGCTCTTGTTAGGTTGAACCAGTACGACTATGTCGTGCTTGTCATTGTCGAACAAGTTTACTTATGTCATGAAGTACATTGTCTTGCTTATCTCATTATATAAGTTTGGTAGCTTCGTATTTTGTTAATCCATCATTTCAAAATTCAAAGTAGCTTCTCAAATGGAACTTTGTGGCTGCTCTAAAGTACTAGTTATGAAGCAACTAATCACACAACGTTGTTCCATGTGTAGTATTGTATAGAAAACATAACGTTGAAAACAATCAGTACAAATTGAGTTGACTAACAACACTTCAAAAGTTGAAGCAGAAATTCTAAGTACTTAATGTACTGTTCTCATACATATGTAGTTACTAGAAAATTAACAAGTACTACAAACAGAAAAAGTTAAGAAGCATCAGCACACACTTATGTTGGTCACTTGAGGATTGCGGACTTAGAATGACAGTACTAGTACACTTGATCAAACAGTACATACTTACTACAATAAAAAGTACAAAGAAGCATCAGTTCATATTCCCCCCCCCAAAATGTCAGACTAAGAACGTAAGTGCTACTATGAATGGACTATCAGTACAACTTAGTCTACACACAAGTACCATAGTGCTAAGAATGATACCAGAAGACACTTGAGAATAGTCACAAAAGCAAACACAAAAACAAGGCAAAAAACTTCAAATGAAAAAATAACACTTCCACAGAACTAGAACAAAAATGGATATGTCCAAGTTACTAGTGGAGTCAAGTACTAGATTCAAACCAAAAAAAACAAAATTTGACCGCCCAAGGACAGGTAGGCCCTCATGCTGCTAGATACTTGAACTCGAGCCCACAGCGGAACCGTCTGCGAATCCCTAGTAATCCGCACAACGCAGGGCCAGCCAACCAGGGCCCACAGGTCATGAGAGAGAGTGAGTGCCGTGTATAAGCACTCAGGTAAGTATTCAGAGGAGTTCAACCAGTAGGACTGTGCCGCACTTATAAACAGGTCGAGAGCTTCCTCCCATAGCGAGGTTGGACTAAACCAAGAGCACACGCACATCCAGCAGTCCCCAAAACGCACGCGCGCGTCAGTTGGGCTAAAAAACGGCCCAATAGCCTCCATCGTCTATAAACACCACAACAATAAGGCCAGTTAAACAAAACAGAGCGCTCTGCAAAGAAATATAAACTACAAAAAAATGTTTGAAAACTGAAAATATAAAAGTTCAACTACTAGTTCGTAGGCAATAACTTTAAAATACGAAAAATAAAAATAAAAATAATTTTAGCCCTGCACCACGGATGATAAAAAAACGAAAAAATATGATACAAAAACAACGAAACTCTAAAAAGCAGAGAACTTAATAGCCTATTTGTTAAATGTACATAATTTAAAACACCGAATTAAAATATTACTTTGAAGTTCAACTACTAAAATGCAAGAAGTTCAAATAGATTTTCTTTGTCATTTCTGCTAAACTCCTTATTTATGTAAAATCTGACATGTTCAACTACTAAAATGCAAGAAGTTCAAATAGATTTTCTTTGTCATTTCTGCTTTGCTAAACTCCTTATTTATGTAAAATCTGACAAGTTCAACTACTAAAATGCAAGAAGTTCAAATAGATCTTCTTTGTCATTTCTGCTAAACTCCTTATTTATGTAAAATATAACAAGTTCAACTACTAAAATGCAAGAAGTTCAAATACATTTTCTTTGTCAATTCTGCTAAATTTCTTATTTATGTAAAATCTGTCAACACCTCAACGAACGATATCGTCGTAAATAATCTCACCCCAGTACAAACATACATATGACATCAGTTCTAAAAAAGTAGGAACAGTCAGGCCACTCACACCACTGTGACACCAAATTTCAAAACCGTACACTGTATGAAATTACAATTCAGTTCACACAACACTAAACCATAATTGCACTAAAAATAGAATACAAAAACTATAAAAGGCCTAACTTAGGTTCGGACAGATGAAAATAGAATAAGTCCCAGTTTTGAGCAACAACCCCGAGGGCAATGAAAAATGTTTTGAGATCAACTAGTGTATAAGACTTCAGTAGAAAAACAAGACATAACCTCCACACGGATAAACATCATGAAAAAGCATACGTTACTTAAATAGTGAAAAATGCCATCATCATCACTCCTGACATGTGCAAGTGGGATAAGCAGCTGATAAGTACAACTTGACAGGATTGATCAGTGCGACACTAGAGACCCTAGACTTGGACGGTTTATTCTTCCAGGCCACCACCCGCGCCACCCAGTGGGCGGCTCAAACAAGGGAGTGCAATCCGCGACACCCACGACCACTACACCCACGTCCCCGACGAACCGCCTCCCACACATCCCCGTCCATGCCCTGGAAATAACCCATTGTCTTCCATCTCTACCTCATTCCAAGAACCACCTATCGCCGCTTCCATCTCCACTGCAGACAAACCACAAACTTCTCTCTCCCAAGCCCACAGTCATCGGAGGAGGGCGATGGCGGAGGAACCATCCGCCAAGCGTCATCATGGCGAGACATCCGACAAGAGCAGCAACCTCGACGAGGTTCACGTCCCCGGCGAGAAGCGCGCGTACACAAAAACACTCAAAGGGGTTGAGCTCCACGTCAAGGAGACACTGGAGATCGTCTGCACCAGCGAACCAGACAAGGCCGATGAGACGATGAGCAGGCTCAGGATGAAGGGCGACGACTTGTATCCGAGCTTCATCGGAGTTGATGTGGAGTACACCAGCGAAGATGAACCTCCCCAGATGGCAGCAGTCCTGCAGTTATGCGTCGAGGAACTCTGCTTGGTGTACCACATCGCAGCGGCCACAAAATGGTAACCCATACTACTGTTCATTCATCTGTTGTACTAGTACTACTCCCTAAAAATTTCATTAAACTTTTTTTCCCAACTAAATGAACTACTATAGTTCGTGAAGTGGATGTAGGAGTACATGTTTAACAAGTTTCATGCATTTCTGAAATTGTGAAGTGGATTGTTTCACCAGATTAGCATCTGAAACTCATGCACTAGATTAGCATGTGAAAAATGTTTCACCAAATTAATTTCTAAACTTGATGTACTAGCATAGATTCTGATCTTGATGCACTAGCATAGTTTATAGAATTGATGTATTAAAAGATGTTTGGTGAAGTGATATAGGTCCATATCTTGATGCACATGTTTCTCAAATTAATTTCTGAACTTGATATAGAATTGATGATCAAAGATGTATCAAGCACGGGTATAGGTCTTTTATTCAACAAAAAAGAAAACTAAACTTGAAGTAAGCAGCACATATATCACCAACTCTGGTAAATAGGTTCTTGAACTTGGTGAAGCATTTGGTGAAGCACTGAAGATACCAAAAAAGAAAAATAACATGGTGTAGTTGAATTTAATTACAGGACTTTGTGTACTAGTTTGTGAACTACATTCATCCATGACTTGTACTATATAAGCATCTACCTCATGGATTATCACTTGTAAACAAAAAAGCAGGAGAACTAAATCTTCAAAAAAAACACTAATCTTCAATATGTGTCTCCCCCTTGCAGGCCCAAGCGCCTCAAATAGTTCCTGTAGGAGGAGAAATTGTACACATTTGCCGGTTTCAGCATTGAAGGTGACAAGAAGATGCTGAACAAGTCTGGTTTGGAGATCAACCCTAACAACTTCATTGATATGCAGCGCAAGTGGAAAGTTCCAACCACAAACAAATTCTATGACTCCTTGGTCGATGTTGCAGCCAGCGTCATCCACCCGTTCTACAAAGGCATGAAGCAGAACTTCAACAAGGAGGAAGACCATAAACTATGGGGGACCAGCCCGCTGCCAAACAACCTCATCGAGTATGCAGTAAAAGATGCGTACACCACGTACAAGTCATGGAAGATAATCGACAACATCGTGACAGGTTGGGATATTGCACAAGAGCAGGAGGCTGACCCCTACTACCACTGCAACTTTGCGGGATGAAGAGGCATGAAAGTCTGCCTCCTTGTTGCTCGCGCTTCTGCTTGTCCTTATCTTGTTGTTTCAGATTTGTAGTTTGCTTTCGTTAGGTTGAACCAGCTTCCTTATGTTATGTGTGTCAGGGTTTGAACAAGTTTGCCTATGTCTATCAAGTACATCGTTTGCTTATATCGTTCGACAAGTTTGCTAGCTTCCTATTTTGTTTATCCATCATTTGAAGTTGAAGTAGGTTGTGAATGAAACTTGATGGCTACTATGCGCTACTATGCAGCACTAGTCATGGAGCAAACAAATCACACATGGATATTTTCACAAAAAAACAGTGGCAGACTAACTAAGGACAACAACAAATAGTAGCCTTGGACCCTCAGTACAGCTTAGACATGTACGGTAGGATTACCACACTAAAAATCAGATTTTAGTTTTAGAAGAACACTAAAAAGACTAAGTTTCAGCCGAGGACATCATTCAGTACTAACAGAATCATTCTAATAGTAGTTAGAATATTACTAAGTACTGCAACAGGAAAAGCAAAGAACCATCAGTACGTATTTCCTAGTCACTAGCATGCTAGGATTGAAAGTACTGGTACACTTGAACACACAGTGCATTCATTCTACAAAAAAAGGAACGGGAAGCTTCAGTTCGCATTCCCTAACACAGTGACACACAAAGAATAACAGTAATAGTAAAATTGAAATATCAGTACAACTTAGTCTATACGGCAAGTACTATGATGATACCAAATATTGCCTTGAGAAAAACCACAGCCTAGAAAAAAGAAGGCCAAAACTAAATCAAAAAGATATCAGTTCAACCAAGGAGAAAAATCACAAGAAAGACAACAGAAGCATCAGCCCACATTGACCAGTGACGTACTAGTTTCAAACAACAAAAAAAATATAAATAATCAAAGTACTAGCACAATTGAAATCTCAGTACAACTTAGTTTATTCGGTAAGTGCTATGATGATACCAATTAATGCCTTGAGAAAGAAGTAGTTTTGAACTTAATAGGGCTATCTCTTAAACGTAGCTAATTTAAACCAGTGCTTTAACTTTTACTATGAAGTTCAACTACTAAAGTTCAAGAAGTTCAAACAAAAATTTGGCACCAAATTTTAAAAGCCTTACGCTGAATGAGATTACAATTCAGTACTAACAGAACTATATCATAAGTACAAGAAAATGAGGGTACAGAAACTATAAAGGTCCAACTTAGGTTGGAATCAGATAAAAATAAAATAAATCTCACTTTCTCAGCAACAACTCGTAATACACTTGAAAAAAGGTGTTTTCAGTTCAACTGGTATATAAGTCTTCAGTACAAAAAATAAAACTTAACAAAACGAATTCCCGATGAAACATACACAAGTGAAATAGCTATTCAACCACACTATCATCATGGAAAAAAAGATTGTTAAACATTGTGCCACACTTAAACACAACACAAAATATACCAGTTATTACATAGTACTTGACAAGACATTCAAACACTACAAATAAAGCCTACAATGCTTTCAAGAGATATATCACACAACTATCCCATTCACTACGCAAATGATGACCATTTCTTCTATGCACCAGGAGCCAAAGCCTGAACCTCCTTGGGAAGCTCCGTCACCAGAAGATGGTTATTCCGGTTGAACACAACTCTATACAGATCCTCAGCGTTCCAATCAACAATACGAGGCTGCAAAACAATAAAACAAATTATCAAAAACCATGACACATAAAAAACGAATACACAATAAGCCAAACACAGAAAGTGAAAAAGCTCATCTAGAACCCACGTCATTATTTCGAATGTTCTCAACGATCTTTTCACCATCATAGGATCCCGCATACTTCAGAGTATAATGGCCACATTCATTCGGCCCTTGAAGTGGAACCTTGACAAATGTTGGTTTCTTTGCAAAAACCTCCCATTTGGGCTGCTTGCTCGCATTGTACTGAGCATCACCATACACAGCCTTCATTACCTGGACCAATCTAGAAATCTGTAAAAAAAGAAAACAAACCACACATTTTCAGGTCTCAGAAAAGCAGAAACAAAGATGCGGAAAATTTAATCCAGTACAGAAAATAAATGTCACTCACAATCTTCTCGCAGCCTTTATGATAGGTGTTCTTTGAAGGACGATGGTTCTTCGGATAAGGTAAAGAGTCAAGGATGTCGATACTACTCCGGTACCGATTCATGACATATAAGGAAAAGTGGTTCACTTTCCTATCCTTTGGTAAAATCATAGGTTTGAATAGAGGCATCAATATCTAAAAAACAAATGACCAAAAAAGACATATTAAATATTCAAAATAAAAACCAGCATGACAACAAACAAAATAAAACCAAAAATCAGCTAGTAGAACTCACAAGGTCGGCACTAAGCAAGTCTTCCTTATCTTTAACATAGCTCTTGAAATCTCTCGCTGCACTCTCCACGTTAAACTCTTTATCTTCACCACCATAAAACATACAGTCAAGCACAACCTGCAAAAAGACAAAAAAGAAATATATACAGGAGGAAAGGATCAACAAGCAAAGTATTATTAAAACTCGTAAAACAATAGGCAGTCTTGTTTAACAGAAAGAAACGATCTGATTGATTACCGTGATGAAATATGGACTCAGCAATACCCTTTTTCCAGATGCGAAATCAGCATTTCTCTTGGGATCTTGCTTCCAATCATCAATGAGGAAGTCCATTATATCACCCTCCATCATTTTCCCAGGTGAAAAAACTTCCCAGATGTGTTTCCCAGTGAAGCTTGTTACGCTATCATCAGGCTGAGGTATCATTGAGAACACATTCCTGCAGCACACACAAGAACAAAAAATAGGGGAAGCAAGATAAGGCATTCATAGCAGTTTAAGTTGTATAAAAAGGAACAGTTCAGGTCATATTTATCTAGCAGTTAGAAACAACAAAAGATAAGAAGAGGAAGCATAATGAGAGATAGTCACTCGGCATACTTCTCACGCCATTCATCACTAAGCAACAGATTATACAACTTGCGAGCCTTGTCCAGGTGAGGGAATTTATGAGGGTGAAGCTGCTGCACAGGGGAGCAAAACTTTACAGGAGCTCTGGGTGCATGCTTCGTGCTTGTAACATTGCCAGAATCCATAGCAGGATCCTTCCTAGCAGCACCAGCTCTACGGGCCACTATTCCAGCAAGGGGGGATAAACCCTTGGCAGCAGCGCTCCTGGTGACTCTTCCAATGCCAGCAATCTTGTCAAACACATCATCGTCGCTGTCTATCAATTCCACAATGGGATTCTTGGGTGTAGATGGGCTATCTACACAAGCAGCCATAGAACCTTTCAGAGCTCCCAACCGCCCCTTCATAACACCAGATCTTGTCTTTTCGGGAGAACGCCCCTGGCTAAAATCAATAGGTACACGCTCGAGCTCCGAGAACTGGCTGCCAAAGATCCTGTAGTCATGCTCACCAAGATCCAACCACTCACCTGCAAAATTTAAAAAGAAAGGACCGCATCAAGGGTAAGTACAAATAAATAATTCATGACAGTACTAATCAAGAAGTACAAGCTGCAAAAAATTACAAAAGGTGATGCATACGTACAGGGTTCGATGCCAAATAAACCCCGGAAGTCAACATCAAACACATCGCTAGTTGCGCAGGTATACAGAAAAGTCTTCCTAATGTCAAGAATGTCTTCATGGCTGTAATCCAACATTTCAATCACACCATCCTCCCGGCAATGATAGGTCTTGCAGTTTTGTAGCATAAAGAAGCCACAATCATGCCTGTTAACAAAAGAAAACACAAAAGGGTACATCACAAATTCGAAAAAACAGGAACACCATCCTCCCAGCAACAAAAACAACTAAGAAAAATCATTAAAAATAGATACTCACGTGTTTCTCTACTGCGGCACCCGCACAAACTCGCAAGAGAAACCATCAATATGCGGCGGCGAGAACGGTTTGGCCCTGTCTACGCTGGACTCCCTCCAAAGCTTCTTTATGTTATCTGTCATAGTCCTTAAGAAACTAACTGCATCACTCCAGGTTTCATCACGGAGTGAATCAAGACACTCAAAACGACGGAACCTCAAATTCAGAACAATCAAGCACCAATGCCCAGATTCTTCACTAGGCTTCATGGCAGCCGCAAATGACGGCGGATCAAAAGTAGGGAAAAGAAGCTAAAAAAGGGAAATTGAGTAAGCAACCCACTACAAAAAATAAATGATACTCAAGTTTATATCCACCGCCCAAACTTGCAACAAACATATCAGTTCAATTTCCTTGCGACAGTAAGTGCAGCTTTAAAAAAAGAAGCACAAATCATTCATAAGTACAGGGATAAAAAGCAGCCTACTCAAGTTCATTCACACCTCCCAAACTTGAAAAAAACATGACAGTTCTACTTCATGAGTACAATAAGTTCAAGTTCACCTACTTGGTCAAAACCATCAGCCCCTGATCTCGTGAACCACTGTAGCACATTGCCATCAATATTTCCATCACGGATCTTGGTCTGTTGTACAAAAAGAACAACAATAGTTAGAAAATTGCCAAAGTAAGTTATCATCCTATCTACAAAACAAAATACTGACCGTCACCCATCTGGGAACTATCAACTTGTCAGTGTTTTGGTACTTCTGACGTAGGGAATATAAAACAACGTCAGCACTGTCTGAGTTCAGCATGCCAGTGGGGACAAACGCTTTAGCAATAGAACCAACATTGGCATCACATTCACGATTTTGAAACATTGGCTTGTTACCAGGAATACACAAAAGATGACATGAATTAAAACTACTTCAATAACAACAATAGTCATATGAGAGAGAAAAAAGACGAAAATGATACGAGCAAAATCCCAAACTAACTGTTTCGCACGGTTCGTGTGGAACCTCGTAACAGCGAAGAAAAACAAATCAACCTTAATCGCATTAGCACCTTCTGCTTGCAGAAAAAGAATAAAAATAATAAGTTCAAGCACTACAAGTGAACATGTCCAAAATGCCATAAATGAGAAGTACGCCTCATTTACAAGTCCTTACCTGCACTATCAGAGTTTGACGACGGGAGTTCCTGTGATGACACCAATATGCCTCCAGTTTCAGGGTTTGATGATGGAAGATCTTGCGAGGACAGAATTATTGTTGCGCTTTCAGGCTTTGAAGAAAGAAAATCCTGGGACGACACAAGCGCCTCCTGCATAAAGGGGCCAGAAGAAATCGACAAAAGTAAATCATCATCCTCAGATGGTACCTCCTCCATGCTAGAGGCATCTTGCAATGCATCACCGTAATCAAGCCCTCTAGGCGGGAAATTTTTGGGCGGCAAATCTTCACATTCAGAAAGATTTTCATTCCCAGCAATACCAACACCAGACGATTTGGCATCAAGTATGCTGGCAGCACCAACAACCTCATCACCAACTTTGGTACCAACATCGCGCCCACTACTCAATGGAACACCACAAGCATCATCTCCACCACTAACGGCAGCCTCACGCTCAACATCAGTCATCTGAAAAAAATCAGAATAAGTGAATAATATGAGCAAAAACTAACAATCAAAAAAAGCTAGCAAGAGGTGCACAGAAAAACAAACCTTAGCAGCATTCACAGCAACATCATCAATCTTGCTGCTACTAACATTCAAAGGAACATCACCAATGGTCGAACAAGGCTCGTCGCCAACAACAGGACCCTGACTCATAGTAATGAAGCAAAAAAACAATGCTATTATTAGCAACAATAAACACAAGGAATTAAACCACACTAATGGCGTGGGATAGAAAAATGAACATGTAAGGCACATTGGTGCGCATGAAAATTCAAAAATAAATATAAACGAAATAAAAATAAAAATAACCTTGCACTTATCAGTAGATGGATCATTAATTACACGGTCAACAGCAGCCTCAACATTATGACTGGTCTCCTGCATGAAAGAAAAATTAATAAACAGATGAAGATGAGTATGTTCAACTACAATACTGACAGCAGAACAACATAGTAATAATTCCAAACATCGAGGACTGACTCACATCAACAACAGGAGGCTCCAAGGCAACATCATTCATATGGTGATCAGAAACATTAGCCTCAGTACCATAACCAGCCCTGCTATCAGCGGCAACAACCTCATCCTGCATGAAAGAAAAATTAATAATCAGATGAAGATGAGTAAGTTCAACTACAATACTGACAACAGAACAACATAGTCAAAATTGCAAACATCGAGGACTGACTCACATCAACAACAGGGCGCTCCAAGCCAACATCATTCATATGGTGATCAGAAACGTTAGTATCAGAACCATCACCAGCCCTGCTGTCGGTGGTAGCAGCCTCATCTTGCTCAATCTACCTGATAACAACATTTGCACTTTCTTCATATGGCTTGCAACGAGAGTCTTGAATACTTTTGAAACGCTTCATGTTGTTCAACCGACAAACAGAGCTCTGAATTAGTTGAGCAACACCATCACACATGTCACTAATTAAAATTCTCTCCATCTCAATATATTCCACTTCTTCCTCAACATTAAATTGATGACCTTCAGGAAGGATACCACTGATACAACTAAGACGCTCAACTGTAGTTGGGACATTTTTCAGCTCAGAACACACATTACTAAAAATATGCTCAGCGCGCTCCAACGCAGAAACAACTACATCAATACCAAAACCCTAACTCTGTGAAGTACTAGCCTTACTAGGGCCAGGGGGAACATAACCAGAACCTTCAACACCACAGTCATCTCTCACCTCATCGTACAGAGATGAAATCTTGGGAACCTGAGACGACGGCATCTCCAGGACTGTCTGTTTATACACTCGGAAAATACAATCTCCTCTTGAGTTTTCCACTACGAACAAGGCGAAAAAGAGTAAATTAATCGATGCAACACGCAGGCAAAAAAACATTATATTAAAAGTTTCAAATCAACAGCTCTAACGATCTTTCACTATCAGTGCCAATTTGTTAGTTTTTACAAACACGTCAGTGGAACAAAGAGATTCAGTTCAACCACACATAACACAACAGTACTAAAAAATCGTACCTAAACCTCACAAAGCATAAGAAATGACAAAATCTAAATAGGAAACTCTGCAATACAGATGTTCACTCCAGCAAAAATAGCTATACCTATATAAAAAAAGGTCTGCAAGACACAATAGAAATATAACTCACCGGAAGCTTCCAAAACACCCAAGTCTTTGGATGTGCTTTGTCTTTTTTATCAAATCTGCATCAGCCAGATCGGAAAGCTTGAAAGGATCCATGAAGCATATGCGGGGGACTCGCTTGTCAGGTTCCGCAGTCTTGCCACGGATAAGGCAGACAAGGTACATTAGTACAGGCCCTATAGCACAGGCTGTGATTGCTTTCCGCATGGTAAGACCATCTTGGTACCTGAGAATAGCCCTTCTAAGCTCATCAACCATTAGTTGGCAATAATCCATATTAGCCATGTCCTCAATGACGAGATACTCAAACATTGCTGCCTCTCTGGAAACACGCGGGCGGCACCAGGCAACACAACCTTCATAAACACAATAATGAAGAACACTTTGAGAGCAAGGTCATATTTGCTAGGATCCTTGACAAGCACCGCGAGCCTATCCCTCAAATCCTTTGTCTTGATATCTTTGTTCCTGCTAATGCCAAGCTCCGATCTTAACTTCATCAGAGCTTCGTCATATCCGTCCTCTGACGGCCTTGGTGCAGAACGACCACCACGAGGGAACCGAAAAAGTTGTTGTATACCATCGCTAGTGATGCGAAGCTTCTTATTAGCCTCACCCATGTCAAGAGTCATCGTCTCAGGATCTATCCTCAGATACAAAACTCCCATCAAAGGGCGGGAAATGTTATACTTCACCTTCCACTTGAAGATAGAACCAAAACCTGCTGTGTGGACCCTAGCCACATGGCGACTCTCAAGCAATTTAGCACATGCATCAATCTCTCTCAGCGAACATCACACAGTTAAGTTCAATCGTTGTAGGTCACCTTCATCCAAAGCAACTTTTCTGGCTTTGCCTCTCATCGGCTTCACCGGACCCATAATGCTAACAGGCTGTAAATCAAAATAAAGAAGGTACAGCTTAATTAAATGAATATAGAAAACAAAACAAACATATGAAGGCAAGAAAGAAAAAAGAAAGTTTGCACAAGTTCAACTCTTAAAACAACATCAGTACAACCTATATTGGTGCAAACAATGACCAACCCTAACCTGCCCAGCTCTTAAAACAGCATCACAATTAAATCATTGCAAGTAAAACTAGTAAGTCACATAAAGTAAAAACACGTACCACTGCATATTCATCTTCGGAGTTAACTTCGATATCATCTTCTTCAGATACATGATCTTCAGCTTTGACACGAGCACGCTTCTTCACACCTTTGTTCACCTTCGCAGGAGGAACTTTACGCTTCTTATTTTGCTTCAACAAAGAGCGCTCTAGAACAGGAGACGAAGAAGGCTTCTTATTTGTCAAAACTCGTGGACTCCGACGAACAGGAGAGCCACCAGGTGTGCTTGGACCAATCTTCACAGCAACACTATCTTCATCAGCTTTGCTATTACCAGGTTGCGAAGCAGCTTTCACACGGAGGCTACGCCTCTGTCTGCCATCAGCATTTGGATATGCCATCCTCCTCTTCAAAACAGCTTTCTTTTCCTTAACTGCATCATGAGGAAACACTTGGGTCAAGCGAGTCTGCAACAGATTTGTCTTCATAGGCCTGTCAGTTCCATGAGATCCAGCATAACCAGTTGCAATGGTCACATCACCACCTTCAGCATCTCCACCTTGCGCAACTTGAGCAACATCCTCAGCACTTCGTTGCATGCAAGCAGCCTGTTTTCGCTGTTCCAACTCCATTTTCCTTAAAAACTCAGACTTCTTCTTCTTTTTCCTTTCGTCCTCCAACTGTAGCTGCATAGGAACATCCTCAGCCTGAGTAACAGGCTCAGTTCCATCAATGCTTTGTGACTGAGTAACTGACAACTGCAAGCTCCCATGACTATCATTAATATTCCTTCAGAACGTCTGTAATGTCCTCAGCAGCACCATGACTATCATTAACTGCATAAATTAAAAAACAAAAGCACACACATATACAATTAAAAACAATTAACATTGCACAAACAAGTGAAACAAGGAACATATAGTCAGACGTAAACAATAGAAAATACTAATGTAACTAAACAAATTTATGTATGCAAGGATGTTAATAAAAGCAAGTAAAAGGTAAACACCAGCAACACTCGCAAGTTCATCTAGAGGATTTGGTATCTCAAAAATAACATTCACAAGATCTTGAAAGCGTTCTGATATGTCAGAATCAGGAGGCACCAACACTCCAACATCTGTAACAACATCATAATTAGCCAAAAATGTAAAAAAAAGTACATGAACAAGCAATCAGTTCAACTATATGAACACTACAAGTACACCCAATAAAACAATATCACCCCACCACTAGCACACCAAACTTAAAAATGACAACACTTTCAACATCATAGTAGTTCTTCTCAGACTGATACAATCTATTCAAATGCCAGGACAACAGTTCAAACTACACATGCTGATCAGTACTGCAAACTGTCTGCGGTACACAGAAACCTAAAAACTAGAAACACCACACATTCCAGGGGAAAAATTAACAACAATCAAAATCCATACAACTTGTAAAGTCCATACGACAACACCTATACAAATAAAAACCTATTAAGCACTAGATCTGATAAAACATTATTAGAATTGCAGGAAAAATTACCTGCATTCAACTTGTCTGGACTGGATGATGTACCCATTGAGATCTACAGATCTAAAATCTGTCGAACCAGATCTGCAACACACATGAAAAAAAATTAGGGCTCTTACCTATTTCAAAAACAAAGCACGCCATATAAAGCAAAACTCTTACAAGCAAACACAAAATCCACCACCGAATCCAGTATCACTGATGCGAACTGTTCATTCAAGAGCAAAGGAACCCTAGCGAATCCACCCCGAGACAACACGAGAGCAATAACTTAGAAATACATCGAAAATCTGTACAGAAGGGGAAGGAAGGGGAGTCGATGGCAGAGCAAAAAGAGCAAATAGAGCACAAAGAACTTCACCCCTGTAGTTCAACCCACCGGCCAACGCTCCCATGGTGAAACAGGAGAAGCAACTTCCAGGCGAGAAGAGGAGAGGAGGGGAACAAAGAAGGAATCAATTTGTGGAGAGGAGGGGAGTGGAACGGGGGAGATCGGAGGTTAAATGTGAGTGGGAGAAAACCGACGGCCAAAGCCCATAATCGTGGCAAAGCCCACTATCTCTGGGCAGTTACTAAACATAACAGCAAAAAATAAATACAATAAAAAACTAATATAGAGGAATAAAACAAATGGCTAAAGTACAAATAATAACACACAATAGTACAATAAAAATTATCAAAAAAGTACAAACAAAAATAATACTTCATACCGGTGTTGGTTTTTCCCCTAAAAAAGATAAAATAATGTGGGCAAGTCATGTTACGGACTTGCCTCCACATGTGATGCCACGACACGCCGCGTCATCGCCTGCTACGACTCGTTCCTGGCTCGGCCTCGCCGGGATGGGTGATACGTCTCTGTCGTATCTATAATTTTTGATTGTTCCATGCTAATATTCTACAACTTTCATATACTTTTGGCAACTTTTTATACTATTTTTGGGACTAACATATTGATCCAGTGCCCAGTGCCAGTTCCTGTTTGTTGCACGTTTTATGTTTCGCAGAAACCCAATATCAAACGGAATCCAAACGGGGTAAAAACGAACGGAGAATTATTTTGGAATATTTGGGATTTTCCAGAGGAAGAATCAACGCGAAACGGTGCCTGAGGTGGCCACGAGACAG
The DNA here is from genome assembly GCF_018294505.1 of Triticum aestivum. Taxonomy (NCBI): domain Eukaryota; kingdom Viridiplantae; phylum Streptophyta; class Magnoliopsida; order Poales; family Poaceae; genus Triticum; species Triticum aestivum. The sequence continues at coordinate 304,690,504 of NC_057813.1, read as the reverse complement.
GGGTGCACGCCCTCCCCCTGGGCGGGCCTGGCACCCTCGTGGGCCACCCATAAGGTAGTTGACGCTCTTCTTTTGTTGCAAGAAATCTAATTTTATGAGAAAAATCTAGGCAAAAGATTCACCCAAATCTGGGCAAAGGATGTGGGAACGTAGAAACAGACAGATAGATCCAATCTCGGAGGGGCTCTCGCCCCTCCCATGCCATAGGAGCCAAAGACCAGAGGGGAAACCCTTCTCCCATCTAGGGAGAAGGTCAAGGAAGAAGAATAAGGGGGGCTCTCTCCCCCTTGCTTCCGGTGGCGTTGGAGTGCCACCGGGGCCATCATCATCACCGCGATCTTCACCAACAACTTCACCGCCTTCATCACCAACTCTTCCCCCCTCTATGAAGCGGTGTAACCCCTCTCTTACCTGTTGTGATCTCTACTTAAACATGGTGCTCAACGCTATATATTATTTCCCAATGATGTATGGCTATCTTATGATGTTTGAGTAGATCCGTTTTGTCCTATGGGTTAGTTGATGATCGTGATTGGTTTGAGTTGCATGTTTTATTATTGGTGATGTCCTATGGTGCTCTCCGTGTCGCGCAAGCGTGAGGGATCCCCGTTGTAGGGTTTGAAATATGTTCATGATTTGCTTATGGTGGGTGGCGTGAGTGAACAGAAGCACATACCCGAGTAAGTAGGTTGTTTGCGTATGGGATAAAAGGGACTTGATACTTTAATGCTATGGTTGGGTTTTACCTTAATGATCTTTAGTAGTTGCGGATGATTTATAGAGTTCCAATCATAAGTGCATATGACCCAAGAAGAGAAAGTATGTTAGCTTATGCCTCTCCCTCAAATAAAATTGCAATAGTGATTACCGGTCTAGTTATCGATTGCCTTGGACAAATAAATTTCTCATAACAAAAAGCTCTCTACTAATACTTACTTTATTGCATCTTTATCTAAACATCCCCTAGTTTTTATTTACGTGCTCTTTATTATCTTGCAAACCTATCCTATCACACCCACAAAGTACTTCTAGTTTCATACTTGTTCTAGGTAAAGCGAACGTCAAGCGTGCGTAGAGTCGTATCAGTGGCCGATAGGACTTGAGAGAGTATTTGTTCTACCTTTACCTCCTCGTTGGGTTCGACACTCTTACTTATTGAAAGAGGCTACAACTATCCCGTATACTTGCGGGTTATCAAGACCTTTTTGTGGCGCCGTTGCCGGGGAGTCATAGCATGGGATGAATATTCTCGTGTGTTCTTGTTTGCTTTATCACTAAGTAATTTTTATTTGCTGTTCTAAGTTGTTCTCTATCTTTAGTTATGGATATGGAACACAAAATACCAAAAAAATTAGGAGATCAGGAACCTCTTAAAACCCTCGATGCTCATTATGTTCAAAATATTATGTACAACTTTGGTAATCCTGAGAAAACCCCATTCAACTTTATAATGCGAGTAACGTTGGATCAATGTGAATACTTTAGAGATTATCGCTTGACACAAAAAGGGAAACTATTATGGGATCAAATTAATATGTTGTGTTGGTATGCTCGGGATCTATGCTTGAGACATGATTATACTTGTTGCTCTAGGAGGAAGGCTCCACACCTTCCCTTTGCATGCAAATTTAATGATGATAAAACCTTAGCTTCTTATGCTAATGGTGTATATGATTACTATGATGTGGAACAAATACAAGAATTTGTTGCTTTTATGGGTGCTTATGAGATTGAATCTATGTTTAAAGAGTTTGGTAACTTTGATGATTCAGTTTATAGACCTGAAAATTTTGCTATACTTAAATATTGTTGTAAGAATTATGAATACAATTACAATATTGATGCATTTATTGAGAAAGTCTCCGTTGTCCAAGAAGAGACTAATATTTTGCAGGAAGCTATGGAAGAAGAAATTGATGAAACTTTGAGCTCATTGGATGAAAAAGATGACGAGGAGAGCGAAGAACAAAAGGAGGAAGAGCGGATTGATCACCCGTGCCCACCTTCTAATGAGAGTAACTCTTCAACTCATACATTGTTTGATTCCCCTTCGTGCTTACCGAAGGATGAGTGCTATGATGATTGTTATGATCCCGTTGATTCTCTTGAAATATCCCTTTTTGTTGATGCTTGTGGCCAAGATGCCAATATGAATTATGCTTATGGAGATGAACTTGCTATAGTTCCTTATGTTAAACATGAAATTGTTGCAATTGCACCCATGCATGATAGTCCTAGTATCCTTTTGAATTCTCCCTACTACACTATATCGAAGAAGTTTGTGCTTATTAAGTATTATATTGATGGGTTGCCTTTTACTACTACACATGATGATTTTGATAGATATAATATGCATGTGCTTGCTTCTCCTACTTGCAATTATTATGAGAGAGGAACTATATCTCCACCTCTCTATGTTTCCAATATGATAAAATTGCAAGAAACTGCTTATACTATGCATTGGCCTTTACTTGGTGTGCATGAATTGTTCTTTTATGACATGCCGATGCATAGGAAGAGAGTTATACTTTGTTGTTGCATGATATATTTTACTTTGTGCTCACTACTAAATTACAAATCATTGTTAATTAAAATTGTCTTTGATTTACCTTGGGATCCTGGTGGATTCATTACTTGAGCATTATATGCCTAGCTTAATGGCTTTAAAGAAAGCGCTGCCAGGGAGACAACCCGGAAGTTTTAGAGAGTCATTTATTTCTATTGAGTGCTTTCATATAGTCTAAAAACAAAAAATAAATAGGGGAACCTAAAAAATTTCAAAAAGGAAAGTGAAAGTGAAAAAGACAAGCATTATTGAAGTGGGAGCCAGCCTTGAACTTTGTTCATGCTCACGGAAACTTTGTGAATCTTGATTACAAAAAAATTTCAACAAAAATAATTATCCCCTTGTACAATTCTATTGTATTATAAAAATAATGTGCCAAGGTTTGCCTTTAGGATGTTTATAATGCTTGTTGGTTTATATGGTGCAGGACAGAAACTCTAGCTGTAGTGTGCGATTTTACATTTTTTACTGGAAAGTCAAACAGTTCTGATATTTTTTGCAATGTCTTTTTGTACAAATTGTTTATTTTTCCTAATTTTGGTAGAAATTATGGGGTACCAGAAGTATGGTGGATGTTCAGATTGCTACAGACTGTTCTATTTTTGACAGATTCTATTTTTGATGCATAGTTTGCTTGTTTTGATGAATCTATCAATTTATATCAGTGGATTAAGCCATGGAAAAGTTATATTACAGTACTCATAATGCAAAAACAAAATATGAATTGGTTTGCAATAGTACTTAGAGTAGTGATTTGCTTTATTATACTAACGGATCTTACCGAGTTTGCTGTTGAAGGTTTGTGTGGATGAAGTGTCTAATAGAGGATGTCTCGATATGAGGAAAAGGAAGAGAGGCAAGAGCTCAAGCTTGGGGATGCCCGAGGCACCCCAAGTAAATATTCAAGGAGACTCAAGTGTCTAAGCTTGGGGATGCCCCGGAAGGCATCCCCTCTTTCTTCAACAAGTATTGGTATGTTTTCGGATTCATTTCGTTCATGCGATATGTGTAGGTCTTGGAGCGTCTTTTGCATTTAGTTTTCACTTTTCTTTTATGTACCATGCTGGTATGAGATAGTCCTTGGTTCATTTATAGAATGATCATTGCACTTCACTTAAATCTTTTGAGTATGGCTTTATAGAATGCTTCATGTGCTTCACTTATATCATTTGAAGTCTGGATTGCCTGTTTCTCTTCACATGGAAAAACGCCATTTGTAGAATGCTCTTTTGCTTCACTTATATTTGTTAGAGCATGGGCATATCTTTTGTAGAAAGAATTAAACTCTCTTGTGATAGAGGCAAATGTGTCCCGTCTTTCTATGAGATGATTGATTTCGCTTTGGTGGAAGTCGACTTTGACGATCCGACTATGAATGTGCGAGGACGTCGCGCCTTAGCAATCGCTTAACCAACTCCGAGAGGTTATTGACCACGCCGGAGCACAATCAACCTGACCACGAGGGTCTATTTCCTACAAGCAAACGAAGAACAAGCAGGAAACTGAGATTGCAATCTGGATATTGAGAATATAAGATGAAAGCTTTATTGATCAAGGTGGGGTTCTGTGACGCCTTTGTCTGGTCGTTGAACACAAACACACGCGAAGTTGCAGCTATGACGAACTTTAATCTAAACAAAACCCAAGGAAAAATCTACTAGATGGATCTACTTATATAGGAGCAAGGGGTGGCGGCCAAGGAGGTGGGAGAACGTCCCAAGGCAGCCTAAAACCAACCCTAGGTCGTACAAGGCTCATGGGCCCAAGTGGAGGTGAAGTAACACCTTTGGACTTGTAGTTTGACTCGGATTCTGCTGCAGCGTCAGATTGGTTCGTCCATAACTCAACGCTCTGGACGGATTTTAAGGTGATTCGAATTGGGTTGGAAAGAGCATGAAATCTACTTTCCAACAAAAAAATAATCACCCAATTCGGAGTCCGGATGAAAGAGCTCTTGGCGTTTTGAATCAGGTGTGTCTGTGCAGTCCGAATCTGAGTCCAGAACGCTGAGAGACTTGGACTCTATCTTCTCTTGGGCCAAAAGTGACGTGAGAGAACTTTTTGAACAGCAAGTAAACATCTCTTTCTCCCTTATCTTCATATGTGTATTATACAAATGTCCCATACACCTGCAATTAGACATGGCACAAAAGTTTGTGAAGTATTTTTGTCCTGGATGACATAAATAAATTATTGCATAGTTTGCATTAGAAATCACCTCACAAATATACATGTATGCAATATATTTGGTCATATCCAAGGTAGTCATGTCCTCATCATCCACCCCTTCTTGAAAACAAAGCCGTCCTCGGCGTTGCTTAATCTGAAATGTGGCTAACAAAAGAGACAAGGTGTACATGTTGTATATGTATATGTCAGCCATTTTTACTTCCCTTTATTTTTGCACATATGACACATGTATACATGAGTAACTTTCATAGATCATAAAATATAAAGCCAAAATATTATCATAAGTATAAGGCATGAAAATAATGCAACTTAGTTTGCACATATAAGTGAAGCTCTTATTCATATCAAAAGATTGACAATATTCATCATTAAACCATCCCAACATTGGTGAATAGGCCTTACTTGCATCAAATTTACATGCTACAACATGCTTAAATAAGCAAATATGCAATAAGTCATTCAACACAGAATCATCACCAAGATTAGAGGTCATATCAAAATGATTAAACATTGATAATTTTGCATCAACAATTAATTCAATGGTGCACTCAAAATTGTTGGTATTTCAGTTGTTTGATCACATGACGCATTCATGACAGTATCAAGATTCTCTAAAATAGGTGTTGTGCTCAAATCACCAGGTAACTCAACACATGATGCATTCAAGTTAACTAGGGATGCATCATTCTCATGTGAAGTTATATCATCAATACCTTTACTGTTACCTTGTCGCAAAGACGTAGCTGATGTAGGTACAGACGTAGACAATGCACCATACTCTTGAGATGATGTCGCGCTCACAATCCGAGGTGGGGCTGCTCTAGTAGGTTCAACGATGGAGGAACCAACCGACGGTGGTGAGCATGAACTGGAATAGTAGTTGTTGTAGCCACTCAATGCATCCTCCTGTAACTGTCTCTCAAAGGTACAAGCACGAACATACATACCGGTAATGCAACGAGGAATATACTGAAATCTTGCCTGAATATCATGGTTCAAACCACCAAAAAATCTATTCATTGTATCATCCTCAGATTCTTCTATGTCACAATGATGCATATAAGACTTGAACTCTTGGTAGTAAGCATGCACAGTGTTGTTGCCTTGTTTAAATTGTTCAAATTTGCGAAGCAATTCACGACGATAGTAAGGAGGGAAAAATTGTTGTCTCATTACATCTTTCAATTCTTTCCAAGTTGTGGGTTGGTTATCAATGTTTTTCTTACAATGCACACTCCACCAAACAGAAGCAAAATCAGTAAATGCTCTAGTGGCAGCTCGTACTCTCTCAAGTTCAGAAAAGTCATGGTGATGAAAAACGTGTTCTACTTCAAGCTCCCAAGCTAGATAAATAGTAGGATAAATCTACCCTCAAATGACGGTAAAGAGAACCTGACCATGTGCTTGTGTGTGTTGTCCCAACTCTCGTGATGGTGAAAATGTGTCTGTCGTCCAAGAACTTCTATCTCCGGAACCTGTCATGATTAGTAGAAACAAGAAACAAAATTCAAGAATAATGTTCCTATGCACTACTAGGATGTGGTTGTAAAGTGCTCACAGTAAAGCAAATATCAATATCTTACAAGTTCTTACCATGCGGCAGGTAGTGACAGGCAACCAACGGTGTCAAGTAACTCTGAAGATTGTGTAAAGCGATTGCCAGAGGAACGTACATATACACGGTGTAGAAAATTTGTGGAGCTAGGTTGGCTATATATGGTAGCAAAAAATTTAGCAATAAACAATTCAAAGATGCAATGTTGAATAAACGCTCAACGACGGTACTGTGCTGGTCCTAGGCTAGACCGGACTAGAGACGCGAGCCTAGAACACTAATGAGGTCACGGGGTAGCACAACTAGCATCAATGAAGGATACTAAGTAGCTCTTGACAGCAAGATATAAGTGAAGATCACAACGGCAGTGAAGATAATGATGAAAAACAACTGCCAAGCAGGATATACAACAACTCTCTCTCCAACTTTCCTCTTGAAAAGTTTGAGCCAATTTTCTGATAAATTCTTTCAAATAATGCTACTAACTCAAGCTTTTCAATGCAAAAAGAATCACTCAATTCCGAGTTAATATGAGGAGTCAAAGAATTCTAAAACTGGCCTAAAAAATTAGAACAAGCTGTGTTCACGAACTTCATAGGGCAAAAAGACCTATTTGGAAGCCGATTTTGAGGTGTCAAATATTGAACTAGCTTCTGCAACTATTTAGATGCGGCTTGTCGCTAGCTTCAATTTGAGTACTCACGGAGCCAAAACGGACTTCGTACGAGGAAGATACACCTGTTTTACTGAACAGTGCGCAAAACAGATTCCAATCCGAATTCAGGTACGAGATTGATTCTAAATAGATCAGATTTTTTTTTCTTCTCTCTTTTTTTTCTCACGCTTTTTTTTTCTTTTTCTTCTCTCTTTTTTTCTTTTTTCTTTCCTTTTTTCTCTCTCTTTTTTCTCTATCTTCCTTTTCTCCCTCTTTCCAAGACAAACTAGATAAGATGCAGATTGGATCAGGCGAAGATGTGAGTGGCCTCAACTATGATTATGACAATGAACAGTGCTTAGCACGTGGTGGAAATTGGTGGATGAGATGGTGGATAGCGGATGGGATAATGATGCAGCGGCGGCATGACTAATGTGAACAGAACTCAAAACTTTAAAGGAACTAGACACTAAGACCAGCAACTCGACACGGCGATGCAACCGATAATTCAATAATGCAAACAATGAAAAGAAAATTGCAAATGCTCAGTCTGGCTAGGACAAAAGATGAATAGATCTAACTTTTCTTTTGTGGCTTTTTCTTGGACAATAGGTAAGAAAATAAATCTAATCTAGGAAAAACTGGAAATTCTCACCGAGCAACCTGAAAACTGATACCACTTGATAGAGGAAAAGGTGTCCCGTCTTTCGATGAGATGATGGATTTCACTTTGGTGGAAGTCGACTTTGATGATCCGACTACAAATGTGCGAGGACGTCGCGCCTTAGCAATCGCTAAACCAACTCCGAGAGGTTATTGACCACGCCGGAGCACGATCAACATGACCACGAGGGTCTGTTTCTTGCGAGCAAACGAAGAACAAGCAAGAAACTGAGATTACAATCTGGATATTGCGAATATAAGATGAAAGCTTTATTGATCAAGGTGGGGTTCTGTGACGCCTTTGTCTGGTCGTTGAACACAAACGAAGTACGCGAAGTTGTAGCTATGGCGAACTTTAATCTAAACAAAACCCAAGGAAAAAGTTACTAGATAGATCTACTTATATAGGAGCAAGGGGTGGCGGCCAAGGAGGTGGAAGAACGTCCCAAGGCAGCCTAAAACCAACCCTAGGTCGTACAAGGCTCATGGGCCCAAGTGGAGGTTACGTAACACCTTTGGACTTGTAGTTTGACTCGGATTCTGCTGCAGCGTCAGATTGTTTCGTCCATAACTCAACGCTCCGGATGGATTTTAAGGTGATTCCAATTGGGTTGGAAAGAGCATGAAATCTACTTTCCAACAAAAAAAGAATCACCCAATTCGGAGTCCGGATGAAAAAGTTCTTGGCGTTTTGAATCAGGTGTGTCTGTGCAGTCCGAATCTCAGTCCAGGACGTGAGAGACTTGGACTCTATCTTCTCTTGGGCCAAAAGTGACGTGAGAGAACTTTTTGAACAGCAAGTAAACATCTCTTTCTCCCTTATCTTTATATGTGTATTGTACAAATGTCCCATACACCTGCAATTAGACATGGCACAAAAGTTTGTGAAGTATTTTTGTCCTAGATGACATAAATAAATTATTGCATAGTTTGGATTAGAAATCACCTCACAAATATACCTGTATGCAATATATTTGGTCATATCCAAGGTAGTCATGTCCTCATCATCTTGCTTCACTTATATCTATTTAGAGAGATGACAGGGATTGGTCATTCACATGGTTAGTCATAAAATCCTACATAAAACTTGTGGATCACTGAATATGATATGTTTTATTCCTTGCAATAGTTTTGCGATATAGAGATGATAATATGTGGGAGGTACTAGTAGATGGTTGCGTTCAGTAAGGATGTTGGTGCTAAGGTTTGTGATTCCCGAAGCATGCACATATGGTCTACTAACTATGTAACCAAATTGGCGCGCATTGTATTTTGAGTTTATCTTTGCGTGAAAGTCGGGGGCGCGCGATGGTTAACTCCTACCAACCTCCCCCCTAGGAGTATGCTAGTAATACTTTGTTTCAGGGCCTAATAAATTTTTGCAATAAGTATGTGAGTTCTTTATGACTAATGTTGAGTCCATGGATTATACACAGTTTTACCTTTCCATCATTGCTAGCCTCTTCGGTACCGTGCATTGCCCTTTCTCACCTCGAGAGTTGGTGCAAACTTCGCTGGTGCATCCAAACCCCCTGATATGATACGCTCTATCACACATAAGCCTCCTCATATCTTCCTCAAAACAGCCACCATACCTACCTATCATGTCATTTCCATAGCCATTCCGAGATATATTGCCATGCAACTTTCATCATCATCATATACATGACTTGAGCATTCATTACCATATTGCATTGCATGATCGTAAGATAGCTAGCATGATGTTCTCATGGCTTGTCCGTTTTTTGATGTTATTGCTACGCTAGATCATTGCACATCACGGTACACCGCCCGAAGCATTCATATAGAGTCATATCTTTGTTCCAGTATCGAGTTGTAATATTGAGTTGTAAGTAAATAAAAGTGTGATGATCATCATTATAAAGCATTGCCCCATTAAAAAAAGAAAAAGAAAAGAAAAAAGGGAAGGCCAAAGAAGCCGAAATTAAAAATGGGGCCAAAGAAGCCCACCCAAAAAAAGAAACAAAAGAGGAAAAGAAAAGGGGCAATGTTACTATCCTTTTTCCACAATTGTGCTTCAAAGTAGCACCATGTTCTTCATATAGAGAGTCTCCTATATTGTCACTTTCATATACTAGTGGGAATTTTCATTATAGAACTTGGCTTGTATATTCTAACGATGGGCTTCCTCAAATGCCCTAGGTCTTCATGAGCAAGCAAATTGGATGCACACCCACTTAGTTTTCAGTTTGAGGTTTCATACACTTATAGCTCTAGTGCATCCGTTGCATGGCAATCCCTACTCCTCGCATTGACATCAATTGATGGGCATCTCCATAGCCCGTTGATTAGCCGCGTTGATGTGAGACTTTCTCCCTTTTTTGTCTTCTCCACATAACCTCCACCATCATATTTTATTCCACCCATAGTGCTATATCCATGGCTCATGCTCATGTATTGCGTGAAGGTTGAAGAAGTTTGAGAATACTACAGTATGAAACAATTGCTTGGCTGACACTGGGATATGCATGAGGGGTACCTTGTGTTAAGAAAAGGGAGCATACAAGACTATATGATTTTGTAGGGATAACATTCTGGAAGCATTGATATTTTGAAAGACATGATTGTTTGTTGGGATGCCCTAATTATTATTGTTTTTATGTCAAATGATAGACTATTGCTTTGAATCACTCGTGTCTTAATATTCATGCCATGATTAGACATATGATCAAGATTATGCTAGGTAGCATTCCACATCAAAAATTATCTTTTTTATCATTTACCTACTCAAGGACGAGCAGAAATTAAGCTTGGGGATGCTGATATGTCTCCATCGTATCTATAATTTTTGATTGTTCCATGCCAATATTCTACAACTTTCATATACTTTTGGCAACTTTTTATACTATTTTTGCGACTAACATATTGATCCAGTGCGAGTACCTGTTTGTTGCATGTTTAATGTTTCGCAGAAACCCAATACCATACAGAGTACAAACGGGATAAAAATGGACGGAGAATTATTTTGGAATATTTGGGATTTTTCGGAGGAAGAATCAACGCGTAACAGTGCCCGAGGTGGCCACGAGACAGGGGGGCGCGCCTGGCACCCTCGTGGGCCACCCGTAAGGCTGTTGACGCTCTTATTTTGCCGCAAGAAAGCTAATTTTATGAGAAAAATCTGGGCGAAAGATTCACCCCAATCAGAGTTATGGATCTCCGGATATAAAAGAAACAGTGAAGGGGAAGGATCCGGGAACGCAGAAACAGAGAGATAGATCCAATCTCGGAGGGGCTCTCGCCCCTCCCACACCATGCGAGTCAAGGACCAGAGGGGAAACCCTTCTCCCATCTAGGGAGAAGGTCAAGGAAGAAGAATAAGGGGGGCTCTCTCCCCCTTGCTTCCGGTGGCGTTGGAGTGCCACCGGGGCCATCATCATCACCGTGATCTTCACCAACAACTTCACCGCCTTCATCACCAAGTCTTCCCCCCTCTATGAAGCGGTGTAACCCCTCTCTTACCTGTTGTGATCTCTACTTAAACATGGTGCTCAACGCTATATATTATTTCCCAATGATGTATGGCTATCTTATGATGTTTGAGTAGATCCGTTTTGTCCTATGGGTTAATTGATGATCGTGATTGGTTTGAGTTGCATGTTTTATTATTGGTGATGTCCTATGGTGCTCTCCATGTCACGCAAGCGTGAGGGATCCCCGTTGTAGGGTTTGCAATATGTTCATGATTTGCTTATGGTGGGTGGCGTGAGTGAACAGAAGCACAGACCCGAGTAAGTAGGTTGTTTGCGTATGGGATAAAGGGGACTTGATACTTTAATGCTATGGTCGGGTTTTACCTTAATGATCTTTAGTAGTTGTGGATGCTTGCTAGAGTTCCAATCATAAGTGCACATGACCCAAGAAGAGAAAGTATGTTAGCTTATGCCTCTCCCTCAAATAAAATTGCAATAGTGATTACCGGTCTAGTTATCGATTGCCTTGGACAAATAACTTTCTCGTAACAAAAAGCTCACTACTAATACTTACTTTATTGCATCTTTATCTAAACATCCCCTATTTTTATTTACGTGCCTTTATTATCTTGCAAACCTATCCTATCACACCTACAAAGTACTTCTAGTTTCATACTTGTTCTAGGTAAAGCGAACGTCAAGCGTGCGTAGAGTCCTATCAGTGGCCGATAGGACTTGAGAGAGTATTTATTCTACCATTAGCTCCTCCTTGGGTTCGACACTCTTACTTATCGAAAGAGGCTACAACTATCCCGTATACTTGTGGGTTATCAATGGGGGAGGGGGGTTCCCGGCCCCCCAACCCCCCGGCTCAGCCTCGCGCTAACACGGCAGTGCGCTCGTTTGACAGGCGCAGTACAGTTATTCTGTTTCCCACCCCCACACACCCACACCCTCCTAAGATAGATAATGGGGGAAAGTCCATACAAGGAAGATGTGTAAATACAACTATGCCCCTCGGTGCAGTGCGGTTATTCTGTTTCCCACCCCAACGCACCCACACCCCCTAAGATAGATAATGGGGGCAAGTCCATACAAGGAAGATGTGTCAGTACAACTATGCCCCTCGGTGCAGTGCGGTTATTCTATTTCCCACCCCCTCAGATAGATAATGGGGCAAGTCCATATAAGGAAGATGTGTCAGTACAACTATGCCCCTCAGTGCAGTACATTTATTCTGTTTCCCACCCACCCCCCCGAGAGAGTCCTGGATTAAGGGGTCCTCAGACAGCCGGACTATATACTTTGGCCGGACTGTTGGACTATGAAGATACAAGATTGAAGACTTCGTCCTGTGTCCGGATAGGACAATCCTTTGCATGGAAGGCAAGCTTGGATATTCGGATGTGTAGATTTCCTTCTCTGTAACCGACTCTGTGTAACCCTATCCCCCTCCGATGTCTATATAGCCGGAGGGTTTAGTCCGTAGGAGAACAACAATCATAATCATAGGCTAGCTTCTAGGGTTTAGCCTCTATGATCTCGTGGTAGATCAACTCTTGTAATACTCATATCATCAAGATCAATCAAGCAGGAAGTAGGGTATTACCTCCATCGAGAGGGCCCGAACATGGGTAAACATCGTGTCCCCTGCCTCCTGTTACCATTAGCCTTAGACGCACAGTTCGGGACCCCCTACCCGAGATCCGCTGGTTTTGACACCGACATTGGTGCTTTCATTGAGAGTTACACTGTGCGGTCGCGATAAGGCTTGATGGCTCCCTCGATCATCTTCAACGATGCGGTCCAGGGGGAGGTTTTCCTTCCCAGACAGATCTTCGTATTCGGCAGCTTCGTACTGCGGGCCAACTCGCTTGGCCATCTGGAGCAGATCGACAGCTACGCCCCTGGCCATCAGGTTAGCTTTGGAAGCTTAAACTATACTGCCGACATCCGCGGAGACTTGATCTTCGACGGATTCGGGCCCATGATAGGTGCGCCGAACAGTCACGACAAACATGGCTTTGATCTGTCTTCGGATGGTATTCGAGAGATCGCACCAGCGTTGGCGCTAGGAATCAATACAGAGCAGATCGCGCCTTCCGAGGATGGGTGAATGGACCCCGCCACGGAGGCCGCGCACTCATCGGTGTTGGAGCCGAACACTGATCCAACCTCTTGTGAGGTTGGTGACATCGGACCCCCGGACTCTTCCCCGGTTACAGGATCCGAACCGCATGTGTCCGAGCCTGTCGAATCAGATTAGGCACCCATCATGGAATTCACCGCCGCGGATATTTTCATCACTCACCCTTGGGTGAAGTGCTGAACTCATTAAGGTCTCTGTCCTTGTCAGAAGATTCTTGGCCGAACTATGTCCGGCTCGAGTGGGAAGCGGGCGGCGAAGAAATTCGTTCCCCACCCACCACCCACTTCATAGCCACTGTCAATGACTTAACCGACACGCTTGATTTCGACTCCGAGGACGTCGACGGTATTTACGACGACAAAGGAGAAGAATAGGAACCACCTCCCACTGGGCGCTGGACTGCCACCTCATCATATGATAAATACATGGTGGACACACCAAAAGAAGGCGATGGTGACGATACCAATACCCCGGTTGATTACAAAGGAAACGACGACCCCATGGACCCAACGATGGAGCAGGATGAGCCAGGGGACGGCGAAAACAGTTCGGAGCCAATGTCAGACAACGCCGATCCCGAGGGTAAAATTCAACAACTTGTCTCCGGAGAGGAGAACAACCCGGACGATGATGCACTCAGCACCCCAAAAAAACTCTTGGAACAAGAGAACCTTCATAGAAGGCTTATCGCCACCGCGAGGAGCCTAAAGAAGCAGAGCAAAGGTGATGCGGAGCATCCCTACTTCATCCCCATGGAATCTACTACAACTCGTCAAGCACCTCGAGTACCAATGACAAGAGCACATGCACGCATCGTCAAAACCGAGGTTAATTCTTTCCTCTTCGAACTTCATTCGGTTTCACATGAGTGTCGGGTTCTACCTCAAATGGATTCGTTGTGCCTTCTTAGGTACCAAGGACACGACCATGAAGAAGCTAGGAGGGAGACCCGAACATCTACGGAGAGAGAGAGGAGGAAGAAGGACTCGGAACACATGAAGTCTCTCAGGAAGGAGAAGGAAGAAGGAGGACGGGGATGCCTTTGACACTCCGGGTGCCCGGCCATCCCTGGCCCTGGGTGCCCGGCCGCTGGCTGAGGAACGCCCCTGGCCACCCCGGGTGCCCGGCCTGGAGGCCCCGGGTGCCCGGCCCCCTTTGCCTTGCGCTGGTTGTGGCAGCCCGGGTGCCCGGCCCCTCCCTGGGCCATACCCTGCTCGCCCCGGGTGCCCAGGCCCTCAACCCCTGGGTGCCCGGCCTGCCACACCCAGCCACCTTCTCCCGCCCTGGGTGCCTGGGCCTTGGACCCCAGGGTGCCCGACCCTCCTAAAGGCACAGCCCAACGCGTCCCTGTCCACCCCGGGTGCCCGGGCCTCACACCCCCGGGTGCCCAGACCACTCCGAGGGCCTGCGTGCCTTTTTGGGCTTTTGCCCTTGTATCCCTCTCCCCCTCTTATTTCGTCTCTAGACTATAAGTACCTCCCACCTAGCTCATTTAGAGGACAGCTAAGAATAGACACAAATCATAGAGCTTAGCTCATGTACCTCCCCTTGTGGGATTCCTCTTGAGAGAGAGGACTCCATTGGCGTACAAGACCTCCATTGGAGAAGATCCCTAGGTATTCAAGCCCCCCTTGAGGGAAGGATCTACCTAGATCATCAAGCCCTCATCTCCTTCATAGGATTTGGGATGAACTCTACCATGTATCTTATTTCCCTTTGATTGTTTATGTACCTTGTGGATCTTGTGTGTTTGTTGGTCAAGTGGATGTGTGATTGGACTTGTTCTTGAGTGTTCCTCTTGTTTTCTCTCTTATGTTCATCTTGTTCTTGGGGATTCCCCCTCGAATTCATGAAAGATCTCCACTTAGGGTTCCATCCTACAACATCTTGGTATCATGAGCCATGGTTTCTCACGAAATTGGAGCCCCCCTCTTTGTTTTGTAGCCTAATTTTGTATGTTCTTCCCCAATTTTGAAAATTCCCCACCAAAAATAGCCCCAATTTTTTTGTGATTTGTTGATATGATGAGATTTTGTTGGATTTGATCCATGGATTCGTTTGGTTTAAAGTGGATGTAGCATTCCCCCCATCCATCTCCACCTTTCCCTCCACGAAATCCACCAATTTCTTCCATTTTGCCATGAATTTCCGCCCAAATCCGACACCTCCGGGCACCCGGACCTCAAACCCCAGGCACCCGGACCCCCCCCACGCCCACCCCCGCTGACCACCCCGGGTGCCTGCACCCCAAACCCCAGGCACCCGCACCCCCGGGCTGTTTGCCCCTGACCAACCCGGGTGCCCGCACCCCCAAACCCTGGGCACCCGCACCTCCCAGAAACAGCCCACCAATAAAAACCGTTTCGGCCATAACTTTTGTTCCCGGAGTCCGTTTTTGACGTTCTTTAGCTCGTTGAGTAGCTATTGACATCCCCCATCCATATAGATAGGTTTCAACACCATTTGACTCCATCAAAAAATTGGCATTTTGGCATCTTTGCCTAGGCCATCCACCATATCATCCGCAAAACCACCATAGCTTTCCGCAACCTAACCCATTTTCGATCCATATAGCATTTGTGGTTGCTTGAGTGGTGACTTCAGTCTCCTAAGGTGTTTCGGCTACTTAGGGACGGTTGCTTCATCATCAACCACCATCACCACTTCCGCATTGCTAACGCCGGAACTACCAACGCATTCCGCTACCACCATTTGACATTTTCCTTGAGATTTTGAGTTCGCAGTTTTTTTACCGTTTCCTAAGGTGTTTCGGCTACTTAGGGACGGGTCTACATCATCTTGGTGTCTACATCAAGAACACCGCCACTCATAATCGCCACGAGGTCGTCTTCGACATCGACCACTTCACCAATTTGACACCCTAACCGTAAGCAAGAACGGTAACCTCTATATCACCATGGTATCATGGTATCCCATCTTTGTACATTATTGCCATTACATTGTTAACCCCTTAGCCCATTTTGCGTCACTTGCCTATCGAGACTAGCCATTTGAGTATTGCTGGCAACGTTACTTGTGCACATTAGTGATCCATACCTTCCATTGCATACATACCATATCATGTTGGTATCATCGTGGTATCATCATATCATCCCTTGTGTCACAAGATCGTTCCCGCATATACACAATTGCTATCTTGGTTTGTGCATTTCGCATAAGTGGCCATATCAAAAAAAAGGAATAAGCTTTTAAGCAAAAACATAGCAAAGAGCTTGTGAGCAGGAGCCATAGCATCATACCAAATTGCACATAAGATTGTCATATCCGATCATCTTGGATCATCGTGTGCGAAACACCGGGAACATCATACACATAGCATACTTGGGATAGAAAGCTCATACATCTTGCATCTTGTAGGTTGTGCACAAGTGTCGTATCCGCCTATTGAGCAATCGTGCTAGCGTCTCTCTTGAGTTGTGCAACACGAGCATTTTCCATGGATTCCACATTTTGTGATCATTCCTTGGTTGCACGACCCCATTTATCTATCCGTGTGTGTGTTTCCGTGTGCCACATATTGCTATTGGTCTACTTGTTTCACTTGCAAATTTGTGAATCTTTTCCAGCATTATTGACCCTTGCTAACATTTTGCATCAAATTTTTGTGCCACTATCCTCACCGAGCTCCACCATAAGCCTTACTTGATAGGTGTGAGTGAACAGGTCTGGTACCAAGTCCACTATTCTTTCACCTCACATTGAGTGAAACGGGATACATCCTCAACTTTGGGAAAAGGTAACTTGGTATTGTTTATCTCATTTCCTACTCACCTCTACTCGAGTCTTGTGATGGATAGGCAAGGCATTTCATCTCCGGTCTTCGATGACAACGACAATGTGAACAACTGCATCACCAAAACATCCATCTTCGGACTACAAATGCAAGGCATTGAGCGACTCGCCATCGACATTCGCCAAAATGAAGCAAGGATAAGGGACTACCTCGACACCAAGTTGGCCGAACAAAGGAATCAAGTACGAGACATGATGGCCAACTACTAGTCTTCTTCCCCTTCATCATCTTCAAGGCGGCGATGCTCAAGTGGACAATCTTCGGCACGTCATCAAGCTCAAGCACTACAACTCCATCAAGATGAAGATGGTCGTGATGTGTACACCTACAAATTCCAAAAAGCTCTACATTAAGCTACGACCAAACTTCATGAGCACAAGAGAAGACCGCGAGACGAGCACCAACAAGACGGACCTACGACTACTACCACCACTTCGGCATCTTCGCCAAGTGTTCTCAAGGCCATCCACGGCGACAATGATGAGATGATCGAGCATGGGATTTTCCCTTCCGTCATGGAGGAGAGCGATGATGTGCCATCTTCGGACTTCATCCACGGTGACGACGACGAGATGGTTGAGCATGGGATTTTCCGTTCGACCACGGAGACGTATGATGACTTGAGTGACTTGAGCCACCATATTGAGAGTGAGAGTGACTTCACCACTAGCCCCATATATGATGAGTTTCCATGATTCGCATGTGAGGAGAGCCACCAACACCACCACTTGAGTGATTTGAGTAACTCCACCATATGTTACATTGAGTGCACCTACCTTGAGGGAGTGAGTGAGCCACCACCACATAGAGAGAGTGAGGTAGTTGATAGGGCATGCGAGGCCATTTCGATTTCTAACAACTTAACCTCTACCTCTATTGTGCCTTCTCATTTCTAGATAGGTCCCATATATGATGACGTGCCGATCCTCGATGACTTCGTCCTTCCTATGGACAAGACGATGGCCATGGTGGAATATGATGCACTCCCCCCCCACCACATGGTTCCATCAAGATGAAGATGATGACCACCATTTGGTCTTTGCCACCTCACCTACACCACTTGAGTGGAATGAATAAGGTAACATAGGTGAAAGTGATGCTCTTGTCTCACTAGTGGACATTCTTGACATTGATTGCTTGCATGATGTTGATCCACCTATTTCCATGCTTCATGCTAGTATGATTTCTTCATGCGATGATTTACCCATTTATGATGAGTTTGATGATTGCCATGAGGAGTCTATTGGTTGTGATGCCATGTTACATAGGATTTCTTGTGATAATTCTCTTGGTCACATCATGTTTGACAATCCGCTTGACTTGTCATATGCTATGCATGAGATCAACAATATGTCATATTTGCAATCTCATTGTAGTGACTATGCATATGCGATCAACATAAACCCAATTTGCACATATGGCATAGATGACAAGCCCATTGTTATTGGCATTTGTTTTTCTTGTGATAATATGGATATGCTCCCTTTGCATCATTTATCTCATATGCCATGCCATGACCACCTAACTTTGGATATGCATTGTTTTGGATGTTCTCCATTTTCTCCATATGATGTTTCCACTATTGCTCATGAGGACACCCCCATAGTTTCTCATACATTTTAGGAGATTTTGATTCATCCTATCCATTGCATGATCTCACTATGTGTGTGCACCATATGCTCCCCATGAATGAAAATGCTATTGTTGTGTCACACACTAGCTATAATTTGCGTCCAAATCATGTTGAACACAATAACTATCATTGCATGATGGATGACATATTTCTCTACCATGCCTCAAATTTCTTTGAGTGATGCTTATCTTGTGCTAACTCACACATGCACATACACATCATGATGGATGATGTGTGCATTTACCACGCGCACAATTTCTTTGGTTTGTGTTTCTTTTGTATAGGTACCCATGAATACTTGTCAACCTCACAATCCCATGAGTTGACAAAACGAGCTCTAGAGAGCAACGATGACTTGGGATCACATGGTTTGCCTTTACCACCGCTCTCTTCGTGCAAAGACTTCACGCATTTCTTCTACATGGCTCTCACATGGTTATTGGTTATCGTCCATTACATCTTATATGCCCATTGTCAGTGTCAAAACCGGCGGATCTCGGGTAGGGGGTCCTGAACTGTGCGTCTAGGAAGATGGTAACATGAGACAAGGGACACGATATTTTTACCCAGGTTCGGGCCCTCTCGATGGAAGTAAAACCCTACTCCTGCTTGATTAATATTGATGATATGGGTAGTACAAGAGTAGATCTACCACGAGATCAGAGAGGCTAAACCCTAGAAGCTAGCCTATGGTATGATTGTTGTTCGTCCTACGGACTAAAACCCTCCGGTTTATATAGACACCAGAGAGGGATAGGGTTACACAGAGTCGGTTACAATGGGAGGAGATCTACATATCCGTATTGCCAAGCTTGCCTTCCACGCCAAGGAAAGTCCCATCCGGACACGGGACGAAGTCTTCAATCTTGTATCTTCATAGTCCAGGAGTCCGGCCAAAGGTTATAGTCCGGTCATCCGGACACCCCCTAATCCAGGACTCCCTCAGTAGCCCCTGAACCAGGCTTCAATGACGACGAGTCCGGCGCGCAGATTGTCTTCGGCATTGCAAGGCGGGTTCCTCCTCCGAATACTTCATAGAAGATTTTGAACACAAGGATAGTGTCCGGCTCTGCAAAATAAGTTCCACATACCACCATAGAGAGAATAATATTTGTACAAATCTAATCTGTTGACATATTCCGCAGCGTGACATCACGCCACGGCCAAGCCTTTATTCGAATCGTTTTACTGTCCCACCTCAGCGCGTTTAGCGAGGTGGTTTCCTTGGCACGTCTTGTCGAAGCAGAGATCGTGTCCCCTTATTCCGGGATTCTCATCAATACGGGCATGGGTAACCCAACCGTGCCATTAATCACGGCGCTTGGGAGATAAGCGAGTTTTACCAGGCTGGTGGGGGCACATAGTTTCGTCCGCCCATATAAGGGGATAAGGATCCACCTTTTTCATCTACGCCTTCTTCCTCCTTCGCTCCATTTTTGCGTACTCGAGCTCCAGCGCCCAAGTCCGCACTTCCCACCTCAACCTTCTCCAGCCATGTCCGGAGCGGGAGGCAGGTGGATGGCCTCCTCCGTCATGGAGGGGCACATCAAAAAGTTGAGGAAAGCCGGATACTTGTCCAACGACGTTGCGCACCGGCTCCCAGACGAGGGGCAGGTCATCCCCACCCCCAGGCTCCATGAGAGGGTGGTGTTCCTCCCCCATTTCCTCCGCGGACTGGGCTTCCCACTCCACCCATTTGTCCGGGGGCTCATGTTCTACTACGGCCTGGATTTCCACGATCTGGCCCCGAACTTCATCCTCAACATCTCGGCGTTTATCGTCGTGTGCGAGGCCTTCCTCCGCATCAAGCCCCACTTCGGCTTATGGCTGAAGACCTTCAATGTCAAGCCGAAGGTAGTGGGCGGCTAGCAAGTGGAGTGCGGAGGCGCCATGGTGGGCATGATGCCCAACGTCATATGGCTCGAGGGCTCCTTTGTGGAAACCATCAAAGGGTGGCAATCGGGGTGGTTCTACATCACCGAGCCGCGTGACCCTGAATGGGCAGCGGCCCCCGAATTCCAATCTGGCATCCCCACACGGCTGACCTCCTGGAAAGAGACAGGCCTGTCGTGGGGTAATTCGGGAGAGCTGACCGGACTCCAAACCTGCGTCCAAAACCTGGTGGACAAGAAGGTTAAACTTGTCAACGTAGTCCAGGTCATGCTCCTCCGCCGGATCCTCCCGTGTCAACGACGGGCTTTTAACTTGTGGGAGTTCGACCCGGCCCAGCACCAAACTTTGTCCAGGCTCTTTGACACAATGCACGAGGATGCCTGGAAGGTGCTATTCAAGGGCGCCGAGGTTCCCCCTCCCATTACCGAGGATCGCGGATTCTGCGCGAAGCGCCAAGCCAGCGTAGTAAGCTTGTTTTACCCTTTACGGGATACTTGTTTTTCATAGTTTAACTCTATGCAGGATCTAAGCTCCCGTTCCTTTGACAGGACTGGCAGAAGAAGTCCGGACAGATCGACTGTCCGGCTCCTTTGCCCGAAGGCCCAGTAGATGCCCGCTTGGTGAAGCTGCTGGTCCCGGCACCTTACGTGGTGCCGGAGAAGAAGGCCAAGAAGAAGGCCACGGGAACTCGAAAGAGTTCCCGGCGCCTGGTGGTGTCGGATTCATCGTCCGATGACTCTGAAGCGCACTCCTCCCACGGAGACAAGGAGGCGGAAGAAGAGGCCTCTCCCCTCCAACAGGGGGAGGAAAGAAAAGGAAGGCCGCCCCAACTAGGGGGGCCGGAGGGTCCAAGAAGGGAAAGACCCTTCCTCCGGACTACTCCACCAACGCCGTCGACGACGAAGAGGAGTGGCTATCCAGGGCCAAGCCCCTGGCAAAATCGTAAGTATCCGGATACCAGAATAACTCATGGCATTACTTTATTGCACATTATCTTCTGACGTCGAATATAATCATGCAGTCCGCCCAAGGCCCGGCTCGACGCTTCGTTGAGCGGCTCTCTGGATTCATCGGATGTGAATAGTCTTTCACTCCCGACTACTACCTCCTCTTGCCCTACAGACGATGCCGAGGTGGAGTCCCAAAAGGGGCCAAGCCAGGAGGAGGTGGTCCTGGAGGCTCCGCAAGGTGACCTCCCGGACTCCAGGCGCAAAGGGGATGAAACCCCAAAGGGCTCTAAGTCCGGCCCTGGGCCGGACACCGCACCGGAACCTTCAGTGGTTCCGGAGTCCGGCAGGCGCCCCCCTAGTAAGAAGGGCAAGCCTACGACGCCGGTGACCTCTGTCCAACCGGAGGCACCGGATAATTTGCTAGAGGTGCTTAACGGCGCCTCCATCGACGAGGAGCGCCGCACTATTATGAGTGCGGTGATCCAGAAGGTTCAGTCCGCCAAGAGCGGGCTGACGGAAGCCTGTGCCAGCCTTCTAACAGGCTTTGAGGTATGTATTTAAGACATGTAAAAATATTACCGCATAGACAGTAGCCCCTGATGCTCAGTTTGGTGTTCGGAAAGAAAAGCCGGACTGAGGATCTAAAAAGATATACGCAGGAGTCTAACATAAGTATGTCAATATGGGAATGCAGGCTGCGCTGCTGACCTCTGCCGCACTGACTGCGGAGGTCGATGCATTGAAGCAGAGCCTCGAGCGGTCCGAGAACGAGCTCGGCCTTGCCAAGAAGCAGCTCGAGGACAAGGAAGGTAAGTAGTACCTTATGTAAGTATATAAAAAGATCTGGTTGCAAATAATGACAGGACCAACGTGAGTATTACAGGGGCCACAACCGAGGTGGCGACCCTGAAGGAAGCGTTGTCCAAGGCCGAAGACAATGCGGCCGTGGAGCGCACCGAGCGAGAAAAGCAGGAGGCGCGGGTGGCGGAGGTGCGGCAAGAGCTCCACGCTCTTGTGAAAAAACACGAGAGTTTGGAGCTTGACTCAAAGACTCGAGAGTCCGAGCTTGCCTCGGCCCTTGAGAGCGCCAAATCTGCCAAGGCCGAAGCCCAAAAAGCCCTCCAGGAAATTGAGGCGATGAAGAAGATAGCGGCGGGTAAGGCATTCTTTATGCAAAGCAAGCACGTGAAAGTGAATTACTTGTTACTTACCCGAGTCCGGAGCTCTCCAGGAGCATTCGCAGATCTGCCCCGCAGTGTGTCCGACGCTGCCGCATTCTACCGAGCCGAGGAAGGGAGCTCGACGGAGAAGGTGTTCTGGTCCCAGTATGTTGAGGCCGGACACCCGGTGCCCTTGAGCGACCAGCTGAAGCAGCTGGTCGAGCTCCATAAGGTAGCCGAACAGGCCATGAAGGGCCTTATAGGCCGGCTATGGCCTGGGGAGGTCATGCCTGGGAGCTACTTTGGGCTGGTGAGGCGGCTGGTGGATGCCTGTCCATGGCTTGAAATCATCAAGCGCTCCGTATGCATCGAAGGCGCCCGTAGGGCCCTTGCCCGTGTTAAAGTACACTGGGGCAAGATGGATGCTGAGAAGCTGGTGACAGATGGGCCACCGGAGGGGAAGGAGCATCGCAAGCCCGAGTTGTATTATGAGGGCGTCCTGAAGGGTGCCTGCCTTGTGGCGAATGAGTGTTCCAAGGATGTAATTTTTGAGTAAACTCGCTCGTGTTATCCTGTGCGCTGAAAACTTGTTCATATGCGCTAAGCAACGCTTTTTGAATTTAAAATATTACCTTCTGTGCGGCCGTTTATTAAATCTGAGAGATGGCGAGTCGTCGGCTTCTACCCCCATGCCACGAGTGCTGGGGTGTTCGGGATAAACCTGAGCGCTCTTGTTCCCATTCTTGGGTCCTTCGAGGGAGGCGCTCAGCACAACGAACAAGGCAATCGGACTATAATGCTTTATCACTCTCACTTAGCCATAGAATTCTATAATTTTAAATTTCGGCGAAGCCCCTAGTATTCGGAAGACCGAGTTCGGGGCGCTATCCACGCCTAGGCCGGACAAAGCCAGCTCCTCGCTCTAAGCGGCATAAGTCTTTAGGGACTCGAAACCTCTCGAACAGCGACCGGCTCTCGCCCTATCATGACGGTCAGTTTTAGCTTTCTCTACTGAGGTGCTTAACCCAGCTCAACCGGGGCACAATCGCAGTAGTTCTCCCAGCGCTACCTTAGCCGATATAACGGAACGTAAGGTACCAAAACATGGGAGCCGGGCAAACCCAACTATTGACCCAAGACATGATTCGGAGCCGATGCATATAATGCTATAAGTTCGGGGTGCCGCACTCGTGAGAGTGTTCGGACTTCTCACACCATATTCTGGGGTACTTAAGCCCCTGGTGTATTGGTCGTACCAAAGTGTACGGTTGCATAATGTCATAACTGAACATATTTACATAAAAATGAATGCAATAATAGACAAGAGCTATGTATTGTTTATTAAAAGGCTGCTGTGAAAGCAGAACGATACAAATAGTGCGATAAGCAAGAGATGGGATTATTTGACATGTCCCCCTCCAGGGGCAAGCTGCGAGACTTTATGTAAGACAGGTATTTAGCTCGTTATAGAGACCACCTGGACATTCGACATAGCTTGCTGCCTCCCTGGCTGTTGCATCGTGTGTTCGGCGATTGTACTGCCGGACAGGCCTTCCAGAGAGTGGAGTCCTGAAAGTAAGAAAAAAGAAATGACAAAATCGGGAGCCCCTAGTGCGGTTGAGCCGCATTTTGGGCATGCCGTGGTTGTGCCCCTCCCCTTATGCCCATGGTATTTCCAGAGCGTAATTATGTACGCGTGGTACTGGTTTCGCAATTTCGCGAGGGCTGGGGTTGGGGCCGCACTGCTACGCTTGCTCGGAACGTGCCAGGCGGTCTTGTTGTAGGTTACTCCGGGCGCGCTTGACGGTGTCCGGACGTTTAATAGCCGGACTGGAGAATTGCCTTGAGAGGCTACTTTGTACTTCCGCCGCGAGGGCCGCCGTATGCTCCTCCGTTCGGAGAGAGCGTTCGGTGTTTCCATTGACCGTAATGACTCCTCGAGGGCCTGGCATCTTGAGCTTGAGGTATGCATAGTGCGGCACCGCATTGAACTTTGCAAATGCGGTTCGTCCGAGCAGGGCGTGATAGCCACTGCGGAACGGGACTATGTCGAAGATTAACTCCTCGCTTCGGAAATTATCCGGGGATCCGAAGACCACTTCGAGTGTAACTGAGCCTGTACAGTTGGCCTCTACACCTGGTATGACGCCTTTAAAGGTCGTCTTTGTGGGTTTAATCCTTGAGGGATCTATGCCCATTTTTCGCACTGTATCCTGATAAAGCAGGTTCAGGCTGCTGCCGCCGTCCATAAGGACTCTAGTGAGGTGAAATCCGTCAATGATTGGGTCTAGAACCAATGCGGCGAATCCGCCGTGGCGGATGCTAGTGGGGTGGTCCCTTCGATCAAAAGTGATCGGGCAGGAGGACCACGGGTTGAACTTTGGGGCGACTGGCTCCAACGCATATACGTCCCTGAGTGCACGCTTCCGCTCTCTTTTGGGGATGTGGGTTGCGTATATCATGTTCACCGTCCGCACTTGTGGGGGAAAGCCCTTCTGTCCCCTATTGTTCGGCGGCCGGGGCTCCTCCTCGTCATCGCTATGCAGCCCCTTGTCTCTGTTTTCGGCACTTAACTTGCCTGCCTGCTTGAACACCCAACAATCCCTGTTGGTGTGATTGGCTGGTTTTTCGGGGGTGCCGTGTATCTGGCACGAGCGATTGAGTATTCGGTCCAAACTGTACGGGCCCGGAGTATTTCTTTTGGATGGCTTTTTCCGCTGACCGGGTTTAGAGCCTCTGAATCTGGCATTAACTGTCATATCCTCAGCATTGTTGCCGTTAATGCGGCGCTTGTGCTTGTTGCGACGCGACCTGCCATTCTGTCCTTGGTATCCGAATTACCAGGGTTCTTGGTCATGTTATTACTACGAGCTAGCCAGCTGTCTTCTCCCGCGCAAAAGCGGGTCATGAGTGTTGTGAGGGCTGCCATGGATTTTGACTTTTCCTGTCCTAGGTGCCGGGCAAGCCACTCGTCACTGATGTTATGTTTGAAGGCTGCGAGGTCCTCTGCGTCCGGACAATCGACTATTTGATTTTCTTGGTTAGGAACCGTGTCCAGAATTGTCTGGCCGATTCCTCTGGCTGCTGAATTATGTGGCTTAGGTCATCGGCGTCTGGTGGTCGCACATAGGTGCCCTGGAAATTGTCGAGGAATGCGGCTTCCAGGTCCTCCCAGCAACCAATTGACTCTGCTGGCAAGCTGTTAAGCCAATGCCGAGCTGGTCCTTTAAGCTTGAGTGGGAGGTATTTGATAGCGTGTAGATCATCACCGCGGGCCATGTGGATATGAAGGAGATAATCCTCGATCCATACCGCAGGATCTGTTGTGCCATCGTATGATTCGATGTTTACGGGTTTAAAACCCTCGGGGATTTGATGATCCATTACTTCATCTGTGAAGCATAGTGGGTGTGCGGCGCCTCTGTACTGGGCTATATCACGACGTAGCTCAAATGAGCTTTGTCTGCTGTGTTCGGCCTGGCCGTATTTGCCATATCCGGCATGACGGTTATCGTCACGTGTCGTGGGGCGCCCACGCGATCCGTAGATCGATCTTGTTTGCCTTGCCTTGTCCTCCAATATGTCTCGCAGGTCTGGCGCATTTCCCCGTGCCTTGGTATTTTTTGAGCGACGCCGGGGTGCGGCTTGAGTGGATGGCCGAGAGGCCTCTTTGTCGCGGCCACGAGGTGGCCGGTCGGCCGCGTCGTGCGCTGGTGATGTAGGTTTAGGTGCTTCCTCCTCTAATCGGGGTAGCAGCCTGCGCTTTGGGTAGCTCTTGGAGGGGCGTTCGAGTTCGTACTCTTTGGCCGCAAGGACTTCAGTCCATCTGTCGGCTAGCAAGTCTTGGTCAGCTCTAAGCTGCTGCTGTTTTTTCTTGAGGCTGCTTGCCGTGGCCATAAGCCTGCGTTTGAAACGCTCTTGTTCGACGGGATCCTCAGGCACGACAAATTCGTCGTCGTCGAGGCTTGCCTCGTCTTCGGAGGGAGGCATGTAATTATCGTCCTCTACCTCTCTGTCTGCCGCTCTCTCATGAGGGCTGGCTTCTCATCCTCCTGTGCTGAATCCTGCTAGAGGGGGTTGTCTTCGGCGCTGTCCGGGGTGTTATTATCTCTCGTGCCGGAATCACCGTTTTTGCTTTGGCGGGATTTAGAGCGGCGCCGCTGACGCCGGCGCTTAGGCTGCTTCTTGGAGGGGTCATCCTCCGTTGTTCCATCGCCATTCCCTTCTTTTGGGGTGTCCACCATGTATATGTCGTATGACGAGGTGGCCTTACAGTTCCCTATAGGTGATGGTTCTTGGTCGTCTCCTGCATCGGCGTCCATACCGTCGATGTCTTCGGAGTCGAAGTCGAGCATGTCGGTTAAATCATCGACAGTGGCTACGAAGTGGGTGGTGGGTGGGCTTTGAATTTCTTCGTCGTCCGCATCCCAACCTTGCTGACCATAGTCCGGCCAGGGCTCTCCTGATAAAGAGAGAGACTTTAGTGAATTCAGAATGTCGCCGAAGGGCGAGTGCTGAAAGATGTCCGCGGCGGCGAACTCCATGATCGGCGCCCAATCGGGTTCGATCGGCAGGGGCGCGGAAGGTTCGGAGTCCGGCACCTTGGAGTCATGAGCTTCGCAAAGGACAAGGCTAGTGTTCCGCTCGATCGCCGTAGAGATTGCAGCCCCCGAGTCGGTGTCCAGCCACCTGTCCTCGATTGGCGCAGTCGGCTCCGAGCTAAGGGTCGGAGCGGACACTGGGGCGGCCTCTTGGGCACTGTTCGGCGGCAGAGCTAGATCATGCCCATCGTGACAGTGCGGCGCGCTCGGCTGTGGCTCGAACCCGTCGAAGATCAAGTCTCCGCGGATGCCAGCCGTGTAGTTCAAACTTCCAAATCTGACCTGATGGCCAGTGGCGTAGCTTTCGATCTGCTCCAGATGGCCCAGCGAATTGGCCCGCAGTGCAAAGCCGCCGAATACGAAGATCTGTCCGGGGAGAAAAGTCTCACCCTGGACCGCATCGTTGTTGATGATCGGAGGAGCCATCGGGCCTAAAGATGACGACACAGAGGAACTCTCAATGAAAGCACCAATGTCGGTGTCAAAACCGGCGGATCTCGGGTAGGGGGTCCCGAACTGTGCGTCTAGGCGGATGGTAACAGGAGACAAGGGACACGATGTTTTTACCCAGGTTCGGGCCCTCTCGATGGAGGTAAAACCCTACACCTGCTTGATTAATATTGATGATATGGGTAGTACAAGAGTAGATCTACCACGAGATCAGAGAGGCTAAACCCTAGAAGCTAGCCTATGGTATGATTGTTGTTCGTCCTACGGACTAAAACCCTCCGGTTTATATAGACACCGGAGAGGGCTAGGGTTACACAGAGTCGGTTACAATGGGAGATCTACATATCCGTATTGCCAAGCTTGCCTTCCACGCCAAGGAAAGTCCCATCCAGACACGGGACGAAGTCTTCAATCTTGTATCTTCATAGTCCAGGAGTCCGGCCAAAGGTTATAGTCCGGTCATCCGGACACCCCCTAATCCAGGACTCCCTCACCCATCTTGCCATGTTCACTTTGCATGATATGCTCATTCCTATGCCTTTGCCATGCATTTGTGACCCATGCTTTGCATTACACATGATGATTGACTCTACTACTTGTATGTGTATTTGCAAGCTTGGTGGAGATATTGCTTGTTATTGCCATGTTTGCTATGAGCCCCATGACTATGATGATATCTTGTTTTGTAATCGTGCTTGTGATATGCCATGTGCATTGCCTATGCCTACTCTTTGCTCACATGGCATGATTGCCATGATTTCCTCTAGTGTGTTGCATCTTCGCTCCACTAGTTTGCACGACTTGATTTTGATGCTTTCTCATGTTGCATCCACTTCTTGGATTACTTGCTCCTATCATATGTTCAGTTGCAACAATGTCATTACTTCACATATGCCATGTCCCATTGCTTGTCACATGATTGATCTGATTGCCTCACACATGATGACTAATTGATCTTGCTATCTTGTTGAGTGCCACTCAATTTTCACTACACCTTATGCACATTATGCTTGGATTGTCTTCCACTTGCATTGTTTAGTCATATCATCTTCATGGGTGTTGTGAATGACTCTTATTCCTACCATAGACCGTTCATTGAGAGTCTTATGCATTCTTGCTAAGACATTGACGTAGATGCTTGTTCACTTGTCCCACATATTAGCATCTTTACCTCACATTTACATGCTTGTCTCCATGATGTCCTTGATTGTGCTCAATTTATGTGCTTACATGACATGTCACAATCCCGTGTCACACCACATGCTATACTTGATGACGACACTTGTTTGGTGAATCACCTCTTGAATGCTTGGTTTAGCACTTACGCTAACCACACTTGTCCCACATCTTTGCTACTTTTGAAGGAATCACAAGACGGTGCGACATTGGAGAGTGCCCATTTCGAGCTTCAACATGATGAGTACTTGGTGGTTGTCAACTTCTACACGGAAACGTCCTCTCTTTCCCATGGTGATGAAGATCACGATCCATGGACGGATCTCTCCCGGGGGGGAGATGATGCGGAGCATCCCTACTTCATCCCCATGGACTCTACTACAACTCATCAAGCACCTCGAGTACCAATGACAAGAGCACATGCATGCATCGTCAAAACCAAGGTTACTTCTTTCCTCTTCGAACTTCATTTGGTTTCACATGAGTGTCGGGTTGTACCTCAAATGGATTCGTTGTGCCTTCTTAGGTACCAAGGACACGACCATGAAGAAGCTAGGAGGGAGACCCAAACATCTACGGAGAGAGAGGAGGAAGAACGACTCGAAACGCATGAAGTCTCTCGGGAAGGAGAAGAAGGAAGAAGGAGGACGGGGAGGCCCTGGACACTCCAGGTGCCCGGCTAACCATGGCCCAGGGTGCCCGGCCGTCGGCTGGGGAACGCCCCTGGCCACCCCGGGTGCCCGGCTTGGAGGCCCCGGCTGCCCGGCCCCCTTTTCCTGGCGCTGGTTGTGGCATCCCGGGTGCCCGACCAAATGGCCCCGGGTGCCCGGCCCCTCCCTGGGCCATGCCCTGCTCGCCCCGGGTGCCCGGGCCCTCAACCCCCGAGTGCCCGGCCTGCCACACCCAGTCACCATCTCCCGCCCCAGGTGCCCGGGCCTTGGACCCCCTGGGTGCCCGGACCACTCCGAAGGCATGCGTGCCTTTTTGGGCTTTTGCCCTTGTATCCCTCTCCCCCTCTTATTTCGTCCCTAGACTATAAGTACCTACCACCTAGCTCATTTAGAGGATAACTAAGAATAGACACAAATCATAGAGCTTAGCTCATGTACCTCCCCTTGTGGGATTCCTCTTCAGAGAGAAGACTCCATTGGAGTACAAGACCTCCATTGGAGAAGATCCCTAGGGATTCAAGCCCCCCTTGATGGAAGGATCTACCTAGATCATCAAGCCCTCATCTCCTTCATAGGATTTGGGATGAACTCTACCATGTATCTTGTTTCCCTTTGATTGTTCATGTACCTTGTGGATCTTGTGTGTTTGTTGGTCTAGTGGATGTGTGATTGGACTTGTTCTTGAGTGTTCCTCTTGTTTTCTCTCTTGTGTTCATCTTCTTCTTGGGGATTCCCCCTCCAATTCGTGAAAGATCTCCGCTTAGGGTTCCACCCTGCAACAAAAGACTTAAGGCCGTGCAGGATACACTCAACCGCAGGAGGAACAAAATGCTCCACACTGGAGAAAAATACGGCAACGATCGCCACACAAAGAGCTATCCAAAGCGCAAGCTACTGCCCGAATTCGACGACGAGGCCATAGAGCCCACCCAGCCGAAAACGACTGATCAGCCAGACCGACCGCTCCGTGGCCGTGACAAGACGGCTAATGATGCTACCCAGAAGTCAGCACACAATTTACGTGAGCTCCTGGACAGAAAGTCTGGTATGGCCAGATCCATCTACGGATCTAGGAAGCGCGCCCCAGCACAGGATCAGAACTACCGAAACGATCACATCGATCAAATACTAGCTTGGAATCAGAACCGAACACAACAACCATCGACAGCATGCCATGACACAACCAGATATAGGGGTGCCGCGCACCCCCTGTGCTTCACCGATGAGGTACTGGATCATGAATTTCCGGAAGGATTTAAACCCGTGAACATAGAGGCATATGACGGAACTATAGACCCTGGGGTCTGGATCGAGGACTTTATCCTTCATATCCAGATGGCTCGCGGAGACGATCTCCATGCCATCAAATATCTAGCCCTCAAATTAAAGGGACCAGCTCGGCACTGGTTGAAAAGCCTTCTCGAAAATTCAATTGGAAGTTGGGAAGAGCTCGAGGATGCTTTCAGGGCCAATTTTCAAGGGACTTATGTCCGGCCTCCGGATGCTGACGACCTAAGTCATATAATTCAACAACCCGGAGAGTCAGCCCGAAAGCTCTGGAACAGGTTTCTTACTAAGAAAAATCAAATAGTCGAGTGCCCGGACGCCGAGGCTTTAGCGACCTTCAAACACAGTATCCGGGACAAATGGCTCGCCAGACACCTCGGCCAAGAAAAACCAAGGACGGCGGCAGTCTTAACAAGCCTTATGACCCGCTTTTGCACGGGCGAGGACAGCTGGCTGGCCCGTAGCGGCACCAGCGACCCAAGCACATCCGAAGTCAGGGATGGCAACGGGAAGCCGCGACGCAACAAAAACAAGCTCCGAAACAATAATGACAACCCAGAGAATACGACAGTCAATGCCGGATTCAGGGGCTCTCGACCTGGTCAACGGAAAAAGCCATTTAAAGGCAATAGAGATAGACCGTCCAGCCTAAACAAGATTCTAGAGAAATTGTGTCAGATCCACGGCACCCCCGAAAAGCTTGCAAACCACACCGACAAAGAGTGTTGGGTATTCAAACAGGCCGGCAAGCTGAACGCCGAACAAAAGCCGAGGGAGACGCCAAGCGAGGACGAGGATGAGCCTCGTCAGCCGAACACTAGAGGACAGAAAAAATTCCCACCAGAAGTCAAAACAGTAAATATGATTTACGCAACTCACATCCCAAAGAGAGCGCATAAACGCGCCCTCAGAGACGTATACGCTGTTGAGCCCGTTGCCGCCAAACTTAATCCCTGGTCGGCCTGCCCGATCACCTTCGATCGCAAGGACCATCCGACTAGTGTTCGGCATGGAGGATCGGCAGCCTTGATGCTCGACCCAATAATTGACGGATTCCATCTCACACGAGTCCTCATGGACAGTGGCAGTAGTCTAAACCTGATATTTCAGGACACTATCCGCAAAATGGGGATAGACCCATCAAGGATCAGCATAAGTAACATTACCTTTAAAGGAGTAATACCACGCGTGGAGGCCCACTGTATGGGCTCTCTAGTACTAGAGGTTGTATTTGGTTCCCCCAGCAACTTCAGAAGCGAGGAATTAACCTTCGACATCGCTCCATTCCGGAGTGGCTATCACGCACTACTCGGACGAACGGCCTTCGCTCATTTTAACGCAGTACCGCACTATGCCTACCTCAAACTTAAGATGCACGGTCCACGCGGCATCATCACAGTTAGCGGAAACACGGAGCGTTCCTTACGCGCAGAAGAATATGTCGCGGCTCTAGCAGCCGAACACTCAGCGGTCCCTCCAACCAGGACTAATTGTTGGTCGTCAAGACCACAGACACGGTTAGATGAGTCCAGCGCTCCACCTAACGTAACAGCCCAGTTGGGATTTCCCCACACTAGATGCTAGAGGCTGCTCGCAAAAAGAGCCCGTAGTTCGGCTCGACCCTATCAATAAAAATAGCATATTGCATTTTCATGATTTATTCAGACTAACGAACACCTCGCACGAAGTTTTTCACCTAGGTTTCTTCTTTTATAGACGACCATCGTCCTACACCCTTCCAGGATATGGCACAACGGAGATAAAGGCGCAGGCGTGCAGTAGGGACCCGCACAAAGGTTTCTTTTTAGATTAAGACCCTGCGTAAACCTTTTTAACATCTCTTGTTGCTTCTTCCCTTTCGGAAACTTCATACAACCGGGAGGGATACTGGCGTTTTCGGCATTTTTGTCACACCAGACTACTGCTCATACCTGGAAACTCAGGGCTTATTGTTAAGGGTGTTATTCAGCCCAGTACACATTATAAAGTCCGAATACCTTAGGGAGTGTTTGGCGTCGTGAGTTTGGCCTTATATGCATCAGCTCTGAATCATGTCTTTGGTCAAATGTTGGGTTTTTCCGGATCCCGCCTTTTGCTACCTTACGTTCCATTCTATCGGCTAAGGCGGCACTGTGCTTGTGCCCTGGTTCACCTGGACGAGCACCTCAGTAGAGAAAGCCGAAAACTGACTGTCATGATACAGCACGAGACTGGTCAACCACTCAATGACCCAGCGGAATCTTCACGATTCCTCCGCATTAATGAAGGATCGGTTTCCTAGTCACGTACATACGCGCACCATATCCGGCTGAACGCGAAAGTACCAGGGGCTATATAGTAGCCCCACCGTCAAACTCCTATGGCTAAGTGAAAGTGTTAAAGCTATGTAGTCCGATTGCCTGGTTCGCTGCGCTATCACCTCCTTAACAGACCAAGACGTTGGATAAAGTGTGACTAAGCGTTTTCTTGAACACCCCTGCATTATATGTGTGGGGACTGAAGCCGACGACTACAAACTTTCAGGACATATACATACATAAACGGCCGCACAGGAGGCATTATAATACTTTCGGGCAAAAGTATAAAAAACAACCTTTATAATCAAAATAGCATTGTCTTTACAATAGCGGTACATGTCATTCGAACATGGCACTCTTCGAGCACCGAGCCTCTATTAAACGGGCGCCTTCTAAGACTTCTTCGAACTAGTGCTCGACCAGGTCCTGGCTGTCTGCCGCGCTCCGGGTTGCAATAGCGGTGGCTTCCATCCTAGCCCAGTATGTTTTAGCACAGGCAAGAGCCATCCGCGCACCCTCTATGCACGCCGACCTCTTCACAGCGTCGATATGCGACACAGCACCAAGGAATTGTTGCACTAATCCAAAATATCTGTCCGGCCTTGGCCCTTGTGGCCAAAGATGATCCACGACAGACCTCATAGCAAGCCCGGACAACCGGTGGAGTTCGGCCCATGCGGCCATCTTTTCATTTAATGGCAGCGGATGCATCAGGGCACTGAACTGCGACCAGAATAACCACTCAGCCTTATGGTCCTTCCGATATTTGTAAAACTCAGATGCAGCAGCAGCACTCTTTGCCAGGTCCACATATGCGTCCGCAACACTCCACAACTGATCTAGAGGGGCATACTTCGGATCTCCGAATTTCATCCGCAACAGATAGGGCTTTCCAGCCACGATATCTCTGGCTTCACAAAGCTCCTCCCTCATCCCCCTCATTTCAGAGCGGGTTTCCTTGGCTGCCTCAATGGCCTTCTTCAGGTTAGCTGCTTTTGCTTGCTTTTCCTTTTCAAGGAGCTCGCGGCGGTTGGCGACATCTTCCAGCTCGGAAGCCATCTGAGCTATCTTTTCTTCGCTCCGATGACGAGCAGCCTGTTCGGCTTTTAACTCCTCGACCGCCTTCAGAGCGGCCGCATCACTTATCCGGGCTTGCTCCTTGGCTCGAGCAAGCTCCGCCCGAAGGGTCTCCACGGCAGAAGCTCCATCTGCAGTAATAGCATATTATAGATACTAGAATCATGCTCCTCTCAAAGATTTGTTGACAAGCCGAATATACATACCCTGGGCCTCGTCAAGCCGCTTGTTAACAAGCGTGATGTCAGCATCAGCCACATCTAGCTGTCGCTTCAGTTCGGCAAAATCAGCAGATCGGTCGGCCGCCAAACCCTCAGCCACCTACACATAAAGCAGCGCAATTATTAACATAGATTCTGATCCTCTGTCCGCCACGTGGATGGCAACCAGAGTCTCAGGGGCTACTATCTATATAGAGCACACTTAGCATGTGCAGAAACATCAAAAATACACTTTTTGCGTACCCCCAAGCCTCTCAGTAGACTTCTAAAAGCTTCATTCAAACCGCTTTTCGTGGATGAAATCCTCTCAACTACCGTGCCCATTAGAGCACGATGCATCTCAGAGACGGCCGCTCGCTCCAGAAGGCCCATTAGTGTGTCCGGCTGTGCGCCGGACAATCCCGGACTCCTCCTAAAGCTCTCCTTGGGAGCCGGATACTTCAAACTCCGGGCAGCCGAAGTGTCAACTTCCGGCCTTGGTGTATCCGGAGAAATCCTCCGTGACGACACTTCGGGGTCGTCTGCCCCATGTGGCGGGGAGGCAGGGGGAAGCGACTCGCTCTCCATCATCTTTGGAGGAAGATCCCCCGAGGACGAATTCTGTGAAGAAGGGCTACGAGCCGGACTGCAAGGAATATGTTTTGGTCATTATTCTCAGAGACACAACAGGATATGCTTATTGAAGTACTCTTTCACTTACGGTTCGGTGGAGGACCGGCCCCCTTGGGAGGTTTTCTTCCCTTGTTTAGAAGCTTTTGTTTCCAAATCCTCGGAGGCGCTCCTTTTCTTACCTTTGGGAGAGGGGATTTTAGATTCCCCTCCCCGATTATCCTCCTTCGCGGAGGCACCTACTCCTCCAATCTGGAAGTGTAAAAAATGAGGCCCGCCTATGGATTCTCTATTCCTCCCCTCGTCTTCGCCTGATGGCACATGATACGGTGCGCGGTCAAGCATCCTGGTCAACAATGGATTTGGCAAGCCTTCGGGAAGAGAGGCAGGACACCTAATCCTCTCTGCCTTCTTCAGCCAGTCCTGGCAGAGAACATCTTTTAGAATGATGTTATAATAAATATAAAGGATGGTGTGTTCGGTAGCAGAAGTATTTACCGGGGTATCCGGGCGGTTACAATTGAGACCCGCGTCCTCGCTGGTGTCCGGACACTTTATTCGTGATCCGAAGAATAACTCATACATCTCTTTGAGCGTCATGCCAAAGAATCGTTGAACGGTTCGCGGTCCTTCTGGGTTGACCTCCCACATACGGAGAGGACGGCGTTGGCAGGGAAGGACTCGACGAACCAGCATCACCTGCATTATCCTGGCAAGACTGATATCCCTCTTGAGAAGGCCTCGGAGGGGGCTCTGCAATGTCGGCACGTCATTTCCCGGCCCCCAGTCTAGCCCTTTGTTGACCCATGACGCCAGTTGTGGTGGAGGGCCCGGGCGGAACGCTGGAGCAGCCGCCCACTTTGTACCTCTAGGAACAGTGATGTAAAACCACTCTCGCTGCCATAAATTAGAAGTCTCCGCGAAAGAGCCCTTTGGCCATGGCGCGTTGGCGCCTTTGCTTATTATAGCGCCTCCACACTCCGCGTGACGCCCGTCGATCACCCTCGGCCTCACATTGAAGGTCTTGAGCCATAGGCCGAAGTGGGGGGTGATGCGGAGGAAGGCTTCACACACGACGATAAACGACGAGATGTGAAGAACAGAATCTGGAGCCAGATCGTGGAAATCTAGCCCGTAATAGAACATGAGCCCTCTTACGAAGGGATCAATGCTAAAACCTAGCCCTCAGAGAAAGTGGGAGATAAAGACAATGCTCTCGTTGGGCTCGGGAGTGGGGACGACCTGCCCTGGAGTAGGTAGCCTATGCGGAATCTCGGCAGTGAGATACTTGGCCTCCCTAAGCTTCCGGATGTCCTCCTCTATGATGGTGGAGGCCATCCACGGGCCTTGATTGGATCCGGACATGGCTGAAAGACCGAGGTGCTTTAGCTTGAGCCTTGGGTGTTGTAACTCGAGGTGCGGGAGGGGAAGGATCAAGCGTGGAAATAAAAGGACAGGCCTTGGCCCCCTTTATAAAGAGGACGAATATCAAGCGTCCCCCGCATGACCATTTGGGACTTGCCTAAAATCGAGGAGTCGTATTAAACAAACACGGTTGGGTTACCCACACAATCCCATAATAAGGGGGGACATGATCTCTGCTTCGACAAGACGTGCCCGTAAAATTGCTTCGCATTACGTGCGGTGGCCGGTTGTGAAAACGATTCAAATAATGACCGAGCCATGGTGCGACGTCACGCTATAAAAAGCTATCAGCAGATTAGATTTGTGGAAAAATATACTCTCTATGGTGGCATGTGGAATTTGTTTTGCAGAGCCGTACACGATCTTTGTGTCCTAAATCTCTTATGGAGTATTCAGAGAAGGAACCCGCCTTGCAATGTCGAAGACAATATGCACGCCGAACTCATCGTCATTGAAGCCTGGTTCAGGGGCTACTGAGCGAGTCCTGGATTAAGGGGTCCTCGGATAGCCGGACTATATACTTTGTCCCGACTGTTGGACTATGAAGATACAATATTGAAGACTTCGTCCCATGTCCGGATGGGACTCACCTTTGCATGGAAGGCAAGCTTGGATATTCGGATGTGTAGATTTCCTTCTCTGTAACTGACTCTGTGTAACCCTAGCCACCTCCGGTGTCTATATAAACCGGAGGGTTTAGTCCGTAGGACAACAACAATCATAATCATAGGCTAGCTTCTAGGGTTTAGCCTCTACGATCTCGTGGTAGATCAACTCTTGTAATACTCATATCATAAAGATCAATCAAGCAGGAAGTATGGTATTACCTACATCAAGAGGGTCCGAACCTAGGTAAACATCGTGTCCCCTGCCTCATGTTACCATTAGCCTTAGACACACAGTTCGGGACCCCCTACCTGAGATCCGTCGGTTTTGACACCGACGACCCCCCCCCCCTAAGATAGATAATGGGGGCAAGTCCATACAAGGAAGATGTGTCAGTACAAGTATGCCCCTCGGCGCAGTGCGGTTATTCTGTTTCCCACCCCCATGCACCCACACCCCCCCTAAGATAGATAATGGGGCAAGTCATGTTACGGACTCGCCTCCGCATGCGACGTCGCGGCACACCGCGTCGTCGCCTGCTATGGCTCGTTCCTGGCTCGGCCTCGCTGGGATGGGTGAGGGGGGTGTCGTTGTCAAAACCGACGGATCTCAGGTAGGGGGTCCCGAACTGTACGTCTAAGGCTAATGGTAATAGGAGGCGGGGAACACAATGTTTACCCAGGTTCGGGCCCTCTCTATGGAGGTAATACCCGACTTCCTGCTTGATTGATCTTGATGATATGAGTATTACAAGAGTTGATCTACCACGAGATCGTAGAGGCTAAACCCTAGAACCTAGCGTATGATTCTGATTGTTGTTGTCCTACGGACTAAATCCTCCGGTTTATATAGACACTGGAGGGGGCAAGGGTTACACAGAGTCGATTACAGAGAAGGAGATCTACACATCCGAATTGCCAAGCTTGCCTTCCACACAAAGGAGAGTCCCAACCAGACACAGGACGAAGTCTTCAATCTTGTATCTACATAGTCCAACAGTCTGGCACAAGTACATAGTCCGATCGTCCGAGGACCCCCTAATCCAGGACTCCCTCAGTAGCCCCTGAACCAGGCTTCAATGATGAAGAGTCCGGCGCGTAGATTGTCTTCAGCATTCCAAGGCGGGTTCTTCTCCAAATATTTCATGGTAGATTTTGAACACATGAATCGTGTCCGGCTCTGCAAAAAAAAATTCCACATACCACCATAGAGAGCACAATATTCCACAAATCTAATCTGATGACAACTTTTCATAATGTGACATCACTCCGCGGCCCGGTCATTATACGAACCATTTTTCTCAACCTGCTGCTGCACGTCTTGCGAGGCGGTCTTATTGGCACGTCTTGTTGAAGCAGAGATCGTGTTCCCCTTATCACGGGATTCTCATCAATATGGGCGTGGGTAACCCAACCGTGCCGTTAGTATGACTCCTCGATTTTAGGCAAGTTCCAAACGGCCACATGGAGGACGCTTGATATTCACCCTCTTTATAAAGAGGTCAAGACCTGTCCTTTTCTTTCCACACTCGATCCATCCCTTCCCCTACCTCGAGTTCCATCACCCAAGATTCAGGTTAAGCGCTCCGGACCTTCAACCATGTCCGGATCCAACCTTCAAGGCTGGTGGATGGCCTCTTATGTCATAGAGGAGGACATCAAGAAGGTTAGGGAGGCTAGGTATCTGACTGTCGAAATCCCCCACAGGCTACCTGCTCAAGGGCAGGCTATCCCCACTCCCAAACCCAACGAGAGTGTTGTATTTGTTTCCCACTTCCTCCGAGGGCTAGGATTTAGTCTTGATCCCTTCGTTAGAGGGCTCATGTTCTATCACGGGCTAGATTTCCATGATCTGGCCCCAGATTCCATCCTTCACATCTCGTCATATCGTCGTGTGTGAGGCCTTCCTCCACATTACCCCACACTTCGGCCTATGGCTCAAGACCTTCAATGTGAAGCCGAAGATGATCGACGGGCGACACACCGAGTGCGGACGCGCTATAATAAGCAAAGGTGCCGACGCCCTATGGCCAAAGGGTTCCTTCCCAGAGGTGTCCGACCTATGGCAACGGGAGTGGTTTATATCACAGCACCCCGAGGTACAAAGCGGGCAGCCGCCCCAGCCTTTCGCTCTGCCCCTCCGCCCCAACTGGCATCATGGGTCAACAAAGGGCTGGACTGGGGGCTAGTTAATGACGTGCTGACATTGTAAAGCCGCATCCGAGATCTCCTTAAGAGGGATATCAGTCTTGTCAAAGTAATTCAAGTAATGTTAGTTCGTCGGCTCTTGCCATGCCAACGTCGATCTCTCCGTATGTGGGAGTTCAACCCGAAAGGACCGCGAACCATTCAACACTTCTTTGGCGTGACGCTCGAAGGGATGTATCGATTATTCTTCGGATCACGAATAAAGTGTCTGGACACCACTGAGGATGCGGGTCTGAACTGCAATCATCTAGATACCCAAGTAAGTCACTCCGCGACCAAACATGCTGTCATTATATTTGTCACAATATTATTCTAAAAAAATACCCTCGGCCAGGACTGGATAAGAAAGGCGGAGAGGATCAGGTGTTTAGCCCCTCTTCCCGAAGGCTCGCCGGATCTTGTAC
Source organism: Triticum aestivum (assembly GCF_018294505.1). NCBI lineage: Eukaryota > Viridiplantae > Streptophyta > Magnoliopsida > Poales > Poaceae > Triticum > Triticum aestivum. The sequence goes on along the minus strand of NC_057813.1, from coordinate 304,650,811 downwards.
TAACCAGGATGCTGGCTCGCGCACCTTATCAAATGCCATTAGGAAAAGACGAGGGGAGTAATAGAGAAGCCAAAAGCGAGCTTCTGCATTACACATCCGACCCGGGGGAATTAGTGCCTCCGCGTAGGAGGATGATCAGGGAGGTGAATCTAGAATTCCCTCCCCCCACGGAAAGAAAAGGACTGCCCCTGAAGACTTGGAAATGGAGGTTTCCAAACAAGGGAAGAAACCTTCACCAGGGGGCCCTGCCCCGGAGGGCGTCCTTACCGCATAGTGCCCACAAGGGGGCCAGCCATCAACCGAGCCGTAAGTGAACGAAGGCACTTTAGTAAATATTTCCTGCACTTTCCCTGAGAATAACAACCGAGACATATGTTTTGCAGTCCGGTTCATAGCCCTTCTCAACAATGTTCGTCCTCAGGGGATCTTCTTCCGGAGATGATGGAGAGTGAAACGCCTCTTCCTGCTTCCCCGCCTCACGAGGCGGATGACCCTGAGGTGTCGTTGCGGAGGATTTCTCCTGATCCACAAAGGCCAGAAGGTAACTCTTCGGCCACCCGAAGTCCGGAGTTCTCGGCTCCTAAGGAGACCAACAGAAAAAGCCCGGGATTGTCCGGTGTACAATTAGACACATCGATAGGTCTTCTGGAGCAAGCGGCTATCTCAGAGGCACATCGTACCTTAATGGGTACGGTGGTTGAGAGGATTTCATCCGCAAAAAGCGTGTTGAATGAAGCTTTTACGAGCCTGCTAAGAGGCTTTGAGGTACGCAAAGTAATATATATATTTTTGACTATACCGCATACGCAAGGTGTGTCTGGTATAGATAGTAGCCCCTGAGACTCTGATTGCCATCCAGGCGCGGCGAGCAGAGGATCATAGTCTCAGGTAATGATAGCGCTGCTTTCATGTGCAGGCAGCTGCAGATCCGGTGGCTGACCGAACTGCTGAATTTGCCGAATTGAGGCGGCAACTTGACGTGGTAGATGTGGACATCACGCTTGTTAACAAGTGGCTTGACGAGGCACAGGGTATGTATATTTGGGTGCTCAGCAAATATTAAGAAGAACATGATGCTAGTATTTATAGTATGCTTTGACTGCAGATGGAGTTGCCGCCGTGGAGACCCTTCAGGCAGAACTTGCGCGAGCCAAGGAGCCAGCCAGGAGAAGTGATGCTGCCGCCCTGAAGGCAGCCGAAGAATTAAAAGCCGAACAGGCTACGCATCGCCAAAGTGATGATAAAATAGCCAACATGGCTATTGAGCTAAAAATGCTGCCAGCCGATAAGAGCTTCTCGAAAGGGAAAACCAAACGAAAACGGCTGACCTGGAGAAGGCCTTGCAAGCAGCAAAGGAGACTCGCTCTGAAATCAGAGCGGCGCAGGAGGAGCTTTGGCAAGCCGGTGACATCGCGGCTGGGAAGCCCTTTTTATTGCGAAAAAAGTTCGACGATCCGAAATATGCCCCCTTGATCACTTGTGGAGTTCTGCAGACGCATACTTGAATTTAAAAAGGAGTGGTGCTGATGCAACGGAGTATTTCAAGGATCGGAAAGATTATGAGGTGGAAAGATTGTTCTGGTCGTAGTTCAGTGCTCCAAAGCGTCCGCTGCTGTTGAATGAGCAAATGGCCGAGTAGGCCGAGCTCCATAGGTTGTCCGGACTTGCCATGAAGGCTGTCGTGGATCATCTGTGGCCGAAGGAACCGAGCCCGGATAGTTATTTTGGTTTGGCGCAATGATTTCTTCGTGCTGTGCCGCATATCGATGCTGTCAAGAAGTCGGCGTGCATAGAGGGTGCGCGGATGGCTCTTGCTCGTGTTAAGACATATTGGGCGAAGATGGAGGCCACTGATATTGCAACCAGGGGTCCGCCTGGGGGTGAGTACTCGCCCGTGAACTATTTTGAAGAAGTCCTAGAAGGTGCCCGTTTAATAGAGGCTCAGTGCTCAAAGAATACCATGTTCCAGTGACATGTGCCTTAATTGTAAGAACAATGCTTTTAATAATAAAGGATATATTCATACGTTTGCCCGTAAAGTATTGTAGTGCCTCCTGTGCGGACGTTTATGTATGTATGTATATACCCTGAAAGTTTGCGGTCGTCGGCTTCATCCCCCACAGATATAATGCGAGGGTGTTCGGCAAAGCGCGTAATCACACTTGATCCAACGTATTGGTCCGTTAAGGAGGTGATAACGCGGCGAACAAGGGAGTCGGACTATATAGCTTTAACACTTTCACTTAGCCATAGGATTTTGACGGTGGGGCTACTATATAGCCGTTGGTATGTCCGCGCTCATCCGAATACGGTGTGTGTACATACGTGACCGGGAAACTGGTCCTTCGTTAATTAGGAGGAATCGCGAAGATTCCGCTGGGTCATCGAGTGGTTGACCAGTCTCTCGCATTATCATGACAGTCAGTTTTCGGCTTTCTCTACTGAGGTGCTCATCCAGATGAACCAGGGCACAATCACAGTAGTTCTCCCGGTGCCACCTTAGCCGACAGAGCGGAACATAAGGTAGCAAAACACGAAGCCGGGCAAACCCAACTACTGACCAAAGACATGATTTGGAGCTGATGCATATAAGGCCAAACTCGCGACGCCGAACACTCCCGAAGGTATTCCGACTTTTCAACATATACTGGGCTGCGTACCGCCCTCGATAATGAACCCTGAATTTCCAGGTACCTGCATTAGTCTGGCGTGACGAAAGAGCGGCTGTGGTGAGAGCATAGTTATCAAAAATGCTTTGATTGCTGCCCTTGTAACATCTATTTTAGAACGGCGAATAATAGACTTGCCAATAACACCGACCAAAATGGTTTGAACCAACAAGAGATAAAAAAGGTTTACACAGGGTCTTAATCTAAAAAGAAACCTTTGAACGGGGCCCTGCTGCACGTCTGCGCCTTTGTCTCCATTGTGCCGTATCCTGGAAGGGTGTAGCGCCATGGTCATCTGTAAAGAAAAAGGAAAAGCCCAGGTGAAAGAATCTGGTGTGACCGTGCAGAAATTTGGTTACTCTTAATGAACCATGAGAATTCAATTTCTTGAGTGTAAATAGGATCCAGTCGAACTATGGACTCTTTTCGTGCGGGCAGCCCCTAGCGCCACATATGGGGGTGTAATCGTTAGTCAAGCCCAGGTTTATCTGGGCTGCTACCAATAATGGTGTGCCAAACACGTCTAGCCGTGTCAATGGTCTTCGACGACCGATTAGTTGCTTGGGTTGGCGAGGCCGGACAGTGGTTCGGCTGCTAGAGCCGCCACATATTCTTCCGCACGCAGGGAGCATTCTGTATTTCCGCTAATTGTGATGACGCCGCATGGACCGGGCATCTTAAGTTTAAGATAAGCGTAATGCGGTACTGCATTGAAACGAGCGAAGGCCGTTTTTCCGAGTAGTGCGTGATAGCCTCTTCGGAATGGAGCGATGTCGAAGATTAGTTCTCCACTTCGAAAGTTGTCGGGAGAACCGAATACAACCTCTAATGTTAGAGAGCCCGTACAGCGGGCCTCTACACCTGGTATTACTGCTTTAAAGGTAGTACTGCTTTGGCCAATTCTTGACGGTTCTATCCCCATTTTGCGGACAGTGTCCTGATATATTAGATTAAGACTACTGTCGCCGTCCATGAGTACTCGGGTGAGATGGTATCCGTCAATTATTGGGTCGAGCACCAAGGCAGCTGAACCTCCATGTCGGATACTAGTCGGATGATCCCTGCGATCGAAAGTGATCGGGCAGGCCGACCATGGGTTGAATTTGGGGGCGACGGGCTCTATAGCTTATATGTCTCGGAGTGCGCATTTGCACTTCCTCTTTGGTATGTGGGTTGCGTAAATCATATTCACTGTTTTGACCTCGGGTGGAATTTTTTCTGTCCCCCAGTGTTTGGCTGGCGAGGTTGATCCTCGTCTTCACTTGGCGGCTCCCTCCCCTTGTGTTCGGCGTTTAGCTTGCCGGCCTGCTTGAAGACCTAGCATTCTCTGTTGGTGTGATTCGCAGGTTTCTCGGGGGTGCCATGAATCTGACATGATGTGTCTAGAATTTTGTTTAGGCTAGACGGTCCAATCCCGTAACACATCCGCCGCCAAATGCCCAAGCCGTCAACTCCGATGAATTGAGATCGGGAAACACGAGCAGCTGAGCGCGCACACGTGCGGAACCCCGCACATGTCTCCCCTGGCAAAAAATGGCCAGCGGCACCGCGCCGGAGAAACCCCGGAAGCTCCCCGTTGAGTCACCCATTTCCACCCGTCGAACAAGCAGGAAGATCAGTTCATGTTGAAAACCTACGTCAGTGCAACATGTTACCTTCGTTAGTTCGAGTAGGGTAATAAAATAATATTCTGTTTCGCGAAACAGAATAGCCCAGATATATATACCGTATTTACAAACAAAAATAATAACCCCCTCCTAAGTCAAATTAACCACTCTCGTTGTCAGGCAAAAAGTAGTGATGGACCAAGCGGGCCCACAAATGGAAAGCATCAATATTGCTGATAACCGCTTAAGTGGGTGCGAGAGGACAACCACCACCGCTTTGCAAGTGGGCCAAACATATGTTGGATATAATACCTAAAATGCACAACTTTGACGTGCCACACATGCCTCAAAAACCGTAAACCATGCACCCACACAAAGCGAGGTTCATGAAGCATACTACATATGATGGTCCCCTTCCCCCTCTTCGATGCATACTATATGCTCCTATCGTAATACAACCCAAAAAGAATCCTCATCGATGGTGAAATTAATTAACCTCTCCCGATGTAGGTCAAAGTGATGCACATGCATCGATGATGGCCTCGTGGGCCCACAGATGGAAGCATCACACGTGAGTGTCCTAGCAAGGATAACCACCACCTGCATGCATGTGGCGCAAAGAGGTGTTGTGTGACGTTTGGATAGCCATTTTCACAATTTTGATGTGGCACGTGCCTTGGAAACCGAAAAGTCCTGACACTGAGTGAGGTGTACTTGTTCATGGACGTGTACGTATAGTGTGTGTGTGTGTGTGTGTATAGGGAAAATCCATCCTACCACCCGGTGGTAGTTACCCCACATGTCTCATATACTAGCATGTGGTACTATATATACTATTTTATTATTTTAAATATGTTCATATACTATATCTAAGATATTGCAAAACAAGTTGCTTGAAAAAATTGCACATGTGCCCATAGTTTTTGTTATATTTATGAAATACGTACATATTTGTACGTAAAAAAGAGCATACTCAAAAAATGGTACATACTACCTAAAAATTTGTATATATACTACCTAATCATTATTATATACTACATACTACACGTACATACTTTCGGTTTCGACAGATACTACATACAACATACAAAACGCAAGTGGTGGTAACTACCACTGCTTGTAGAAAACATTTGTCCTATATATATATACTAGTCCCCTCCCACCTCTTCAACACGTACTATATACCACCATAACACAAACAAACAAGATTCTACCTTGCTGGTTAAATTAACCTCACTACCGGTTGTTCGTCAAAGTGATGGACGATGACCTCGCGGGCCCACAGAAAGTGTCATCTGCGAGTATCGAGTGTCATGTAGGACAACCAACGAATGCATGTGGCCATAACATGTATGTATGAAAGGGTTGTGTAATGTTTTAAATTATGAATTCACGACTCTGATGTGGCACCGGCCTGCCTAACAAAATGGACAATCCAAACGGTGGCTCACAAATTGATAGAGGCAAAGGTGTCCCATCTTTCGATGAGATGATGGATTTCGCTTTGGTGGAACTCGACTTTGACGATCTGACTATGAACGTGCGAGGAAGTCGCGCCTTAGCAATCGCTAAACCAACTCCGAGAGGTTATTGACCACGCCGGAGCACGATCAACCTGACCACGAGGGTCTGTTTCCTGCGAGCAAACAAAGAACAAGCAAGAAACTGAGATTGCAATCTGGATATTGCGAATATAAGATGAAAGCTTTATTGATCAAGGTGGGTTTCTGTGATGCCTTTGTCTGGTCGTTGAACACAAACGAAGTACGCTAAGTTGCAGCTATGGCGAACTTTAATCTAAACAAAACCCAAAGTCTAAACGACACCCTAAGGGTTGTATATATGGAGGAAGAGGGGGAATTTCGTGGCCCCTGAGGGAGGGCTCCGAAACCAAACCTAACTCTTGTTTCCCCACACATACGGACTCTAAAAATAGCCTATACTTATGTATTTCGAAATTACATGGGCCTGGCCGGAAAAAAAGGTGACGTAACACCTAGAATAGCCTGTGGACGAAAATTATGAAGTATCATCTTGTATATTTCGTCCAAGGCTTCATACACTCATTATGGTGGCTTCAATGTCCTGAAATCATCACTTGTAACTCCGTTCTTGTTCCTCTTGCGCATGCCATCATCTCCATGCTTCTTCTTGATCCAATGTTCATACTTCTCCAAGCTAGGCCCTTCATTTGTAAGCAAAATAAATGTATCCAATTTAGGCAGCATCATATTCTCATGAACATTAGAATCATTACCAAGAAACGAAAGTACCTAATAATTTAGTTGGCGTGCGCGAGCTCTAGTAATTGGTCCAGTATGTATAGCAGCAGGGGTTGTGGGTGTAACAATGGTATTGATGTCCTTATCATCCTCCCCTTCTTGAAATGAAGTTGTCCTCGACGGAAGTTCATCTTCCTCACCCAAATAAGGCTTCAAATCTGCAATGTTAAAAGTGGGACTAACCCAAAAATCTGCAGGCAGCTCAATTTTATATGCATTATCATTTATTTTCTATAACACCTTAAAGGGACCATCAACACGTGCCATTAGCTTTGATTTGCGCAAATCAGGAAATCTATCCTTACGCAAATGTAACCAAACAAGATCTCCAGGTGCAAACACAACATGTTTTCTACCCTTATCTCCAGCAAGTTTATATTTAGCATTCATACGCTCAATGTTTTCCTTAGTTAACTCATGCATTTTTAAAATCAATTCAGCACGTTGTTTAGCATCAAAATTAACCTTCTCCGAAGATGGAAGAGGAAACAAATCAATAGGTGCACGAGGTAGGAAACCATACACAACTTCAAAAGGGCACATCTTAGTAGTAGAATGCAATGAACGATTATAAGCAAATTCAATATGAGGCAAGCATTCCTCCCACATTTTCTTATTATTCTTCAAAATAGCCCTAAGCATAGTAGACAGTGTTCTATTGACTACTTCAGTTTGTCCATCAGTTTGGGGGTGACAAGTAGTACTAAAAAGCAGTTTAGTCCCCAACTTAGCCCATAAACATCTCCAAAAGTGGCTAAGAAATTTAGTATCACGATCTGAAACAATAGTATTTGGCACACCATGCAAGCAAATAATTTCACGAAAGAACAAATCAGCAACATTAACAGCATCATCGCTTTCATGACATGGTATAAAGTGTGCCATTTTCGAGAATCTATCCATGACAACAAATATGCTATCCCTCCCCTTCTTTGTTCGAGGTAAACCTAAAACAAAGTCCATAGATATATCGTCCCAAGGAACACTAGGTACAGGCAAAGGCATATATAAACCATGAGGATTGAGTCCTGACTTAGCTTTTTAACATGTAGTGCAGCGAGCAATAAAACGCTCAACATCCCGTCTCATCTTTGGCCAAAAGAAATGTGTAGAAAGTACATCCTCCATCTTCTTCACGCCAAAGTGTCCCATTAATCCTCCTCCATGCGCCTCCTGCAACAACAAAAGACAAACGGAGCTAGCTGGAATGCATAGCTTGTTAGCATGAAACACAAATCCATCATTAACGACAAACTTGTTCCACATTCTTCCTTCTTTACAATTTTGCATTGCATCTTTAAAATCAGCATCATGCACATATTGATCTTTGATGGTCTCCAAACCAAATATTTTGAAGTCAAGTTGTGAAAGCAGAGTATAGCGATGAGACAATGCATCAGCAATAACATTTTCTTTTCCCTTCTTGTGTTTAATGACATAAGGGAAAGTCTCAATGAATTCAACCCATTTAGCATGTCTACGATTTAGTTTAGCTTGACTTTTAATATGTTTCAAAGATTCATGATCAGAATGTATAACAAATTCTTTGGGCCGTAAATAATGTTGTCATGTTTCTAAAGTCTGAACAAGAGCATATAATTCTTTATCATAAGTAGAATAATTCAGACTACGCCCACTCAATTTTTTAGAAAAGTATGCAACAGGTTTGCCATCTTGTAATAACACACCTCCTAATCCAATTCCACTAGCAACACCTTCAAGCTCAAAAGTCTTATTAAAATCAGGAAGTTGGAGTAAAGGAGCATGTGTCAACTTATCTTTCAATACCGTGAAGGCTTCTTCCTGTGCGGTACCCCAAAGAAAAGGCACATCTTTCTTTGTAAGCTCATTGAGAGGTGCAGCAATGGTGCTGAAATCTCTCACAAAATGCCTATAGAATCCAGCGAGGCCAAGAAAACTCCTCACTTGTGTGACTGTTTTGGGCTGCGGCCAACTCTCAATAGCTTAAATCTTGGATTTATCAACTTCAATTCCCTATGGAGTAACAACATAGCCAAGAAAAGATACTCGGTCGGTGCAAAAGGTGCACTTCCCAAGGTTACCAAACAAACGTGCATCACGTAGATCAACAAAAACATCACGTAAATGTTCCAAATGTTCTTCCAAAGATCTGCTATAAATCAGTATATCATCAAAATAGACTACCACAAATCGTCCAATGAAAGCACGTAAAACTTTGTTCATTAGTCTCATGAAAGTACTAGGTGCATTAGTTAACCCAAAAGGCATGACTAACCACTCATATAATCCAAACTTAGTTTTAAATGTTGTTTTCCATTCGTCCCCCAATTTCAAACGAATTCGATGGTATCCACTACGCAAATGAACTTTGGAGAATATTGTAGAGCCACTCAATTCATCAAGCATATCATCTAGCCTAGGAATAGGATGACGATAACGAATAGTAATATTATTAATGCCTCTACAATCAACACACATACGCGATGTACCATCCTTTTTCGGCACTAGAATAATAGGAACAGCACAAGGACTAAGGGATCTGCGTATATAACCTTTATCGAGAAGCTCTTGTACTTGACGCATAATCTCCTTCGTCTCCTCTGGATTGGTACGGTATGGAGCACGGTTTGGCAGTGAAGCACCGGGAATTAAGTCAATCTGATGCTCAATCCCTCGAATAGGCAGTAATCCCGATGGCACGTCTTTTGGAAAGACGTCAGCGAACTGCTGCAAAATGTTAGTGACAGCAGGAGGCAAAGAGGAAGGCACGTCCTCAAATGAAAATAATGCCTCTTTGCACACAAAAGCATAGCAAATAGATTTGCTGAAATATAACTCATCAATATCAGATTTAGTGGCAAGTAAACATGCACTTTTCAATTTAATTGCATAAGCAACACTAGATGGTTTATTATTAGGCTTCATTTGTTGCTCAAATTCTTTTGCCACAATCTGATTTTCACTCTTATTGTTCTCCTGTTTTGCTTTATTAGCTCTATTAATATCATCTTTCAAAAGGGAATCGGGAGTCATAGGAAGCAAAGTAATATTTTTATCCTTATGAACAAGAGTATAATGATTGTTTCTACTATGGTGTACATAATTTTTATCAAATTGCCATGGTCGACCAAGTAATAAGGAACATGCTTGCATAGGTACCACATCACAATGAACATAATCAGCATATGTAGAGATACTAAAAGGCACACGGACAATACGTGTTACCTTAACCTTTCCACTGTTGTTGAACTATTGGATGTAGTAAGGATGTGGATGTGGTCTTGTGGTGAGAGATAGCTTTTCTACCATCTCCATGCTAGCCAAGTTGTTGCAACTCCCTCCGTCTATGATGACGCGCATAGAACATTCCTTCACAACTCCCTTTGTATGGAACAAATTATGCCTCTGATTTTGCTCAGCTTGTGTGACCTGCACACTCAAAACACGTTGAGCAACTAAACATTCATAACTGTCAGTGTCTTCAGGAGCCATGTATTGCGTCTCATGATCAGAATCATATCCACCATGTTCTTCACGTGTAATAAGGGCCAAAGTCTCCTCATCATAGTCACTAGCGGACTCATACCCACCATCCTCAGTAGCAATCATCACACACTGAGATTTGCATTCTCGCCCATAATGACCTCTTCCCTTACAACAACGACAAATAATATCACTTGTGTGCCCTGTTGATGCCATGGAAGAAGAAGAGCTCTGTGTAGGTGGTTGTGCCTGCTTTCTTGTATCACGGCTGGAGGTGGCACCTGATGGAGGTGCTAGTGCAGTGGAAGTAGAAGATGCACGCGGTGTCCATGAGGAAGGTCGACCTGCAGAAAAGTTAGTGCGCGCCATTGCTTTTCGATCCTGCACTTCACGCTCAGCTTTACAAGCCAGATGGAATAAACGAGTGATATTAGTATACTCCTTATACTCTTGAATCGTCTGAATCTCTATTTAATCCACCCATAAAACGTGCAAGCATAGCTTCATTCTCCTCAACAATACCACATCTAATCATGCCAGTTTGTAATTCCTGATAATATTCTTCTACAGAATTTTTCCCTTGTCTTAAGCGCTGCAATTTTTGAAGCAATTCATGTTGATAATATGGTGGAACCCAACGCGTACACATAGCAGTTTTCAAAGCAGCCCGAGTAGTTGGAATAGGATATAATCTACAATGTTCAGACCACCATACACACGCAACACTAGTGAAAGCACAAACAGCGGCAGCAACCCGTCTCTCCTCGGGATATTGTAAACATGTAAATCGTTGTTCAGTTTCTAATTCCCAAGTAAGATATATATCAGGAACATATCTACCCTCAGATGGTGGAATATTCAATTTCAGTTTAGGAAGATGGTCATGATCTCGTACCTGAGGGAGAGCCCTACCATTGTGATTATTTGCATGTGGACGACCTGGTGGTTGTGGTGCTGGTGGTTGCACGTAGTTCTAATTTTGATCAACCTCATCCTCGTAATCTCCCACATAATCATCCTCCGCATCAGCAGCAGGAGCCACAGAAGTATCAACAGCAGCACCTACAGTTTGCCCAGGATGAAGAAGTACACGGCTCGCTCGGCGGAGGGCTGTTTCGCGACATGGAGGTAGTTGTTGTTGTTGTTGTTGTTGCAGAGGTGCGACATGTGCAGCCAGTGGTGGAAGACGCGCAAGCAGTTCATTAAATCTGTTATCGAGCTTTGTTTCGAAAGTCTTATCAAGGCGAGTGATCTTCTCTATGGCCTCTTCAAAATTGTTCAGCACATCTTGCACCTGTTCAGTCATCATTTGCTGAAACTTATCATGAAGCTCCTTGTTCATTAAGTTCTCCCAGTCAATCTCGTCGGCTTGTGATCCTGTTATGGTTAGCAGCAATAGAAACACACAAGAATATGATCCTACAGACTACGAACAAGTGGTGGTGGCGGGTGTGACAAATCCGTCAAGCAAAACTCAAATTATTACCAGTTCTTACCCAGCAGCAGGCGGTGATCGGCAACCGTTGTAGTCAGAACTCTCAAAGCTTGGATAGAGCGATTGCCAGGGAGAGTCAAACGTACGACGTAGATGTATGTGGAGCTGGGAAGGCTTATAATATGGTAGCAAAAAGGGTCAGCAATAATCAATTCAGAGATGTAAAGTTGAATAAACGCTCAACGACGGTACTGTGCTGGTCCTAGGCTAGACCGTGCTAGAGACGCGAGCCTAGAACACTAACAAAATCACGGTGCTGCACATAATCAATGAAGGAGCACACTTTGAATATATTTTTTGCTCTTTTTTGTGCTCTTTGTTTGCGCTCTTTTTTTTGCGCTCTTTTTTGCGAAAATTCACTATAATGGCGAGTGTCTCAAAACTCTTCCCAAGTCAAGGTAACAGGATAGACAGAAAATTTTTGCAACCAATATTTTTTTCGACTGCCCAGACCAAAATCTGGAAACAGCTTAGAAAAACTTTCTATAATGGCACCTGTCTCAAAACACTCAGAAACACCTAAAAATAGGATAGCCAGAAAAATTTTCGACAAGTGCGTTTTCAGAAAATTTTGGGCCTAAACGGAGGGTGGTTTCCAGAACCTACTCCGGCAAGGAAACACGAATCGGAAACTAGATGGATCTCGAAAACAAACCTAATATGAAAAGAACTCGGATTGGTGGTGGATATATGGTGGTAGATGACAGCGGTGGTGGTATATGGCAGCAGTGGTGGTATATGGATACGGATGCGAAGCGGTGCTGGATAAGCGGTGGTGGTAGATGGCAGGGGCGATGATGATGGTGCGGCGGCGGCGTGACAACTTATGACCAGAACTCGAAACTCTAAAAGACTAGACTCTAAGACCAGCAACTAGACACGACAATGCAACCGCAAATTCAACAACGCAAATACAGAAAAGATTATGCAATGGCTCAGACTGGTTCGGATATGATGAACTAACCCTAATTATTTTTTTGTGGCTTTTTCGTGGACTATAGGTATGAAGAACGGACTCGATCTAAACTACGAAAAACTGTAAAATCTCACCGAGCAACCTGGAAATCTGATACCACTTGATAGAGGCAAAGGTGTCCCGTCTTTCGATGAGATGATGGATTTCGCTTTGGTGGACCTCGACTTTGACGATCCGACTATGAACGTGCGAGGACGTCAAGCCTTAGCAATCGCTAAACCAACTCCGAGATGTTATTGACCACTCCGGAGCATGATCAACCTGACCACGAGGGTCTGTTTCCTGCGAGCAAACGAAGAACAAGCAAGAAACTGAGATTGCAATCTGGATATTGCGAATATAAAATGAAAGCTTTATTTATCAAGGTGGGGTTCTGTGACGCCTTTGTCTGGTCGCTGAACACAAACGAAGTACGTGAAGTTGCAGCTATGGCGAACTTTAATCTAAATGAAACCCAAAGTCTAAACAGCGCCCTAAGGGTTGTATATATGGAGGAAGAGGGGGGAATTTCGTGGCCCCTGAGGGAGGGGTCCGAAACCAACCCTAACTCTTGTTTCCCCACACATACAGACTCTAAAAATAGCATATACTTATGTATTTCGAAATTACATGGGCCTGGCCCAATAAAAAGGTGACGCAACACCTAGAATAGCCTGTCGATGAAAATTATGATGTAGCATCTTGTATATTTTGTCCAAGGCTTCATACACTCACTATGGTGGCTTCAACGTCGTGAAATCATCACTTGTAACTCCGTTCTTGTTCCCCTTGCGCATGCCATCATCTCCATGCTTCTTCTTGATCCAATGTTCATCCTTCTCCAAGCTAGGCCCTTCATTTGTGAGCAAAACAAATGTATCCAATTTAGGCAGAATCATATTCTCATGAACATTAGAATCATTACCAAGAAACGAAAGTACCTGGTAATTTAGTTGGCGTGCGCGAGCTCTAGTAATTGGTCCAGTATGTATAGTAGCAGGGGCTGTGGGTGTAACAATGGTATTGATGTCCTCATCACAACTTGTAGAGTACTGCTAGCCACTCGCCACCCCCAGACGCACACACCCACACACACACCGCGAATCCACCGCAACTACGATGCATGTCAAATTAATTATCCCGCGGTGAACATATATATGTTACCAAAGGAGGGACATTTTAATTTCGAAAAAATCATAGATCATTAAGAGGTTTTAGTACATTAATTGATTGATTTTCTACGGGTATAATGTGCAAAAATCCAATTCGAGCTACATGCACACGTGACAGTGCACCTAGATGGATTGCAAAAACACATGTGTCTCACAGGGTGCATGTTTACTCCCCGTGCAAAAAAATTCAAACAATGAGAATCTTGATTTTTAAATTCTAGTACATCCAAAACTTATTTGAAGTTCATGAAACTTACCGTGTTGTCATATGGACACCAATACAAAGTTGCATTGTATTTTTTTGGTCAAATTTTAGACCAGTTTTGATGTAATCTTTATCTAATTACAAATGGGAGATTATTAATAATTGGGAACCAATATCCTAACCGTACTATTTATTCGAACCGTGAGCATTAAACCAACAATGGATACGCGCCATGCTTCGATTAAGCAAAAAATAAAGCGGCATCATTAATCAACCAAATAGAAAAACAATATACGTGCCGCCACGCAACCCGTGTACCATGCGAGCAGGCGTGAGTTGACGGGACGCACACGACCAGTCCGTTGTGCAGGCAGACCGGGAGGCGTGTGTGCTGGTGTGTGAATTAACGGAGGCGTACTCGCTGGGCAGTGTCATCGGGAGGTGTGCGAGTAGCTGTGTGAAATGACAGTAGGCATGCCAGCAGTCCGATGCGTAGGCTCACCGGGAGGCGAGCCAGTGGTTTGACCGCCCCCTGCCTCTCTCCCACTACTCCATATTAATTGTGTGCCCGAGCGGCCGCACCTCCCATCCTCGCCACACACACAATCCACTCTCTCCGCTTGTATCCTCGATGCCGCTCTCAGTCATCAAAGCCGTTAGTGTATGAGGATGTCGCTGAAGCGCCCCATCGGAGGGAGTGGCGATGCCAGGGCTGCTAAAGCACCAGAGCACAATGTGGAGATGGAGACAGAGGTTGCCGTCACCACAGGTGAGTTATCGCTGCAACCTGACCTCGTTGACGGCGTCGACCTTCCACAGCCGGAGGCGGAGTTCCACACTGACTCTGGTGATGACTCGGGCGACGACTCCGATGACCACACCGGCGACGACTCCGACGACGACGGACAACTAGTTAGTCATCTATACCCATTTATGTGTCAAATAGATCCCAGGGTTTCTCTGGTTACTCCTACCTCCCCCTTTTTGGAATAGAAATCCTATGGTTATGTTCTCCCAATCCATGAAATCTGAGTAAGTTTTGTTAGATCCGTGTAGTGTATTGATTGTTTGAATGGTACAAGTGATAAGTGATTAGTAGTTTCATCTATGGAAATGATTTCTGCTAGTAATCCGACTAGGGTTAGTGTTTGTGCTGATAATTCCTAGCCAGGACTTGACAATTCATTTTGAATGGCCTACATATGTTTGTGCAATTATTTTCTTCAAGATTGGTCTGTACATACACGAATGTGCTTCAAAATTGAACCATAATATCTGGATATTTATAAATAAATAGCCATAAATTCCTAATCCTACTTCACGACATGTAATCGTTTATTTGATGCCAATTTTTGGCAACTTCCAAATGTTCCCTAGAGATTAGTTTGTAACCATTAATTTGACGCCACATTTTTTTACTATTTGTATAGGTGTTGTCTGACGATGTGGACAACGAGGTTGAAGATGTCCAGAGGAGGTACAAGAGGCAAATCCTGAGGGAGCTTTATGTGGGAATGCATAACATGTGTATTAGGACCTGGAACGACGGCTATCGATGCCCATTTTGCAACCACAAGCTTCATGACGCGTACCAAAGTGTTCTGGCGCATGCAAGAGGACGGGCCGTTGGCTCCTTCAAGCAGAAGTATGCTCATAGGGTTGAGCACGGCGCGTATGCTGAGTACCTGGAGAAGCTTCGGGATCGTGCCTGCTTGAGAGATGAGATGTGGGATCAAACTATGTACGCTCGAGCATGCTTAATGACGGTTGAACTATGCTTGTGTACGTGTACGCTTATTATGTATGTCTGAGTATGTTTAATATATGCTTACTTATGTCTAACTATGGGATATGGATGCAATTAGTTCGATTGATGGAATCTACCTCTCTCCTTGTTTATTGGTCCCCTTTGTAATTTGTGTTAAATGTTGATCAAAGATTTAGCTGACAAAATGTTAGTGCAGGTCAGCAAAATTTATATCGTTGGATGCTTATTTGAACATAGTGTTCAATGATATAATTTTTGTGACATGTGTAAACATTTCTTAGTCAAATATTTTGTCGAAATTTGGTACAAATTACAGAGGGGACCAATAAACCAGGACGAAGGTAGTACGTCAATCACACACGGTTCCCAAAATTGGAACCATGTGCAATGACTTTCATTTTGCCTGTTGCTTCAATCACACACGGTTCCAAAATTGGAATCGTGTGCAATGACTTTCATTTTGCTTCTTGCATCAATCACACATGGTTGGCTCTAGCAAACCGTTGCCTCCAAAATTCTTTGTGGGACAGAAAACCCTCACCACCCAATTCAAAAAAGAAAAAAAGAAAACCCTTGCCATCCCCACGTCACAAAAACCCTCACCCCCGCCCGCCACCCCATGCCTCTAGTCCCCATTCACACCTGCACAAGCTCCTTCGCGTCTATGCATGGCACCGCCTATCGCGGAGGTAACCACTTAGCTCACCGCCTGCCGCCGCCGCCAGGCTGCCGGCAAATCCCACCGCAGTTCGCCACTTCCGCTTGCCGCCGCCTATCGCCATCTACTTTCTCGACACTACTCGTAATCGACCCAGCTCCGCTCGGTTGGGTAATCTACCATACTGAGGGTTTTTTCTCATGGACGACAAGGTAACTAATTTAATGAGATATTTTCTCATCTCTCATCCCAGTTCATCTGCCTCCTTTAATCACCCGGCGGAAATTGTCGTGAATTCATTTTTATTCATGCTGATTTGAGGGTTTTCTTTCATTCATAGAGTGTACAGTGCACCGACACATCATGACCTTGCGACCTCTGCCAGAGATTCCATCTCACCATACCAGATGACTTCAGCATGTGCGCGGTATGTTCAATCTCAGCCTAAATCGGTTGGCATGGCCTACTTTCCTGAAGATATTCTAAATATTGCTACATTTGGATAAAAGGTGCCACATACGCCATATACGTCAAAGGGGATTTTTTCCCCTCTTCTTTCTATATTAGGAAAATTAATGATGTATTGTTCTTTCGATTACTCTCATATTTCCATGACATCGTGTTTACCCCATCTGTTTAATTATAGATTTTTGTCCTTCGATTTCAACAGTTGTACAATTCTTTCAATTTGGGCCCAATTTGCATGTTACTGATACGTCTCCAACGTATCTATAATTTTTGATTGTTCCATGCTATTATATTACCCGCTTTGGATGTTTATTGGCTTCACTTTACACTTTTATATCATTTTGGGGACTAACCTACTAACCGGAGGCCCAGCCCGAATTGCTGTTTTTTACCTATATCAGTGTTTCAAAGAAAAGGAATATCATTCGGAGTCCAAACAGAATGAAACCTTCGGGAGCGGTCTTTTTGGAACAAACGCAACCCCGGGGACTTGGGATGGAAGTCAAGCAACAAGCGAGGCGGTCACGAGGGTGTCGGTGTGCCCCCTGGGTGTCGGCGCGCCCCCACCCTCGTGGGCCCCTCGAGCGTCCACCGACCTACTTCTTCCTCCTATATATATCCACGTACCCCGAAAACATCCAGGAGCACTACGAAAAACTATTTCCACCGCCACAACCTTCCGTATTCGTGAGATCCCATCTTGGAGCCTTCGCAGGCGCTCCACCGGAGGGGGAATCGACCATGGAGGGCCTCTACATCATCTCCAAGGCCTCTCCGATGAGTTGTGAGTAGTTTACCACAGACCTTCGGGTCCATAGTTATTAGCTAGATGGCTTCTTCTCTCGCTTTGAATCTCAATACCAAGTTCTCCTCGATCTTCTTGAAGATCTATTCGATGTAACTCTTTTTGCGGTGTGTTTGTCAAGATCCGATGAATTGTGGGTTTATAATCAAGTTTATCTACGAGAAATATTTGAATCTCCTCTGAATTCTTTTATGTGTGATTAAGTTATCTTTGCAAGTCTCTTCGAATTATCAGTTTGGTTTTGCCTACTCGATTGATCTTTCTTGCAATGGGAGAAGTGCTTAGCTTTCGGTTCAATCTTGCGGTGTCCTTTCCCAGTGATAGCAGGGGCAGCAAGGCACGTATTGTATTGTTTCCATCGAGGATAAAAAGATGGGGTTTATATCATATTGCATGAGTTTATCCCTCTACATCATGTCATCTTTCTCAATGCGTTACTCTTTTCTTCATGAACTTAATACTCTAGATGCAGGCAGGAGTCGGTCGATGTGTGGAGTAATAGTAGTACATGCAGAATCGTTTCGGTCTACTTGTCACGGACGTGATGCCTATATACATGATCATGCCTAGATAATCTCATAACTATGCGCTTTTCTATCAATTGCTCGACAGTAATTTGTTCACCCACCGTAATACTTATGCTATCTTGAGAGACGCCACTAGTGAAACCTATGGCCCCCGGGTATATCCTTTATCATATAAGTTTTCCTTCTACTTTTATTTGCTTCTTTTATTTTCCAATCTATATCATAAAAATACCAAAAATATTTATTTTATCATTTTATCTCTATCAGATCTCACTTTCGCAAGTGGCCGTGAAGGGATTGACAACCCCTTTATTGCGTTGGTTGCGAGGTTCTTGTTTGTTTGTGTAGGTGCGTGGGACTTTTGAGGAGCCTCCTACTGGATTGATACCTTGGTTCTCAAAAACTGAGGGAAATACTTACGCTACTTTACCGCATCACCCTTTCCACTTCAAGGAAAACCAACGCAGTGCTCAAGACGTAGCAAGAAGGATTTCTGGCGCCGTTTCCGGGGAGGTATTCTCTCAAGTCAAGACATACCAAGTACCCATCACAAACTCATCGCCCTCGCATTACATTATTTACCATTTGCCTCTCGTTTTCCTCTCCCTCCCTTCACCCTTGCTGTTTTATTCGCCCTCTCTTTCCCGTTCTCCTCTCTCTCGCTTGACTTTTTGTTTGCTTGTGTGTTGGATTGCTTGTCATGATGGCGCAAGATAATACCAAATTGTGTGACTTTTCCAATACCAATCATAATGATTTCCTTAGCACTCCGATTGCTCCTCTTAATGATGTTGAGTCTTGTGAAATCAATGCTGCTTTGTTGAATCTTATTATGAAAGATCAATTCTCCGGCCTTCCTAGTGAAGATGCCGCTACTCATCTAAACAACTTTGTTGATTTGTGTGATATGCAAAAGAAGAAAGATATGGATAATGATATTGTTAAACTGAAGTTATTTCGGTTTCACTTAGAGATCGTGCTAAAACTTGGTTTTCGTCTTTGCCTAAGAATAATATTGATTCATGGAATAAGTGCAAGGATGCTTTTATCTCTAAGTATTTTCCTCCTGCTAAGATCATATCTCTTAGGAACGATACTATGAATTTTAAACAACTTGATCATGAGCATGTTTCCCAATCTTGGGAAAGAATGAAGTTAATGATTCACAATTGCCCTACTCATGGTTTGAATTTATGGATGATCATACAAAAGTTTTATGCCGGGTTGAATTTTGCTTCTAGAAATCTTTTAGATTCGACCGCGGGAGGGACTTTCATGAAAATTACTTTAGGAGAAGCTACTAAACTCCTCGATAACATTATGGCTAATTATTCTCAATGGCACACCGAAAGATCTACTAGTAAAAAAGTGCATGCTATAGAATAAATTAATACTTTGAGTGGAAAGATGGATGAACTTATGAAATTGTTTGCTACTAAGAGTGCTCCTATTGATCCTAATGATATCCTTTGTCTGCTTTGATTGAGAATAATAATGAATCTATGGATGTGAATTTTGTTGGTAGGAAATTTTTTGGTAACAATGCTTATAGAGGAAACTTTAATCCTAGACCGTTTCCTAGTAATTCCTCTAATAATTATGGAAATTCCTACAACAACTCTTATGGAGATTTTAATAAGATGCCCTCTGATTTTGAGAATAGTGTTAAATAATTTATGATCTCTCAAAAGAATTTTAATGTTTTGCTTGAAGAAAAATTGCTTAAAGTTGATGAATTGGCTAGGAACATTGATAGACTTTTGCTTGATCTTGATTCTTTGAAACTTAGATATACTCCTCCTAAGCATGATATCAATGAGTCCCTCAAAGCCATGAGAATTTCCATTGATTAGTGCAAAGAAAGAACCACTAGGTTGCGTGCTAAGAAAGATTGCTTTGTAAAAGCATGTTCTTCTAGTTGCCACGAAAATAATAATGAAGATCTAAAAGTTATTGATATGTCCCCTATTAAATCTTTGTTTTGCAATATGAATCTTGATAATGATGGGACTGGAGATGAGTCAACTTTAGTTAAAAGGCGTCCCAATGATTCGGAGTTTTTAGATCTTGATGCTAAATTTGGTAAAAGTGGGATTGGAGAGATCAAAACTTTACATAGCATTGAACCCACTATTATGGATTTCAAGGAATTTAGTTATTATAATTGTTATTTAATAGATTTTATTTCCTTGTTGTAATCCGTGTTGAATTCTCCTCATGCTTATAGTCAAAATAAAGCTTTTACCAAACATATTGTTGATGCTTTGATGCAATCTTATGAGGAAAAACTTATTTGGAAGTTTCTATACCTAGAAAACTTTATGATGAGTGGGAACCTACTATAAAGATTAAAATTAAAGATCCTGAGTGCTATGCTTTCTGTGATTTGGGTGCTAGTGTTTCCACGATTCCGAAAACTTTATGTGATGTGCTATGTTTCCATGATTTTGATGATTGCTCTTTAAACTTGCACCTTGTGGATTCCACCATTAAGAAACCTATGGGAAGGATCAATGATGTTCTTATTGTTGCAAATAGGAATTATGTTCCCATAGATTTTATCGTTCTTGATATAGATTGCAATCTTTCATGTCCTATTATTCTTGGTAGACCTTTCCTTAGAACAATTGGTGCAATTATTGATATGAAGGAAAGGGAATATTAGATTCCAATTTCCATTAAGGAAAGGCATGTAACACTTTCCAAGAAAGAAAGTTAAATTATCTTATGGATCCATCATGCGAGCTACTTATGAATTGAGTGCCAAAGATTGCACTACTTAGATCTATCCTCGCTTTCATGCCTAGGTAGGGGCATTAAACGATAGCGCTAGTTGGGAGGCAACCCAATTTTTTTATTCTTGCTTTTTGCTTCTGTTTAGTAATAAATATTTCATCTAGATTCTGTTTAGATGTTGTTTTATGTTTTAATTAGTGTTTGTGCCAAGTAGAACCTATAGGATAACCTACGGTGATAGTTAATTTGATTTGTTTGAAAAACAGAAACTTTTGCACGCACGAAAATAATTTTAGTACATCACAGAAACGTGATTTTGCGTTGATTCTTTCTGTTGTAGATCAATAGAAAAATTTCTCACGACTTCCTATTTTGGTAGGATTTTTAGAGTTCCATAAGTATTCGAAAGTTATAGATTGCTACAGACTGTTCTGTTTTTGACAGATTCTATTTTTCGTGTGTTGTTTGCTTATTTTGATGCATCTTTGGCTAGTATCGGGGGGTATGAACCATAGAGAAGTTAGAATATAGTAGGTTTAATACAAATATAAATAAAGATTGAGTTCATTACAGTACCTTATGTGGTGGTTTTTCTTTCTTGCACTAACGGAGCTTATGAGATTTCCTGTTGAGTTTTGGGTTGTGAAGTTTTCAAGTTTTGGGTAAAGATTTGATAGACTATGGATAAGGAGTGGCAAGAGCCTAAGCTTGGGGATACCCATGGAACCCCAATATATTCAAGGATAACCAAAAGCCTAAGCTTGGGGATGCCCCAGAAGGCATCCCCTCTTTCGTCTTCGTCTATCGGTAACTTTACTTGGAGCTATATTTGTATTCGCCACATGATATGTGTTTTGCTTGGAGCGTCTTGTATGATATTAGTCTTTTCTTTTCAGTTTACCACAATCATCCTTTATTTACAAACCTTTTGGGAGAAACCCACATGATTGGAATTTATTAGAATACTCTATGTGCTTGACTTATATATTTTGAGCTAGATAGTTTTTGCTCTAGTGCTTCACTTATACTTTTTAGAGCATGGCGGTGGCTTGATTTTGTAGAAATCTTTGATCTATCATGCTTCACTTATATTATTTTGAGAGTCTTTTAGAGCAGCATGGTATTTTGTATGGTTATAAAATTGCTCCTAGAATGATGAGCATCCAAGTTGGGTATAATAAAAATTATCATAGGAAGTGAATTTGGTGCTATGATCAATTTGATGCTTGATAATTGTTTTGAGATATGGAGGTGATGATATTAGAGTCATGCTAGTTGGGTGACTGTAAATTTAAAGAATACTTGTGTTGAAGTTGGCAAGTCCCGTAGCATGCACGTATGGTAAAAGTTGTGTAACAAATTTATTGCATGGGGTGCTCTTTTGATTGCCTTCCCTTGTGTTGAGGTCAGGGGTGCGCTATGGTTAACTCCTACCAACCTCCCCCCTAGGAGCATGCATAGTAGTACTTTGCTTTGAGGGCTAATAAAACTTTTGCAATAAGTATATGAGTTCTTTATGACTAATGTGAGTTGATGGATTATACGCACTTTTACCTTTCCATCATTTCTAGCCTCTTCGGTACCATGCATTGCCCTTTCTCACCTTGAGAGTTGGTGCAAACTTCGCCGGTGCATCCAAACCCCGTGATACATTACGCTCTACCACACATAAACCTCCTTATATCTTCCTGAAAATAGCCACCATACCTACCTATCATGGCATTTCCATAGCCATTCCAAGATATATTGCCATGCAACTTTCCACCGTTCCGTTTATCATGACACGCATCATCATTGTCATATTGCCTTGCATGATCATGTAGTTGGCATCGTATTTGTGGCAAAGCCACCATGCATAATTTCTCATACATGTCACTCTTGATTCGTTGCCCATCCCGGTACACCATCAAAGGCATTCATATAGAACCATATCTTGTTCTAGTTTTCAGTTGTAATTCATGAGTTGTAAATAAATAGAAGTGTGATGATCATCATTATTAGAGCATTGTCCCCAATTAAAAAAAGAAAGGACAAAAAGAAAAAAAGGGAAAGGCCAACTAAAAAAAGAAAGGCCCAAAAAAATAAGAAATAAAAAAGGGGGCAATGTTACTATCCTTTTCCACACATGTGCTTCAAAGTAGCACCATGTTCTTCATATAGAGAGTCTCATGTGTTTTCACTTTCATATACTAGTGGGAATTTTTCATTATAGAACTTGGCTTGTATATTCCTACGATGGGCTTCCTCAAATGCCCTAGGTCTTCATGAGCAAGCAAGTTGGATGCACACCCACTTAGTTTCTTTTGTTGAGCTTTCATACATTTATAGCTCCAGTGCATCTGTTGCATGGCAATCCCTACCCCTCATGTTGACATCAGTTAATGGGCATCTCCATAGCCTGTTGATTAGCCTCATCAATGTGAGACTTTCTCCTTTTTGTCTTCTCCACACAACCTCTACCATCATATTCTATTCCACCCATAGTGCTATATCCATGGCTCACGCTCATGTATTGCGTGAGAGTTGAAAAAGCTTAAGCGCGTTAAAAAGTATGAACCAATTGCTTGGCTGAATCCGGGGTTGTTCTTGATGGGAGTATTTTGTGTGATGAAAATGAAACATAGCCTAACTATATGATTTTGTAGGGATGAACCTTCTAATGCCATGTTATTTTGAGAAGACATGATTGCTTAGTTAGTATGTTTGAAGTATTACTATTTCTTATGTCAATATGAACTTTTATTTTGACTCATTTGGATCTGAACATTCATGCAACAATAAAGAAAATTACATTAAGAATTATGCTAGGTAGCATTACACATCAAAAATTCTGTTTTTATCATTTACCTACTCGAGGACGAGTAGGAATAAAGCTTGGGGATGCTTGATACGTCTGCAACGTATCAATGATTTTTGAATGTTCCATGCTATTATATTACCCTTTTTGGATGTTTTTGGGCTTTACTTTACACTTTTATATCATTTTTGGGACTAACCTACTAACCGGAGGCCCAGTCCGAATTGCTGTTTTTTTTGCCTATTTCAGTGTTTCGAAGAAAAGGAATATCAAACGAAGTCCGAACGGAGTGAAACCTTCGGGAGCGATCTTTTTGGAACAAACGCAATGCAGGGGACTTGGAGTGGAAGTCAAGCAACAATCGAGGCGGCCACGAGGGTGCCCGGTGGGCCCCTTGGGGGTGGGCGCGCCCACCTCCCTCGTGGGCCCCTCGAGCGTCCACCGACCTACTTCTTCCTCCTATATATATCCACTTACCCCGAAAACATCCAGGAGCACCACGAAAAACTATTTCCACCGCCGCAACCTTCTATATCCGCGAGATCCCATCTTGGAGCCTTCGTCGGTGCTCCGCCGGAGGGGGAATCAACCATGGAGGGCCTCTACATCATCTCCAAGGCCTCTCCGATGAGTTGTGAGTAGTTTACCACAGACCTTCGGATCCATAGTTATTAGCTAGATGGCTTCTTCTCTCTCTTTGAATCTCAATACCAAGTTCTCCTCGATCTTCTTGGAGATCTATTCGATGTAACTCTTTTTGCGGTGTATTTTTCAAGATCTGACGAATTGTGGGTTTATGATCAAGTTTATCTATGAGAAATATTTGAATCTCCTCTGAATTCTTTTATGTGTGATTAAGTTATCTTTGCAAGTCTCTTCGAATTATCAGTTTGGTTTGGCCTACTAGATTGATCTTTCTTGCAATGGGAGAAGTGCTTAGATTTGGGTTCAATCTTGCGGTGTCCTTTCCCAGTGACAGCAGGGGAAGCAAGGCACGTATTATATTGTTGCCATCGAGGATGAAATGATGGGGTTTATATCATATTGCATGAGTTTATCCCTCTACATCATGTCATCTTTGTGTTACTCTGTTCTTCATGAACTTAATAATCTAGATGCAGGCAGGAGTCGGTCGATGTGTGGAGTAATAGTGGTAGATGCCAAATCATTTCGGTCTAATTGTCACGGACGTGATGCCTATATACATGATCATGCCTAGATAATCTCATAACTATGTGCTTTTCTATCAATTGCTCGACAGTAATTTTTTCACCCACCGTAATACTTATGCTATCTTGAGAGAAGCCACTAGTGAAACCTATGGCCCCCGGGTCTATCCTTTATCATATAAGTTTTCCATCTACTTTTATTTGCATCTTTTATTTTCCAATCTATATCATAAAAATACCAAAATTATTTATTTTATCATATAATCTCTATCAGATCTCACTTTTGCAAGTGGCCGTGAAGGGATTGATAACCCCTTTATTGCGTTGGTTGCGAGGTTCTTGTTGGTTTGTGTAGGTGCGTGGGACTTTTGAGGAGCCTCCTACTGGATTGATACCTTGGTTCTCAAAAACTGAGGGAAATACTTACGCTACTTTACTGCATCACCCTTTCCTCTTCAAGGAAAACCAACGCAGTGCTCAAGACGTAGCAGTTACCATTTTTCTTTAACAATCCTACCATTTTCACTAGCGCATCCCTTGCTATGCAACAGATTATGTAGTGCACAATTTTTCCCTGTACATAGATCAAGGTCCCACGGATGTCATACGGCACACAAACCATGGATTTACAATTGTTGCTACTGTAAGACTTGATGAATGTGGTGACTTCTATTTTGGCGTTGGCTTTTGGCGCTGGCACTAAAATTGGACTGCACATAAAAGGGTCTGGTCATGAGATATATGCTAACTTCCCCGACAAAATTATCCGTCTTGGGTTTGTTCGAAGTAAGTTTTCTTTTCAACTATCTTCATGTTAACTTACCCAGCAATGTTAAATGAATTGTGTAGTATTTAAGCAACCAATTGTTATTCCCTTTTCTTATTATATTCCTACCTAATAACTTCTAGTTACCAATACACTTTTCTATTTCCCTGTTTTAACTAAATATTCCCTGTACTATCATTTCTATCAGAAAGCGCCGCTGACAAGGAGACTCTGGAGGTGGAGAACGGGTCCGCCAACAAGTGGAGGCGGGGTGAGCTACAACCGCAAGCGACTCCAGCAGGCATAGACTTCATCAGCAGCCTCCCCGATGATATGTTGACAGTCATCATCTCCCTCCTCCCAATCAAATCTGGGGTGCGGACAACCGTCCTTTCCCGGCGTTGGCGCCCCCTATGGATGTAGCGACCAGACCTCAAACAGTCTGATCTCTGTGCATTAGTGTCATCCCTAGATCGGTAATGCTGACACGCACAGTACTTGAAGGATTTATAATAGAGTAGCAATCAGACACTTATTACATTGAATGTCTCAAAAGAGAACTTATTACAATAAATATGGCTTAAGGCCATCTATAACGATAACAGTGGAAGGCTTGGAAGATAAAGCGAGTCCATCAACTCCAACGGCATCACTGAGTATAAGATCACGACCTAAGGCACCTTACTCATCGTCTGAAAAGTCTGCAACATAAATGTTGCAGCCCAAAACGTGTCAGCACATGGAATATGATGGCAATGTAACACATAGAGAGTAATGAACAGAATAATGCTATCACTACATGCATATATGGCTGGTGGAAAGCTCTATGGTTATAGTTTCGCGTAAAGCCAATTTTTCCCTACAGCAAAGGAATAAATTTTATTTAACTGTCATGGTGGTTGTTAAACATTGAGAAGGTTCCTCCAACTCAATCCCAATTAATCATCAACATTAACCCAACAAAATTAAATTAAGTAACATGATGAGATTCACATGATAATCCAGGTACGAGATACTCGAAACGTCCATAACCG
Source organism: Triticum aestivum (assembly GCF_018294505.1). Taxonomy (NCBI): domain Eukaryota; kingdom Viridiplantae; phylum Streptophyta; class Magnoliopsida; order Poales; family Poaceae; genus Triticum; species Triticum aestivum. Next base: position 304,624,233 of record NC_057813.1, on the reverse strand, counting down.
GGGACACGGCTAACCATGATTAGTTTATACACTCTGCAGAGGTTTGCGCACTTTTCCCCGCAAGACTCATTCTCCTTCGTTTGATTTCTCCCACTACATGGTGTTTGAGAAACGGATGACCGAGACACAGTCTTTCAGAAGCATTAACTCTTTACTCTGTGTAGACAGTACCAACCTACATCCCCTACATCTGCTAGTCTACCACTGAAAGAGGTCACACAACATACTCAACTATACTGGAGCCCATAGTAGCTTGCGGCTGCACACGGAAGTTTCTAGCATGAATAATCTCATGATCCCTTTGAGCCTGGGTGGCAGTCCATAGGAGAATCACACGGTACCCCGGGATTTTCAAAAATGGAGGAAACACTGGGTTCCCCAGGTGCCTCAATCCACCCAGATGTGAATTTAAGTTGCCACCTTAAGTAAACCATTAATTAACCATCTCACATCTGTCATGGATAAACTCACCCAATCCACGTCTACTAGCATAGCATAGCAATATAAGCAAACGTAGAAGTAACTCCCAAAGGTTGATAATAAAACAGGTAATAGGTTCTACCTCATCTACTTCCCAAAACCTACATATTAAACAGATCCTAATCATGCAATTGTTTGAGGATTGGTCTAATGCAATAAAACTGGGTAGTAAAGAGGTATGATCAAAGTGTTACTTGCCTTGCTGATGATCCGTGAAACCTAGAGACTCGTTGATAGAGGCAAAGGTGTCCCATCTTTCGATGAGATGATGGATATCGCTTTGGTGGAAGTCGACTTTGACGATCCGACTATGAACGTGCGAGGACGTCACGCCTTAGCAATCGCTAAACCAACTCTGAGAGGTTATTGACCACGCCGGAGCACGATCAACCTGACCATGAGGGTCTGTTTCCTGCGAGCAAATGAAGAACATGCAAGAAATTGAGATTGCAATCTGGATATTGCGAATATAAGATGAAAGCTTTATTGATCAAGGTGGGGTTCTGTGACGCCTTTGTCTGGTCGTTGAACACAAACGAAGTACGCGAAGTTGCAGCTATGGCGAACTTTAATCTAAACAAAACCCAAAGTCTAAACGGTGCCCTAAGGGCTGTATATACGGAGGAAGAGGGGGGAATTTCATGGCCCTTGGTGCAGGGGTCCGAAACCAACCCTATCTCTTGTTTCCCCACACATACGGACTCTAAAAATAGCCTATACTTATGTATTTCGAAATTACATGGGCCTGGCCCAATAAAAAGGTGACGCATCACCTAGAATAGTCTCTGGACGAAATTTATGAAGTGGCATCTTGTATATTTTGTCCAAGGCTTCATGCACTCATTATGGTGGCTTCAAAGACCTGAAATCATCACTTGTAACTTCGTTCTTGTTCCCCTTGCGCATGCCATCATCTCCATGCTTGTTCTTGCTCCAATGGTCATCCTTCTCCAAGCTAGGCCCTTCATTTGTAAGCAAAACAAATGTATCCAATTTAGGCAGCATCATATTCTCATGAACATTAGAATCATTACCAAGAAACGTAAGTACTTGGTAATTTAGTTGGCGTGTGCGAGCTCTAGTAGTTGGTCCAGTATGTATAGCAACAGGGGCTGTGGGTGTAACAATGGTATTGATGTCCTCATCATCCTCCCCTTCTTGAAATGAAGTCGTCCTCGACGGAAGTTCATCTTCCTCACCCAAATAAGGCTTCAAATCTGCAATGTTAAAAGTGGGACTAACCCCAAAATCTGCAGGCAGCTCAAGTTTATATGCATTATCATTTATTTTCTCTAACACCTTAAAGGGACCATCAGCACGTGGCATTAGCTTTGATTTGCGCAAATCGGGAAATCTATCCTTACGCAAATGTAACCAAACAAGATCTCCAGGTGCAAACACAACATGTTTTCTACCCTTATCTCCAGCAAGTTTATATTTAGCATTCATACGCTCAATGTTTTCCTTAGTTAACTCTTGCATTTTTAAAATCAATTCAGCACGTTGTTTAGCATCAAAATTAACCTTCTCCGAAGATGGAAGAGGCAACAAATCAATAGGTGCACGAGGTAGGAAACCATACACAACTTCAAAAGAGCACATCTTAGTAGTAGAATGCAATGAAAGATTATAAGCAAATTCAATATGAGGTAAGCATTCTTCCCACATTTTCTTATTATTCTTCAAAATAGCCCTAAGCATAGTAGACAATGTTCTATTGACTACTTCAGTTTGTCCATCAGTTTGGGGGTGACAAGTAGTACTAAAAAGTAGTTTAGTCCCCAACTTAGCCCATAAACATCTCCAAAAGTGGCTAAGAAATTTAGTATCATGATCTGAAACAATAGTATTTGGCACACCATGCAAGAGAATAATTTCACAGAAGAACAAATCAGCAACATTAACAACATCATTGCTTTTATGACATGGTATAAAGTGTGCCATTTTCGAGAATCTATCCACGACAACAAATATTCTATCCCTCCCCTTCTTTGTTCGAGGTAAACCTAAAACAAAGTCCATAGATATATCCTCCCAAGGAACACTAGTTACAGGCAAAGGCATATATAAACCATGAGGATTGAGCTGTGATTTAGCTTTTTGACATGTAGTGCAGCGAGCAACAAAGTGCTCAACATCTTGTCTCATCTTTGGCCAAAAGAAATGTGTAGCAAGTACGTCCTCCATCTTCTTCACACCAAAGTGTCCCATTAATCCTCCTCCATGCGACTCCTGCAACAACAAAAGACGAATGGAGCTAGCTGGAATGCATAGCTTGTTAGCACGGAACACAAATCCATCATTAACGGTGAACTTGTGCCATGTTCTTCCTTCTTTACAATTCTGCAATACATCTGTAAAATCAGCATCATGCACATAATGATCTTTGATGGTCTCCAAACCAAATATTTTGAAGTCAAGTTGTGAAAGCATAGTATAGCGACGAGACAAAGCATCAGCGATAACATTTTCTTTACCCTTCTTGTGTTTAATAACATAAGGGAAAGTCTCAATGAGTTCAACCCATTTAGCATGTTTACGATTCAGTTTAGCTTGACTTTTAATATGTTTCAAAGATTCATTATCAGAATGTATAACAAATTCTTTGGGCCATAAATAATGTTGCCATGTTTCTAAAGTCCGAACAAGAGCATATAATTCTTTATCATAAGTAGAATAATTCAGACTAGGCCCACTCAATTTTTCAGAAAAGTATGCAACATGTTTGCCATCTTGTAATAACCCACCTCCTAATACAATTCCACTAGCATCACATTCAAGCTCAAATGTCTTATTAAAATCAGGAAGTTGGAGTAAAGGAGCATGTGTCAACTTATCTTTCATTACCGTGAAGGCTTCTTCCTGTGCGGTACCCCAAACAAAAGGCACATCCTTCTTTGTAAGCTCATTGAGAGGTGCAACAATGGTGCTGAAATCTCTCACAAAACGCCTATAGAATCCAGCGAGGCCAAGAAAACTCCTCACTTGTGTGACCGTTTTGGGCTGCGGCCAACTCTCAATAGCTTCAATCTTGGCTTTATCAACTTCAATTCCCTGTGGAGAAACAACATAGCCAAGAAAAGACACTCGGTCGGTGCAAAAGGTGCACTTCCCAAGGTTACCAAACAAACGTGCATCACGTAGAGCAATAAAAGCAGCACGTAAATGTTCCAAATGTTCTTCCAAAGATCTGATATAAATCAGTATATCATCAAAATAGACTACCACAAATCGTCCAATGAAAGCACGTAAAACTTTGTTCATTAGTCTCATGAAAGTACTAGGTGCATTAGTTAACCCAAAAGGCATGACTAACCACTCATATAATCCAAACTTAGTTTTAAATGTTGTTTTCCATTCATCCCCCAATTTCATATGAATTTGATGGTATCGACTACGCAAATCAACTTTGGAGAATAATGTAGAGCCACTCAATTCATCAAGCATATCATCTAGCCTAGGAATAGGATGACGATAACGAATAGTAATATTATTAATGCCTCTACAATCAACACACATACGCGATGTACCATCCTTTTTCGGCACTAGAATAATAGGAACAACACAAGGACTAAGGGATTCGCGTATATAACCTTTGTCGAGAAGCTCTTGTACTTGATGAATAATCTCCATCATCTCCTCTGGATTGGTACGGTATGGCGCATGGTTTGGCAGTGAAGCACCGGGAATTAAGTCAATCTGATGCTCAATCCCTCGAATAGGCGGTAATCCCGATGGCACGTCTTGTGGAAAGATGTTAGCGAACTCCTGCAAAATGTTAGTGACAGCAGGAGGCAAAGAGGAAGGCATGTCCTCGAATGAAAATAATGCCTCTTTGCACACAAAAGAATAGCAGACAGATTTGCTGAAATCTAGCTCATCAATATCAGATTTGGTGGCAAATAACATGCGCTTTTCAATTTATTTTCAGAAGCAACGCTAGATAGTTTATTATTAGGCTTCATTTGTTGCTCAAATTCTTTTGCCACAATCTGATTTTCACTCTTATTCTTCTCCTGTTTTTTTATTAGCTCTATTTATATCATCTTTCAAAATGGAATCAGGAGTCATAGGAAGCAAAGTAATATTTTTATCCTTATGAACAAGAGTATACTGATTGTTTCTACCATGGTGTAAGGAATTTTTATCAAATTGCCATGGTCGACCAAGTAATAAGGAACATGCTTGCATAGGTACCACATCACAATCAACATAATCAACATAAAGAGATACTAAAATGCACACAAACAGTACATGTTACGTTAACCTTGCCGCTGTTGTTGAACCATTGGATGTAGTAAGGATGTGGATGTGGTCTTGTGGTGAGAGATAGCTTCTCCACCATCTCCATGCTAGCCAAGTTGTTGCAGCTCCCTCCATCTATGATGACGCGCACAAAATGTTCCTTCACAACTCCCTTTGTATGGAACAAATTGTGCCTCTGATTTTGCTCAGCTTGTGTGACCTGCACACTCAAAACACGTTGAGCAACTAAAGATTCATACCTATCAGCGTCTTCAGGAGCCATGTATTGCATCTCATGATCAGAATCATATCCACCATGTTCTTCACATGTAATAAGGGCCAAAGTCTTGTCATTATAGTCACTAGCGGACTCATACCCACCATCCTCTGTAGCAATCATCACACGCTGAGACTTGCATTCTCACGCATAATGACCTCTTCCCTTACAACGACGACAAATAATATCACTTGTGTGCCCTGTTGATGCCATGGAAGAAGAGCTCTATCTAGGTCCGGCAGGTGCGCTCTTGGCAGATAGTGGTGGTTGTGCCTGCTTTCTTGTATCACGGCTGGAGGTGGCACCTGATGGAGGTGCTGGTGCAGTGGAAGTAGAAGATGCATGTTGTGTCCATGAGGAAGGTCGACCTGCAGAAAAGTTAGTGCGCGCCATTGCTTGTCGATCCTGCACTTCACGTTCAGCTTTACAAGCAAGATGGAATAAACGAGTGATATTAGTATACTCCTTATACTCTAGAATGGTCTGAATCTCTCTATTTAATCCACCCATAAAACGTGCAAGCATAGCTTCATTCTCCTCAACAATACCACATCTAATCATGCCAGTTTGTAATTCTGATAATATTCTTCTACAAAATTTTTCCCTTGTCTTAAGCGCTACAATTTTTGAAGCAATTCACGTTGATAATATGGTGGAACCCAACGCATACGCATAGCAGTTTTCAAAGCAGCCCAAGTAGTTGGAATAGGATATAATCTACAATGTTCAGACCACCATACACATGCAAAACTAGTGAAAGCACAAACAGCAGCAGCAACCCGTCTCTCCTCAGGATATTGTAAACATGTAAATCATTGTTCAGTTTCTAACTCCCAAGTAAGATATATATCAGGAACATATCTACCCTCAAATGGTGGAATATTCAATTTTAGTTTAGGAAGATGGTCATGATCTCGTACCTGAGGGAGAGCCCTACCATTGTGATTATTTGCATGTGGACGACCTGGTGGTTGTGGTGCTGGTGGTTGCACGTAGTTCTGATTTTGATCAACCTCATCCTCGTAATCTCCCGCATAATCATCCTCCACATCAGCAGCAGGAGGCACATAAGTATCAACAGCAGCACCAACAGTTTGGCCAGGATGAAGAAGTACACGGCTTGCTCGGCGGAGGGCTGTTTCATGACGTGGAGGTAGTAGTAGTTGTTGTTGTTGTAGCGGTGCGGCAGGTGCAGCCGGTGGTGGAAGACGCGCAAGCAATTCATTAAATTTGTTATCGAGCTTTGTTTCGAACATCTTCTCAAGGCCAGTGATCTTCTCCATGGCCTCTTCAAAATTGTTCAACACATCTTGCACCTGTTCAGTCATCATTTGCTGAAACTTATCATGAAGCTCCTTGTTCGTTAAGTTCTCCCACTCAATCTCATCGGCTTGTGATCCTGGCATGGTTAGCAGCAATAGAAACACACAAGAATATGATCCTACAGACTACTAACAAGTGGTGGTGGTGGGTGTCACAAATCCGTCAAGCAAAACTCAAATTCTTACCAGTTCTTACCCAGCAGCAGGCGGTGATCGGCAACCGTTGTAGTCAAAACTCTCAAAGATTGGATAGAGCGATTACCAGGGATAGTCAAACGCACGATGTAGATGTATGTGGAGCTGGGAAGGCTTATAATATGGTAGCAAAAAGGTTACAATAATCAATTCAGAGATGCAAAGTTGAATAAACGCTCAACGACGGTACTGTGCTGGTCCTAGGCTAGACCGTGTTAGAGACGCGAGCCTAGAACACTAACAAAATCACGGCGCTACACGTAATCAAGGGAGGAGCACACTCTAATTTTTTTTCTCTTTTTTTGCACATTTTTTCCTCTCTTTTTTTGCTCCGCAACAATTTTTTTTGGAAAAAGTCTACATATGGTCTAAAAACTGCCTAGCCAGAATTTTCCAGACTTAGTTTTTTTTTGAAACTAGAACTATTTTTCTTGTACGGGTGGCACTGATGTTGGGAAGTCCGACTTGGTCACGACTCAGAGTATGGCGTGATCTGGAAATCAAAATCAAACCAACAAATACTGGATTCAGACTAGGACTGGTGGCGGAGATGAATCTGGTGGAAACTCGGACTTGTGGCGGATATATGTAGGGCGGTGGAACACGGGCTGGTGGCGAATCACTGATGGAGGTGGACTTAGATTATCGTGATGGCGGTGAATATGTGGTATATGGCAGCGGTGATGACGATGGTGGTATATGGTAGCGGTGATAACGATGGTGGTATATGGCAGCGGTGATGACAATGGTGGTATATGGCAGCGATGATGATGATGGTGGTATATGGCAGTGGTGATGACGATGATGCGGCGGCGGCGTGACAACTTGTGAACAGAACTCGAAACTCTAAAGGACTAGACACTAAGACCAGCAACTCGACACAACGATGCAACCGCAAATTCAACAAAGCAAAAGACTGAAAAGACTATGCAAAGGCTCAGACTGGTTCGGATATGATGACCTAACCCTAATTTTTTCTGTGTCTTTTTCGTGGACTGTAGGTATGAAGAATAGACTCGATCTAAACTACGAAAAATTGTAAAATCTCACTGAGCAACCTGGAAATCTGATACCACTTGATACAGGCAAAGATGTCCCGTCTTTCGATGAGATGATGGATATCGCTTTGGTGGAAGTCCACTTTGACGATCCGACTATGAATGTGCGAGGACGCCGCACCTTAGCAATCGCTAAACCAACTCTGAGAGGTTATTGACCACGCCGGAGCACGATCAACCTGACCACGAGGATCTGTTTCCTGTGAGCAAACGAAGAACAAGCAAGAAACTGAGATTGCAATCTGGATATTGCGAATATAAGATGAAAGCTTTATTGATCAAGGTGGGGTTCTATGACGCCTTTGTTTGGTCGTTGAACACAAACGAAGTACGCGAAGTTGCTGCTATGGCGAACTTTAATCTAAACAAAACCCAAAGTCTAAACGGTGCCCTAAGGGCTGTATATATGTAGGAAAAGGGGGGAATTTCGTGGCCCTTGGTGGAGGGGTCCTAAACCAACCCTATCTCTTGTTTCCCCACACATACAGACTCTAAAAATAGCCTATACTTATGTATTTCGAAATTACATGGGCCTGGCCCAATAAAAAGGTGACGCAGCACCTAGAATAGCCTCTGGACGAAATTTATGAAGTGGCATCTTGTATATTTCGTCCAAGGCTTCATGCACTCATTATGGTGGCTTCAAAGACCCGAAATCATCACTTGTAAGTTCGTTCTTGTTCCCCTTGCGCATGCCATCATCTCCATGCTTGTTCTTGCTCCAATGTTCATCCTTCTCCAAGCTAGGCCCTTCATTTGTAAGCAAAACAAATGTATCCAATTTAGGCAGCATCATATTCTCATGAACATTTGAATCATTACTAAGAAATGAAAGTACCTGGTAATTTAGTTGGCATGCGTGAGCTCTAGTAATTGGTCCAGTATGTATGGCAGCAGGGGCTGTGGGTGTAACAATGGTATTGATGTCCTCAACACTCGTAGTAGCAAGAGGCGCACTCCGGGTACTCGGTCGCAAACAAACAAGCATACAATAAGCACTCATCTAATGCACGAGTAAAACTCAAATAAGAGATCTTACCAGAAAGTTCAACTTAAGAACTCCGGTTTGCAAAAAGAATCAAATCAAACGAAGCAACGAAAGTCAAACGGCGAAAGAAACAAGCTTCGATTACTAATATTAACCTAAGTCAAATTTTACTGTAGCCAAAACTTGTTTGAGTTGGTTAAACAGAAAGAGGGTTTCGAGATGAAACTCTAGGCGCTTGAATCGCCTGATTCCGATAAACGAGCGAAAAGTTATACTAGAACGAAAATCGGATCAGAAATCGCGATCGAAAATAATCGCGGAAAATCTGAGAAAAAGAAAAACGGACGAACAAGCTAACGAACAAACGTTCGCTGTCTGCGGCTAAACGACGAAAACCGTTCATTAAAACGAACGTACGGACGAACGTCCGCAAAATAAATAAACCAAAAAAAACTAAACCGATCTACTAAAAAAATAAACCGCGGTTTCCTAAAAAAAACAACGGTTTTCCAAAGAAAACCGGCGGCGGCACGGGTGGCTACCTTCGGCGGCGGCGAGGTCCGGCAAGGGGCGGCGGGGCTCCGGTGAGGGGTGGCGGGGCTCCGACTGCGGGTGGCGGCGGTCGGCGGACGGCGGCGGGGCGGCTCCGGCGCAGGCGCGGGGCGGTGGCGGCGGCGGCTGCTGCGGGCTAGGGTTAGGGTTGGCGGCGGGGTGGGCTGGGGTGGGCTGGTGGGGGCGGGCGGCTTATAAAGCCTGGGCAAAGTGGAGTCCGGGTCGCCCACGGCGGCCCGAGTCGGTTCGTTTTTTTTAAAGATCGGACGTGGAGAAAAAGAAAGAAAAGAAATACTAAATGGACTTGAAAAATCCCAAAATAAATTTTTCCCATCCTCTAAAAATAAGCCGGACAAGATGAACATTTATTTGGGCCTTAAATGCAATTTTTAAAAACACGCATTTTCCTAATTCAAATAAAATAGCGAGAAAACTCCGAAATAAAATCTTATTTGATTTTATTATTAAATCCTCAATATTTCTTTATTTTGGGAAAGTCATTTTATTCCCTCTCTCTTATTTTTATTATAGAAATATTCGAAGATAAAATAATTAAAATCAAATGATCCTATTTTCAAAATTGGAGAAAACTCAAATATGAAAATAACGAAATCCCCAACTCTCTTCGTGGGTCCTTGAGTTGTGTAGAATTTCTAGGATCAAGCCAAAATGCAATAAAATATGATATGCATTGATGATCTAATGTATAACATTCCAAATTGAAAATTTGGGATATTACAAACCTACCCCCCTTAAGATGAATCTCGCCCTCGAGATTCGGGTTGGCTAGAAAATAGGTGAGGGTGGTCCTTCAGTAGATCTTCCTCTCGCTCCCAGGTGGCTTCATCCTCAGTATGGTGGCTCCACCGAACTTTGCAAAACTTGATATCCTTGCTGCGTGTGACTCGGCTGGCAAATTTGAGAATCTTGACTGGTTTCTCCTCGTAGGTCAAATCACTATCCAACTGAATCGCTTCCAGTGGCACTGTATCTATCAGCGGTATATCAGCCATCTCTGCGTGGCACTTCTTCAACTGGGAAACGTGGAACACATCATGAACTCCTGACAATCCTTCGGGTAACTCCAACTTGTAAACAACTTCTCACATACGTTCCAAAACTTTGTATGGTCCCACAAAACATGGCGCTAACTTTCCCTTAACTCCAAAAGGCTTAACTCCTCGAAGTGGGGACACACGAAGATAGACTCTGTCTCCGACTTCGTAAACTGTCTCCTTGCGTTTAGAATCCGCATAGCTCTTCTGCCTGGACTGGGCTACCTTGAGCCTATCGCGAATTAGCTTAAACTTCTCTTCAGACTCTTTAATCAAATCGGGTCCAAACAACTGACGGTCTCCAACTTCATCCCACAACAACGGTGTCCTGCACCTCCTTCCGTACAAAGCTTCGAAAGGGGCCATCTTCAAGCTGGATTGATAAATGTTGTTGTAAGAGAACTCTGCATATGGCAAATTGTCATCCCAACTTGATCCATAATCTAGCGCACAAGCTCTCAGCATGTCCTCCAGAATCTGATTGACTCTCTCGGTATGTCCATCTGTCTGCGGATGAAAGGTTGTACTAAACTCTAGCCTGGTACCCAAAGTTTCGTGCAACTCATTCTAGAACTTTGAGGTAAACTGGGTTCCTCTATCTGATACAATGGTCCTCGGAACTCCATGCAGACATACGATCATGGTCATGTATATCTTTGCCAACTTAGCACTGGTGTAAGTAGTCTTCACTGGGATGAAATGAGCTACCTTCGTCAAACGATTGACTACAACCCATATCGAGTCATAGCCTGAACGAGTCCTGGGTAATCCTGTGATAAAATCATGCCTAGCTTATCCCACTTCCATTCAGGTATCAGCAATGGCTATAGCAATCCTGCTGGCTTCTGATGCTTTGCCTTCACCCTCTGACATACATCACAAACTGCTACATACTCCGCAATATCCTTCTTCATTCCGGTCCACCAGAAAGTGTCCTTCAAATCCAAATACATATTGGTATTTCCAGGGTGAATCGAATAAGGCGAATCATGGGCCTCTTGTAAAATCAACTTCCTGATCTCCGGGTCATTAGGCACATAAACGCGGTCCTCAGACCATAAGGTATCGTGCTCATCCTCACGAAATCCTTTAGCCTTTCCTTTGCTCATCTTCTCCTTTATCTCGGCAATATCCTTGTCAGTCTTCTAAGCTTATCTGATCTTATCCATCAAAGTAGACTGAATCTCCAATGCTGCTACATAGCCTCTCAGAACTATCTCCAAACATAGCTCGCGAAGATCCTCGGCTAACTCCTTAGGTAACTCTCTGGTCATGAGCGTGTTGACATGGCTCTTGCGGCTCAACGCATTGGCTACAACGTTAGCCTTTCCGGGGTGATAATGCAATCTCATATCATAATCCTTAATGAGCTCCAACCATCTCCTTTGCCTGAGATTCAACTCCTTCTTTGTGAAGATGTACTTTAAACTCTTGTGATCCGTGTACACCTCACAATGGTTTCCGATGAGAAAATGTCTCCATGTATTCAATGCATGCACTACGGCTGCTAACTCCAAATCATGAGTAGCATAATTCAACTCATGGGGCTTAAGCTGTCGCGAGGCATAGGCACTGCTCCAAGTCCTCGACGAGAAGCGTCGCAATATACTTCATAATCCTTGCGCTGATCTGGCAGAATCAACACCGGTGATGTAACCAAACGTTTCTTCAATTCCAGGAAACTGGCCTCACATTCCTCTGTCCAATTGAACTTGGTGCCCTTCTTTAACAACTCTATCATGGGTTTTGCAATCTTCTGGAAATTCTCAATGAACCTCCGGTAGTATCCTGTGAGTCCAAGGAAACTCCGGATCTCTCCAACTGATGTGGGGGGTACCCAATTTGTCACAGTGACAACTTTGGTGGGGTCTACGGCTATTCCTTCTCCAGATATAACATGTCCGAGGAATCCAACTTCCTTCGACCAAAACTCACATTTGCTGAACTTGGCATATAACTGATGTTCTCTGAGCTTCCCAAGTACCAAACGAAAATGCTCCTTATGCTCCTCTTCATTCTTCGAGTAGACCAAAATATCATCAATGAACACTACGATGAACTTATCCAGAAACTCCATAAACACCTTGTTCATCATGTTCATGAAATAGGCAGGTGTGTTAGTCAGACCAAATGACATAACGGTATACTCATACAGCCCGCACCTGGTGGTAAAAGCTGTCTTAGGTATATCATGTTCTCGAATCTTCAGCTGGTGGTATCCTGATCGCAAATCGATCTTGGAAAATACCTTAGATCCTTGCAATTGGTCAAACAGATCATTAATCATCGGCAGTGGGTACTTGTTCTTGATAGTCACTTCATTCAATCCTCGATAATCAACAACCATCCTAAATGATCCATCCTTCTTCTCCACTAGAACCACTAGTGATCCCCAAGGCAACGAACTTGGGCGAATATAGCCTTTATCCAGTAACTCCTTAATCTGCTTCTTAATTTCCTCCAAATCTTTTGTGGGCATCCTGTACGGTCTCTTAGATATTGGCCCTGTGCCTGGCAAAAGCTCAATCAAAAACTCAATGCCTCTATCCGGTGGCATGCCTGGCAACTCTTCTTGAAATATGTCAGGAAAATCCTTCACCACTGGTACTCCCTCCTGTACAACTCCTGATAAGGAATTTACTTGAGTCCTCTTCGGCACATGCCGGGATACATACTTGATCCTTCTTCCTTCTGGGGTGGTAAGCAAAATCGACTTACTGGCACATTCAATGTTCCCTCCATACTTCGATAACCAATCCATGCCTAATATCACATCCAGTCCTTGCGACTCCAATACTATTAGGTCTGAGGGAAACGTAGTTACCAATCCTTAATGGTAACCGATCACACCATAGACTAGCCATATACTCAGCTCCTGGCGAGGTTACTAACATGGGTGACCTAAGGGCTTGGGTTGGCAGTTTATACTTATCCACAAATCCCCTTGATATGTATGAATGTGATGCACTGGTATCAAAAAGAACCATTGTAGTAAATGACTTAACCAAAAACTTACCTATTACTGCATCTGGCTGGGCTTCAACCTCCTCCACGCTAATGTGGTTCACCTATCCCTTGTTGAAAGGGTTAGGCTTCTTCCCAGATCTTCCATTACCATTTCCATTCTTCGCTTCGGGACATTCAGTGGCATAATGTCCAATCTTCTGGCATTTGAAACAGTTAATGTGGCTTAGATCCCCCTTAGCTGGTTTGGTACGATTCTGTCCGTTGTTTCCTCTATTCCCATTACCATTCTTGGGGCCACAATGGTTGTGCAAACTCCCTCCTCCATGGGTATGCTGAAAAGGTCCTCCCGAGTTTGGGCTAAAACGAGGCTTCTGCTGAGCTCCAGAATTGTACTTCCCTTGTCCATACTTCCTCTTGCGGCTGTCAATCTGCTGCTGCTTCCCTTCAATCATAAGAGCTCTATCTACCAACTCATGGTAGTTGTTGAAGGTTGCCACCATCAACTGCATGCTCAGCTCATCATTCAGTCCTTCCAGAAACTTCTCCTGCTTAGCTACATCTGTAGCAATGTCATCTTGGGCATAACGTGCTAGCTTACTAAAGTCATCCACATACTGGCCAACAGTACGTCCTCCTTGGCGCATGTAAGTGCATCTAGTGCCACCCCTAGTTGGTTTTGGAGTATTGACGACAAACCTGGTTGAGGGACTAATGTGTTTGTGAGAATTGCAGGATAACACAAGTAGTAGTCCCTCATTGATTTGGTTTCGCTACCGGAGATGACCCCTAAAAATGTGTGAAGACATTGAAGACAATGGTGGTCTGTGAAGATATTCACATTGAAGACTATGACACAAGAAGACATTGAGTGAAGACTATGGAGTGCGAAGACTTAGCTGTTTTGATGTTTCTTTTCTTTGTTGTTGAGTCATAGGAACCACCGCACTGTTAAGTGGGGTCCAAGTGAACAAAGTCAGAGTGATTGAAGTGATGCTCAACCAAATCCTATGTCTTCGAGCGAAGACAATGAGAGCAAATCTTATCCAAAGTCGGATGAGTCAGCTTGACTTGTAGCCCAAGTCAAGCTGCCGCGTGTGTTTGAAATCTGACCGTTGTGACACGTGTCAGTTCCTTAGTGACCCAGGGTCATTTTGGACAAATCAAGTCGGGTTGCCCAGTGGCTATAAATAGCCCACCCCCCTACACCATAAATTGGTGGCTGCTCAGAGTTAGATACGGCTTTTGTCGTTTGAGAGCAACCCACCTCCGAATCTTTTGAGAGAGAATCCTTGCAAGGACAAAGCCCAAACCACCCAGAGCCCCAAGAGTGTTTGGCATCACTGAAGTCTTTCTGTCCGCGTGATCTGAAGACTTGTTACACTTGAGGACTGTGAATCCTCCAGCCGGTTAGGTGTCGCGTTCTGAGCATCCAAGAGCCATTGTGGATTGCCAGTGAACGAAGTTTGTGAAGGTTTGGAAGTCTACCTTGAAGACTTACCAGAGTGATTGGGCGGGGACTAAGTATCCTTAGCTCAAGGGGAATAAGGTGAAGACGCGGTCTTCTGAGTTGAATCTCAGCCTCCCTAACCAGACATACAGTTGCCACAGGAACTGTAACTGGTCGAACAAATCCCTGTCCTCCTAAAGCCACTGGTTCTATCTCTTACTTCTCTTTACTTACAGTTTGTCTTCGTGAAGTCATTGCCTGCTTGCATTATTTGTTTGACTTCACTGTGTGACTACCTGATCTGATTGGCTTCATACTATCTTCCATCCTGATCCTTACTACCTAGATGCTAATAGTCTTCATGCTTTCACTTCATTGAATACTTGATTATGGCTTTTCTAGTGTAGTCTAGCTTCTGCTGCATTCGAATAGTGTTGTTTCTATCGTTTGTCTTCGAAACTCCCATGTTTTGAAGACTCTCATAAAAATCGCCTATTCACCCCCCCTCTAGTCGATAACTAGCCCTTTCAATTGGTATTAGAGCAAGGTACTCCCTTGTTCTGTGTGATTCGGTTTAACCACCTGGAGTTTAGCTATGTCGACTGCAGGGATAATCAAAGTCTCCGTTGCGTGCCCTATCTTCGATGGCACTGAATATCCCTACTGGAAGAATAGGATGCGCATGCATCTTGAAGCCATTGATGTCGATCTATGGTATGTCGTCAAGAACGGCGTTCCCAAGACTGGTGAAGGTGTCATCCCTGCTGATGTCAAGAAGTTCATTCAACTGGACTCTACTGCCAAGAACATCATCTGTGGTCATCTGACCAAAGGGCAGTATGGCCGTGTGAGCGCTCTGGAAACGTCGAAGCTAGTCTGGGACTGGCTCTCCAAGGTCAATGAAGGCGTCTCAACTCAGCATGATCAAAGAATTAGTACTCTCCGCAACCTCTTCAACCGCTTCAAAAGACACGACAACGAGAATGTTCAGCTCACATTTGATCGCCTCACTGATATCACAAATGAGCTCCGTGCACTCAGTGCAACTGACATTACGAAGCATTAAATAGTGAAGACACTTCTGAGATCTCTTGACAGCTCATTTGACACCTTAGCCCCGATGATACAAGAACGCCCTGATTTCAAGACACTCGATCCGTCTGACATACTTGAGAGACTCAACACACATGAGTACCAGCTATCTGAGAAACGAGATATCTATGGCCCCAACTATGGCCGAACTCGCGCTTTGAAGGCAAAGGCTGATGCTTCCTCATCTGGAGAAGAATCTGACTACAGTTCCAGTGATCCTGAAGATATTGGAAAGGAGCTTCCCATGCTTGTGAAGAAGTTCCAGAAATCCACTAGGAAGAAAAGCTTCAAAAAGTCTTCACGATCCAGCTCAAGGGATGATGAAGCTTCCCCTCACGACAGCAAGAAAAGAACCTGTCATAAGTGCAAGAAACCTGGCCATTGCATCTCTGAATGTCCACAGTGGGACAATGAGAAGAATAAGAAGAAGAGCAAGGAATATGATTCTGATGACAAGAAGAAGAAGAAATCCTCAAAGTCTTCTTCCTAATCTTCCTCCAAGTCTTCATCGCACAAGAAGAGCTCATCAGGCAAGGCACGTGCTTTTGTTGGCAAGGAAATGGATTCAGAGGAGGAGTCCGCTTCCGAAGAGTTGGTGGAGTCTGAGGAGGAGTCCGACTCTGGTGTTGCAAGTCTGGCTCTAGCTACAGCTTACGTCGCCAAGTCCATCTTCAACACTGAAGACAATGGCTCCATCACCAACGCTGATGACGAGAACGACTTGACTCCCACCTACTGCTTCATGGCACGTGGTGCCAAGGTAAACTCTCGCGATGCTTACTTTCAAACATCAAGTGAAGATGACTGTAATGGTGAATCCAAACCTAGCTACAAAAAACTTGCTAAAATTGCAACTGAACAACAGAAAGCTATGGAACATATTCAAAAATGGTTAGACAAAAGCGATGACATGTTGGACGCGGAAATGACTAAGACTCAGTCCTTAATTGAAGACATAAAAAATCTTCATGTTAAGTACCAGGAACTTGAAGGTTGTCATGAAACCCTCTCAACATCTCATGAAAAGCGTTCCTATGATTATCTTCAAAGGAAGCAGGAACTTGAGAAATTGAGATCGGATCATGAAGATCTTCAAAAGGAGAATGAGTCACTTTGCGCTCAATTGATCAGTCCTGCTCAGGAAGGATTTGAACCACCATGTTTAAAATGCATTGAGCGTGATAATGCTACCTCTGTTGCTGAATGCTCTACTGCTACTGTTGTTGCAATATTTTCAAATGCTGAAGTGGTAACTAACCCCTCTACTGAGGATACCACTACTATCGCTGATGAGAATGCCAGGTTGAAGACACTGCTTGAGACAGGGATGTACAAAAGCCTGAAAGGGCATCAGAAATTATGTGATGTCCTCAAAAAGCAGATTCTGAACCGAAACCCTAGAAAAGAGGGTGTTGGGTTCGAGAGGAAAATGAATGTCGATGGGTCGTACTGGAAGCCTGAGCAGTACCCCAAAACCACATGGGCTGCTGCAAAGGAACCTTCGGTAGATCCATCCACCTTATATGGTTTCACTTGTGCTAACCCCATTATCATTGATGAATCCTTTGATGCAAACTATAAATTGTTTAAGAATCAGAATGGTGAAGTGTTTGCCAGGTATATTGGTACTAACTGCAGGAATGGACCACCTATGAAGAAGATATGGGTACCTAAAAGTGTTCTTGAGAATATTCCAAGGAATGCCATCATGACACCACCTGTGAAGAAGACAAACCCCATACCAAAGGCTTCATATGGTCCTAAAGCTTCATACAGACCGTGGACTCATACGAGTCACCCTAACGTCAATGATTAGTGCATACTCAGACCCATGAATATGAGCGTGTTTCATCAAACCGCTATGTTCATAGAACTAAGAACTTTTCTGCTTACTCATATGAGTATTATTCACCCCCTGCAAGGCTATTTACTAGGGCTCCAAAGCCGAAGTTCTCAGATGCTACACTTAGACTCATTGCTTCTAAGCCACCCCTGAAGATGTGGGTGGTTAAGAAAACATAACTCTCTTTTGCAGGGAAAGGTCTCCAGCCGGAAATCAAAAGCATCCAAAGCTAATGTTGGAGACCTTAAGAACCTTGTAGGGCGCAAGATAAAATGCCCAAATGGTCTTACCATGTATTTTACTCCAGATTTCCTTGACACTCATCCTGTCTATCCTAACCAAGACCTGAATTTCCATGTTCCACTTGTTCGTCAAATGTTTCTGCTTCACAACTCAATTGGTGAAGCCTATCCCCCAAACTACACTGTAGGCTATGACACCTCGTGCTTCCGAATGGATTATGGACAGTGGATGCACTAATCACATGACTGTCGATCAAAGTCTTCTGATGGATTCAACGCTACGTCCATCAGACAAGAGCCACACAAAGAGCAACACAACTCACCAATTTCTGTGGACATTTTGCATTTGTCTCAATCTCAAAACCCAAGAAAGTCACTGAAGCCTTTACAGAACCTGAATGGATTCAAGCAATGCAAGAAGAGCTTCAACAGTTTGAGTTGAATATTGTGTGGGAACTGGTCAAGCGTCCTGATCCTCGGAAGCACAATATCATTGGCACCAAATGGATATATCGCAACAAGCAAGATGAGCATGGTCAAGTGATTAGAAACAAAGCTCATCTCGTTGCACAAGGTTACACTCAAGTGGAAGGAATTGACTTCGATGAAACATTTGCTCCGGTGGCAAGATTTGAAGCCATTTGGATACTGCTAGCCTATGCAAATCATCACAATATCCTTCTGTATCAAATGGATGTGAAGAGTGCGTTTGTCAATGGAAAGATAGAAGAAGAAGTATATGTCACACAACCTCCTGGCTTTGAAGATCCAAAACATCCTGATATGGTATACAAGCTCAACAAGGCACTGTATGGCCTCAAACAAGCCCCTTGTGCTTGGTATGACACGCTCAAAGACTTCCTGAAGAGCAAAGGCTTCAAACCTGGTTCACTAGATCCTACTCACTTCATGAAGACATATGATGGTGAACTGTTCGTATGCCAAATCTATGTGGATGACATTATCTTCGGCTGCACCAACAAGAAATACAATGATTAGTTTGGTCACATGATGCAACGGCAATATCAGATGTCCATGATGGGTGAACTGAAGTTCTTTCTGGGTCTCCAAATTCGTCAACAATGCAATGATATCTTCATATCTCAAGAAAAATATCTCAAAGATTGCCTGAAGAAGTTTGGAATGCAAGACTGCAAAGGATACACTACGCCAATGCCAACCAAAAGTTATCTGGGTCCCGACGACAATGGTAAAGAGTTCGATCAAAAGGTATACCGCTCCATGATTGGTTCTTTGCTTTATTTATGTGCATCTAGGCCAGATATAATGCTTAGTGTTTGCATGTGTGCCCGATTCCAAGCGGCACCAAAGAAATCGCATCACTTAGCTGTGAAGCGAATTCTTCAATATTTGGCTTACACCCCAACACTAGGATTATGGTATCCAAAGGGCTCAGAGTTTGATCTAGTTGGATTCTCAGATGTTGATTATGCTGGTGACAAGGTTGATCGCAAGTCCACATCAGGCACATGTCACTTTCTGGTATGCTCACTTATCTGTTGGTCTTCAAAGAAGCAGAACTGTGTATCTCTCTCCACTGCTGAATCCGAATACATTGCTGCTGGATCTTGCTGTGCTCAGCTTCTCTGGATGAAGCAAACTCTCAAGGACTATGGTATGCACCTGAAGAATGTGGCTCTCTACTGCGACAATGAGAGTGCCATCAAGATTGACAACAACCCAGTTCAGCACTCGAAGACAAAGCACATTGAGATTCGTCATCACTTTCTCAGAGATCATGTTATGAAGGAAGATATTGATATCATTCACGTTAACACTGAAGAGCAATTGGCCGATATCTTCACAAAGCCCTTGGATGAGAAAAGGTTTTGCAAGTTGCGGTGTGAGCTAAATATCTTGGAATCCTGAAATGTCCTGTGAATTGTACACACATCCTAACACTTATGCATTTTGATGACTTAGATGTGCAACACACAAAGTAACTTATATCTTCAATCAATGAAGACATACACTCTAAGTGTGAATACATTAATGCGGAATCTGACTTCGGAGCGCCACGATAATTGTGCGTCGTGTCTGGGTCTAATACTTCCTATACGGTGGGTAACGCCACCACCAAACTTTTGTTTGAAGTGTTTCTCTTGGCGTTATGTTTGCAAAGTCTTCATAGTTAATTTGTCTTCATCCTTGACTTGTATTCAAGTTTATCTTCATCTGGTTGATTTGGCCTTAAACTAGTTATATACTACTTGTGTTCTGTCCTCTACAACATTCACTTATAGCTATGACTTCTTGTTGAATCTTTTGATCTAAGTGAATGTGATCGGACCTTAACCTATCTATGCTTCTACCTCAACTCTATCTGTCCAAGTCATATGCATTCTATTGAAAATTGTCGATTGTCTTCACTGAGACCTTGTCAGCTGAAGACAATCTGACAAACATTTATATCTGTTTTTAATGCTTTATCCTATTTGCCTGAAACCTGGAGAATTCGGAACGACCACCCCGACAATCCAGGCGTGCGTGGGAACATGGAACAACTCCCAAGGTGTTGCATGCTTGCCACGTGTCCGTCAGATGTGAACCGCCAGGGGCACCTGCGCAATTACGATGTGCCATCTCTATCCTTATAAATACCCGTCACGTCTCAGTCAGAAATTCTTCTTCCTCCTTGCCACCTCTCGCAAACCCTAGCGCCTCCACTAGCTCTCGACGATGCCGACGACGAAGCGCTTAGCTGTCGCAACTTCTTCGACGCCGTCCTCACGCCGACCGCGGACCTTGTTCTATCCGCCATCGCCGTAGGTGTCTTCCGTCGCCAAGTTAGGGCACAGAAGATCGAACTGCTCGGCCTCCAACTTTGCTCCGTCTAGCAGTTCTTCGTGTGGTAATAAAATTTCCTTTACCGTCTTTTCGATCTGATAGATTCATCCTTCTTTACCAAAAGTTGTTTCTAGATCTCCAAGTTGAATCTATCTCTTTCTGCATCTCATACTCTGCCTAGTCTATTCACTTATGTTTCGTTACAAGTTAGATTCCTCACTTGTACTTATTCTTGGATTTGTACAACTCTGGAACCAACTCTCATCAAATAAGTGAATGTCTTCGGGTTATGAGGTCTATGTCTTCAAACTGATTTATCTTCAAAATCTTCTGGGAATGCATATGACATCTTCCCCTTCCCTTGCACCTCTAATGCTATCACAGGTACATGTCCGTGGGAGAGTCCCTTGGTTCTCATAGTCTGCATTCGTTTGTAGAATTCTTACAGAGTCACATCAGTTCACCTGAAGCCAGTTCTTGTCTGACCAGTCGTCTGAAGCCCTTGCAAGTACTGAAGCCTTTCAGATTAAGCTTCATGGCCACTGAGAAGTTAGCAAGAAAGGGAGGAAGACAACGCCGTGGGAACACTTCCAAGGATTTGCCTCCAGATTTGCACGAGTTGTACAAAACAGACCCTAAGGAAACCTATACAGGTCGCAAGAATCGAATCCAGTGGATTCGAAGATATTGGGAAAAAGAATGGTTCAAATACCGCTTCGTCACTGAAGAATATGCAGAGAAGAATGCCATCAAGGGACCCTGGGGAGATATTGTGTACAAAAATCTTCAACCCCAGTCCCTTCCTGAAGCCATCCAACGAGAATTCTATCCGTGCATGATTCGCGGACCGCAGCCAGAGAACGCTGACCCTTCCTCTCTGTTGTGGTGCCGTGAAGACCATCTATACAGGCGCAACTACCAGTTCGCCAAAGACTCAGCTGCGAAGAACAAGAAGGCTCTAGGGCTTGACTTCAACCCTGGTCGTTCCTCACCTCGGGACGATGGCACCCGTGAAGCCAATGAAAACAGGATCGGCCCCTTCTACAACCTTGTTGGCCTCATCACCCACATTGTTGTCCAAGGTGCCAAAGTGGACCATTCTGATGATGGTGCTGACACTGATGAAGCTCCAGCTCCTACTCCAAAGCCGCAGAAGCAAAAGAAGGCTAAAGCTTCAAAGTCATCTGCTTCTCCAAAAGCTTCGCGAGTGAAGCCATTGGCAACTGCCCCTCCTGCTCCCAGTAACACCTCTGAAGATCTCTCTCACATCTCCAATAAGCGTGAGAAGCCACAGAAGAAACCTGTTCAACGACACAGTCAAGCACTGACACCTGCTACCATTCTGAGGAACGAATCTGAAGCCATTGATTTGTCTTCATATGAAGAATTTGGCAATGATGCTCTCGAGCAGTTGATCAAGAGCAAGCAAGACGCGGAGATCTTCAATGATCTTCCCCTCTTCGATGTGAACATCTTGCATAATTTCAATGATGAATGTTTCGACAATCAAGACCTCAGCTTTGATGATCTTCAACTCCCCATTGGCATTAGCATCTCCTTTCAAGGCGCAATTGCTCCTGAGTTGGCTCTGGCTCAACGAATTGTTGAACTGAAGCACAAGATTGATTTTGAGAAGGAACAGTTCAAGAAGCATGTGGCCAAGCTGACTGTGGTTGATGTCTAGAAATTCAAGGTGATGCTCAATGACCTGAAGGAGGCATTTTGCAAGAAACGTGAGGAAGCCAAAGGCTCAAGAGAGCGCATGAAAACTCTAGTTGCAAAGTGTGTTCAGGCTTACAAAGAAGCTAAAAAGCGCAAGGCTCTTGGGCGTCCAGGCATTGACCCCAAGATGGCTGCCAAAAATAAGAAGAAGTCTACTGTGGCCCCCACTAAAGCTCCAAGTCGGGAAGAACCTCACATTGTCTTCCCAGCCAGCATGATAGGCTCGAAGCCTAAGGTCTCCACAGTGGATTCAGAACAGAAGAAAACCAGGGCAGCTGAAGCCGAAGCCAGAAAGCGCAAAATCAAGAGCACTACTGATGATGCACCACCCCCAAAGAAGAGAAAAACCAAGAAGATAGATCGGGCTGCTCCCATAGAGCCCCTTATAGTTGAACCCATTGCTTTTGCTCACCCTGACCCTGACAATCAAGAGCATCGGTTGATAGTCCATGAGTCTGCTTCAATAGAGGCTCCTGAGGCTCAAGAAGTTCCAGTCGTTGACCCCATCGCGACTAAATACATTGGTCCTCACGACAATGTAGAAGATGATGAAGTCCTTCCTCAAATTGAGCGCCCAACGGTATCATCGCCTGTTCTCACGAACAGCGAGCTCATTAGCATTGGTCGTCCTTTGACGCCAATCTCTCAAGATGCCTCGTGGGCTGATCGTCCCCAACCAGCAACTCCAATTCCGGACTCACCAAGTACACCCCGTCCTTCACCAATGCAAGGTCCAAGTCCAATTTTCAATGATGACAATTACATGGAGACCACACCATCACCGAAAGCGTCGCCCGTGTTTCAACGACTTCGCAAAGGCCAGAGGCCATCGGTCTCCATGACAACCATCACAGAAGAGGATTCACACCAGTCCAGCTCAGTGGCACGTCAAGTGTTCCCTGAAGATAATCCTTCTGTGACGGTTCCCTCATTCGAAGCACATGTTGCTGAAGACAATCCGGCTGCATCAGCCGAAGAAAGACAAGAAGAGGAGCATGTTGCTACTCCCCCTACCACCCAAGAAGTAGTTCTCGAGGAGAACGTATCTGTGCCCGACCCTCCAGCTCCTCAAGTGGAGGTTGAGAATCCTGAGGTGGCCACCAACAACACTACTGAAGCCAATGACGTTGTCATGGCTGAAGCCAATGTGGCGCCTGTGATGAACACTGTGCTTGAAGCCACTAATGCACCTGCAACAACTGTACAGCTTGACGCCTCTGCTAATGCCACTGCTCCTGTTCCGCCTCCAAGGCCCCACACCATTGAGCATGCATTCTACCAAGGCAAGCTTGTTCCTATAAGATGGCCAATTCTGGTTCCTCCGCCTGCTCCCGGACCTCAGTTTGACTATCATGTGGCACACAGGCCTCAAGTTGAGAAGCCAAAACCAAGGCTGCCAAGATTCCCAGGTTCTGCATCAGCACCAGGCTCATTCAATGGCAACGGCTTCATTGCACACAACACTTTCTTTGACAGTGCCAAGAACCCATACTCCAAGCCCAGAATATCATCAGATGCTTCTGGAGCTATCAGCAGCGCAGCTACTACTCCTGTATTCTATACAATCAGGAGCGCATATTTCCTCATATGCGTCTGGACACACAAGCCATTGCTGGTCTGCCCTGCCTAGAAGAAGCCTTTGACTGCTTTTGCGATGCTGGCCTTCTGCAGTTTGTCACCGACAAGGAAAATTGGAATGAAGAGCTTCTACTGCAATTCTATGCAACCCTCCACATTCGCGGCTACAACAGGGATACAACACCATGGGTGCTTGAGTGGATGACATGCAATGTTCATCATGAAGCCAAAGCCTTTGATCTCATTCAGCTTACCGACCTTTCCACTCCAGGCGAACTGTACGAACCTGGTTGTCAGCTTCACCGCGATGCTGTGGAAAGCATCTTTCAGAAGCCAGAGACCAACATGAGCCAAATGTTGAGCATGATGAAGCCACTGCCACATGACGCTGAATATCCAAAGGAATTCCTTGTTGAAGACCTCGAGTATCTGCCCCGCACCATCTATCATATCATAAGGCGAAGTGTATGGCCCATCAAAGGACATTCCTCCTCGGCGAAGCTTGAAGGTGCAAAGAAGACATTGGTCTTCCACATTCTCAATGGCAAAAGCTTCAATACTCAGGATTTCTTCATTCGCCAGTTTGCTACGTCTGGATCTGACATTTTTGGTCTGAAATTTTATGCACCTTGGGTTATGCGTCTGATCAAGCTGCACTCTGCTGTTGACTATCAGCCCTCTGCTCGCAACCATATTATCTTCCTACCAGAGGTTGATATGTCAGTCGAAGCCATCTACCTAGAGCTTGCCAAGGAAGCGCTATATCTTCACAATGCAGATCGTCAGAGTTTCTCTCAGTATGTTGAAGGTGTTCAGGCTACTTCTCGTGTCTATCCATTGGCCGACAACACTCGCCGTGCACGTACTGAAGCCACAGAAAGCGACACTGCACCAAGTTCTTATGCACCACCAAACCTCAACGATGACCCTGCCGCTTCACCTACTCCTCATGGGAATGAGTAGAGACTATGTCTTCGAACCTTTTTGGTCCTCACTGACAAAAGGGGGAGAAGCATAGGTTGATAGTCTTCAAGCAGGTCCATATGGGTGGTTACTATACTTTTGCCTAGTGTCTACAACTGTCGTTTATGATACTTTTGGTTCTTTGAGTTGTAACACTTAAACTTGATGGTCGTCTGCTACTTTTTCTGCTATTTTGTGATGCGACGATAAATTCCGCATGTGCGATGATAAATCCCGCATGAAGTCATTTCGCAGATGTTCATTTTTCATTATGCATGTCATTATTCATATATATCTGTTCATGCATGATGTATTGTCTTCATATGGTGAAGAGGATCTCCACAAGTACAACCTACCATGTGCATTTGCATTCCAACGCAAAACATTTATATGCACATCTTCAGGGGGAGCCTTTTGCCACTTATGAAGACAATGCCTTAATCCTTTACAATTTCACATACTTTTATCCCCGTTGAAAACTTCAACCAGTTTGTCATCAATCACCAAAAAGGGGGAGATTGTAAGTGCATCTAGTGCCAGCCCTAGTTGGTTTTGGAGT
Source organism: Triticum aestivum (assembly GCF_018294505.1). Lineage (NCBI taxonomy): Eukaryota > Viridiplantae > Streptophyta > Magnoliopsida > Poales > Poaceae > Triticum > Triticum aestivum. The sequence continues at coordinate 304,598,840 of NC_057813.1, read as the reverse complement.
ATTGACGACAAACCTGGTTGAGGGACTAATGTGTTTGTGAGAATTGCAGGATAACACAGGTAGTAGTCCCTCATTGATTCGGTTTACCTACCGGAGATGACCCCTAAAAATGTGTGAAGACATTGAAGACAATGGTGGTCTGTGAAGATATTCACATTGAAGACTATGACACAAGAAGACATTGAGTGAAGACTATGGAGTGCGAAGACTTAGTTGTTTCGATGTTTCTCTTCTTTGTTGTTGAGTCATAGGAACCACCACACTGTTAAGTGGGCTCCAAGTGAACAAAGTCAGAGTGACTGAAGTGATGCTCAACCAAATCCTATGTCTTCGAGCGAAGACAATGAGAGCAAATCTTATCCAGAGTCGGATGAGTCAGCTTGACTTGTAGCCCAAGTCAAGCTGCCGTGTGTGTTTGAAATCTGACCGTTGCGACACGTGTCAGTTCCTTAGTGACCCAGGGTCATTTTGGACAAATCAAGTCGGGTTGCCCAGTGGCTATAAATAGCCCACCCTGTACACCATAAATTGGTGGCTGCTCAGAGTTAGATACGGCTTTTGTCGTTTGAGAGCAACCCACCTCCGAAGCTTTTGAGAGAGAATCCTTGCGAGGACAAAACCCAAACCACCCAGAGCCCCAAGAGTGTTTGGCATCACTGAAGTCTTTCTGTCCGCGTGATCTGAAGACTTGTTACACTTAAGGACTGTGAATCCTCCATCCGGTTAGGTGTCGCATTCTGAGCATCCAAGAGCCATTGTGGATTGCCAATGAACGAAGTTTGTGAAGGTTCGAAAGTCTACCTTGAAGACTTACCAGAGTGATTGGGCGGGGACTAAGTGTCCTTAGCTCAAGGGGAATAAGGTGAAGACGCGGTCTTCTGAGTTGAATCTCAGCCTCCCTAACCAGACATACAGTTGTCACAGCAACTAGAACTGGTCAAACAAATCCCTCTCCTCCTAAAGCCACTGGTTCTATCTCTTACTTCTCTTTACTTACAGTTTGTCTTCGTGAAGTCATTGCCTGCTTGCATTATATGTTTGACTTCATTGTGTGACTACTTGATCTGATTGGCTTCATACTATCTTCCATCCTGATCCTTACTACCTAGATGCTAATAGTCTTCGTGCTTTCACTTCATTGAATACTTGACTATGGCTTGTCTAGTGTAGTCTACCTTCCGCTGCATTCGAATAGTGTTGTTTCTATTGTTTGTCTTCGAAACTCCCATGTTTTGAAGACTCTCATAAAAATCGCCTATTCACCCACCCCCCCCTCTAGTCGATAACTAGCCCTTTCAGCGCAAGTTGCGAAACTCACGCTTCTTCATGGCCATAGCTCTGGCTGAAACATAGATAGTACGGAAAGCCTACTGAAACTGGTCCCATGTGACAATGTCAATAGGATAAGTGGCTGTGAAATTCTCCCACCATGATGTTGCGGGTCCATCAAGCCGATGTGCGGCAAAACGCACCTTCTCCGCATCTATGCATCCTGCAGTGGTCAACTCCCTTCCCATCTTGCGGAGCCAATCATCTGCAACTATCGGCTCGGTGCTACTGGAGAACACCGGCGGATTCAGCCTCAAGAAATGGGCAAAGTGATCAACAGGTGGTGGTGGTGGTGGGTTGTTGTTGTTGTTGTTGTTCCCCTGATTCTGATTCTGGACTAACATTTGCATCAATGCGTTCTGCTGCTAGATCAACTGAGTGAGCTCCAGTGGGAAAGCAGATCCATTGTCACGTCTCAGAGGCATATGCGGGTTTAGAAAAGATGAGAATACAGAATAGAATGAGGTCTATAGAGAAAAACACTACCCATATGCACATGAGACAAACACAATCAATATCACTTCAATCAATTCAAACAAGGGCATACAACGGTCTAACTATCGTTACAAAAGTGCTCAGACTATACTATATACATGGGGGAATACTACTACTGTTATGGTGGTCGACTAGAAAAATTGATCGGTCGAAGACTCCATGATATCTACTCCAGCTTCATCAACAAAGTCATCATCGCTATCATCCGGGTCCGAGTCGGTGTCGTCGATGATGATGTAGTTCACCGGGCAAGTGCAATCATCGTCTTCTCCTCCAGTCGCGGGGAATCCCATAAATACTTTTAGCTTCTTCTTCACATCATCATTCTTCTCCATGAGTGTCGTCATTTCCTCCTCATATCCATCGCGTGTAGACTTGAGTTCTTCCTCTAGTTCCGTGATCTTGGTCATAGCCTTCTTCAGATCTATCATGCCGATGCACATCTGGTTCTTCTGGCGACAAATGTGCCGGTTTAGCTCCTGGATGAATGCTGCAATTGATCTATCCTTCCTGGTGCTGATCATCTCCCATTGCTCATCTCGGTGCCCACAAATCTGGTAAATAGTATCCTTGAGATCCTTGTGGTAAACTTCTCCAATGCGTCCCATGGTAATGTGGGCTGCCATGCTCTTTCCTAGACTCCAGGTTGGTGCATCAAAGGAAAACTCTATGGGCTCAGTGACGGGCATGAACGTCCTTCCTAGAACTTGAACTTGAATCATTCAACGCTTCTCTTCGGGTAAAGTGGCGATGTAGGTCCCGGTGAAGCTTGGTACTCTGATGTTCAGGTATCTAGTGACTTCTTTCAAGTAGCGTCCGAAAGGTGTTTCTTCATCCGGTTGTGTGAACTTGTTCCTTGCATCCGCCATCCTAAAAGAGTAGAAAAGGAGAGGAGTCAGAAATGAGAAGAGAGTAGTGATCTAGGGCTTTAGCTTAGTGGTCGTGTCCTACGGTCAGCGTGTGCTCTGATACCATCTTGTAGCGGCCAGACCTCAAATAGTCTGATCTCTGTGCATCAGTGTCATCCCTGGATCGGTAATGCTGACACGCACAGTACTTGAAGAATTTATAACAGAGTAGCAATCACACACTTATTACATTGAATGTCTCAAAAGAGAACTTATTACAATAAATATGGCTTAAGGCCATCTAATAACGATAACAGCGGAAGGCTTGGAAGATAAAGCGAGTCCATCAACTCCAACGACATCACGTATAAGATCACGACCTAAGGCACCTTACTCGTCGTCTGACAAGTCTGCAACATAAACGTTGCAGCCCGAAACGGGTCAGCACATGGAATATGCTGGCAATGTAACACATAGAGAGTAATGAACAGAATAATGCTATCACTACATGCATATATGGCATGTGGAAAGCTCTATGGTTACAGTTTTGCATAAAGCCAATTTTTCCCTACAACAAAGGAATAAATTTTATTGAACTATTATGGTGGTTGTTAAACATTGAGAAGGTTCCTCCAACTCAATCCCTATTAAACATCAACATTAACCCAACAAAATTAAATTAAGTAACATGATGAGATCACATGATAATCCAGGTACTAGATACTCAAAACGTCCATAACCGGGGACACGGCTAACCATGATTAGTTTATACACTCTGCAGAAGTTTGCGCACTTTTCAACGCAAGACTCGCTCTCCTCCGTTTGATTTCTCGCACTACATGGTGTTTGAGAAACGGATGACCGAGACACAGTCTTTCAGAAGCATTAACTCTTTACTCTGGGTAGACAGTACCAACCTACATCCCCTACATCTGCTAGTCTACCACTGAAAGAGGTCACACAACATACTCAACTATGCTAGAGCCCATAGTAGCTTGCGGCTGCACACGGAAGTTTCTAGCATGAATAATCTCATGAGCCCTTTGAGCCTGGGTGGCGGTCCATAGGAGAATCACACGGTACCCCGGGATTTCCAAAAATGTAGGCAACACTGGGTTCCCCAGGTGCCTCAATCCACCCAGATGTGAATTTAAGTTGCCACCTTAAGTAAACCATTAATTAATCATCTCACATCTATCATGGATACACTCACCCAATCCACGTCTACTAGCATAGCATAGCAATATAAGCAAACGTAGAAGTAACTCCCAAAGGTTGATAATAAAACAGGTAATAGGTTCTACCTCATCTACTTCCCAAAACCCACATATTAAACAAATCCTAATCATGCAACTGTTTGAGGATTGATCTAATGCAATAAAACTGGGTAGTAAAGAGGTATGATCAAAGTGTTACTTGCCTTGCTGATGATCCGTGAAACCTAGAGACTCGTAGTAGCAAGCGGCGCACTTCGGGTACTCTATCACAAACAAACAAGCATACAATAAGCACTCATCTGATGCACGTGTAAAACTCGAATAAGAGATCTAACCAGAAAGTTCAACTTAAGAACTCCGGTTTGCAAAAGGAATCAAATCAAACGAAACAACGAAAGTCAAATGGCGAAAGAAACAAGCTTCGATTACTAATCTGAACCTAAGTCAAATTTAACAGTAGCAGAAACTTGTTTGAGTTGGTTAAACGGAAACAGGGTGTCGAGACGGAACTCTAGGCGCTTGAATCGCTTGATTCCGATAAAACGAGCGAAAATTTATATGAGAACGAAAATCGGATCAGAAATCACGATCGAAAATAATCGCGGAAAATCTGAGAAAAAGAAAAACGGACGAACAGGCTAACGAACGAACGTTCGCTGTCTGCGGCTAAACGATGAAAGCCGTTCGTTAAAACCAACATATGGATGAACGTCCACAAAATAAATAAACCCGAAAAAAACTAAACTGATCTATTAAAAAAATAAACTGCGGTTTCCTAAAAAAACCAACGGTTTTCCGAAGAAAACCGGCGGCCACATGGGTGGCTACCTTCGGTGGCGGCGAGGTTCGGCGAGGGGCGGTAGGGCTCCGGCGGCGGGTGGCAGCGGTCGGCGCCGGCAGCGAACGGCGGGGGGGCGGCTCCGGCGCGGGCGCAGGGCGGCGGCGGCGCGGGGCTGCGGCGGCGGCGGCGGCTGCGGGCTAGGGTTAGTGTTGGCGGCGGGGTGAGCTAGGGTGGGCTGGCGGGGCGGGCGGCTTATAAAGCCTGGGCGAGGTGGAGTCCGGGTCGCCCACGGCGGCCCGAGTCGGTTCGTTTTTTTTTAAGTCGGACGTGCAGAAAAAGAAAGAAAAGAAATACTAAACGGACTCCAAAAATCCCGAAATAAATTTTCCCCGTCCTCTAAAAATAAGCCGGACAAGATGAACATTTATTTGGGCCCTAAATGCAATTTTGAAAAGCACGCATTTTCCTAATTCAAATAAAATAGCGATAAAACTCTGAAATAAAATCTTATTTGATTTTATTATTAAATCCTCAATATTTCTTTATTTTGGGAAAGTCATTTTATTCCCTCTCTCTTATTTTTTTATAGAAATATTCGAAGATAAAATAATTAAAATCAAATGATCCTATTTTCAAAATTTGAGAAAACTCAAATATGGAAATAACGAAATCCTGAACTCTCTCCGTTGGTCCTTGAGTTGCATAGAATTTCTAGGATCAAGCCAAAATGCAATAAAATATGATATGCATTGATGATCTAATGTATAACATTCCAAATTGAAAATTTCGGATGTTACAATGGAACTTCACCCCTCTCGACCTCATCGACACCCACGAGCTCTGCCATGGCTATCGCAAAAGCTTGGATGCGTTCTCCAAGTTACTCGACAGTCACCCTGGCCCAAACATAGGCCTTAGAATGGGCAAAGTTCTGTTCCAACGATAGGGACCGAGCCAAGCTTGATGACTGGTTCGGATCCCCCACCCTATATCAGCTCGAGGAGCTCACTTTTGATTATGGGCATATGCGCTCGCTGCCAACATCCGTGCTCCTCCTCGTGCCCACGCTGCATATCGCCAAGTTCAGGAACTGCCATCCCCCACCTTAATGACGCGACCACTCTTATTCTACCACGACCGAAGCACCTAGAGCTCGTCGCCGCCTGCCTCTCAATCGGTGACATGGAGCGCCTGCTCCGTGGCTGTACTGCACTCGAGTACCTTTGTCTTCAGGCGATCAATGGGTTGAGTACATTCCACATCACCTCCATGACTCTCCGGACTATTTATGTGTGTTGCTGGTTTGACAGGAAGACATCACAAGATGTGTACCACGGTATGGTCATTGAGGACATACCTGCACTTGAGAGATTACTTGTACTTGATCAAGTAGGTCCAACAAGAATCAATGTCATTTTTGTGCCGAAATTGATAGTCCTGGGCTACTCGTCTGACAAATACTCCGAGCTTGTTATTGGATCCACACCCATTCAGGTACAACAGCCACCTTCTATCTCTCCTTTTACAAATTAACATTACTTCTAATTTTGAAGATGTTTGTTTGTATGTTATTCAGAAAATGATTCCGACAAGCCTAACCGCAAAACTGCGCACAGTGAAGGTTTTGGCACTGGAATCTATCGGCCCCAACCTGGAGCAAGTTGTCACTTTTCTGAGATGCTTTCCGTGCCTGGAGAAGCTATATATCGAGGTTATGTTCTTTTCCTGTTAAATGTTAACCATAAGGGAGTTCAATCTGTGACACCTTTTTCCAAGTTTACAATGACAATGTACTACAATTTCTGAAGGATTCTTTTAGAGGATTTCAGTGCATACATGTCTCCTTATCCAAGTTTATAATGAAAATGCTTAATCCATGTGGTTACAATCCGTATGAATTTCTCCTTTGGATTCATCTATACTAGTTTTCTTAGGGAACTTTTCATCCACTCCAACATCTTGTGAAGATGGAAGATGGCATGTTAATGCCCATGTTAATCATGTCAGATCGAAGATGGCATGTTAGTGCATTTTACAAATCCTTCAAACCAAATAGGCATGTAGTAGTGTTCAAAACTGCATCTAGGCACTAATACATTTTCTTCTTTTGCAGATAAGATTAGGCACAGTGGTGGATAATGTGATACAATATAACAATCACGTCGAATGCCTAGATCTGCATCTCTCAGAAATTACTTTGAACTCCTAACAAGGGACCTTACCGGAGATTATATTCGCCAGGTTCTTTGTTGTCAGAGCAAGGGTGCTGAAGGTAATGAGGTTTGCCCTACATTTATTTCAGAAAAATGAATGGTTTGTTGATCAGTGCCGGCGCCTGGTGCAGAATGGAATAGGCTCCAAAAATGCTGAATTTTATTTTGGAACTTCAGATGATAGAGTAATCGGAACTCATCATGTCAACCCCATACATGACTTCTCAGTGGCTGACCCCTTTGCAAAAGTTCTGAGTTTTCGAAACTAGACTTAGAAGTGGTAATATTAGTTTGAACCTCTCCGATATCCATGTTCAGCGGATCAGCGCGAGCGTTTCCAGCTGATCAGCTGAATTTCATTTCTAATATCAGTTTGAACCTTGTAATCTTCGAATTTGAGCCATATAACTCTGGAATTTGAACCTTGTAATATTTCGAGCCTTTGTGGTACAATCGTTGAAATGGCATCGTATTAGACTCATATATTGGAATCATTATTTTGAACTTAATATGCAATGGTCTTAGATTTTATTTTATTAACCATTCTCGAGTGTGTTTACCTTGTTGATCTCAAAGCACACAATCTGTATAGCTAACTCAACTACGATTTTGGACATTATTGCACATAGTTGGTTTCTTCCACTGTGTGCCTTGTAGAGCGTAGAATTAATTATAGCACTCGACTGTCCATCATCACCCTTCTGTATAACTTTGATGTCGGTGAGAACGACACCTATGGGATCAACGGGATCCCTATTGTGCTCGCCAGGCGTGGGGTTGTGAGAAGAGTAGGTCTAAGAGCCAGCACAAAGGTCGTTTACCCAGGTTCGGGCTGCGGGGATCGCGTAATACCCTAGTCCTACTCTGTGGTGTGTATATGAATGTTCTTGAGCTAGCTATGGTACGTCACTTGCTCAAAAAGCCGAATCCCTCTCCAGTACGCCTCGGGCCTCCTTTTATAGTCGAAGGAGGCACCACAGTGGCACACAGGAGGTGGAAAGGGTACAGTGGCTATGCTTATCGCTTGTCATTATGGGACAAGACAAATTAAATGCGCCCCTGAGGTGTCCCCTTGCTTTATTGTCGCCTCGCCCTGCTTCGACATGCATCCAGGCCAGCGAGGTGGGCAACGCCATGTAGGCTGGCAGGCTGCTGAGCTGGCGCAATGGTGGCGTCTTCACGAAGATTTGCATGCCACCACGCAGGTTCTTGCTGAGTTGGCTTTGGGACCGCATGTCGCCACATAGGTACCCGCCTGGCTGGCTGGGCTGGCAGCTGCATGGGAACGGTTGTGGGGTCTTGGTGCGCGTGGGGCCCCATCAATGCCTTCGGCAAGGGTCTTTACGTGGCACTGCGGTTGTCCTCGGCAAGGATGTTGCCGGAGGTCTCGTCTTCTGGTCTTCATCTCGTTATGTGTGTTAATGATCTTCACGAATATCTGCATGCCACCATGGAAGTGCCTCCCAAGCCTTGGTTCCAATGTCATTGACGATGTTCGAGACCTCGGACTCAAGGGTGGCACGCTCCCCTTGTGTTGGGCAAGTTGCCCCGACAGGGCCCTTGCTGGGGGCCATGGAGGCCGCCCCGACAAAGGTCTTGCCGGGGGAGTGCACCTCGCCCTCTCTGCTTCTTGTGTTTCTGGCCTTGGTGTTGCTCTGATCATCTTGTGGCTTCGACCTCCCTCCTTTGCCCTGCTAAGTGTGGCCACAGGCGCGGCTCTGACTGCCCGTGCACAGGTGAAGGGGTACAGAGTAGAGTCCCTACTTCTGTACATCGACAGGAGCCCCCGGGCCTGGGCCACACATAAGCGCGACATGTTGTTGGGCAAGGCCCAAAACAGTGCGCTGGCAGGCGGGGCCGATTCTTACCGCGGTAATTCTTTTGTCCGCTATGCTTCCCCACGACTTGCGTTGAATGCGTGGCGTGGGGATTGTGAGGGGGTGACTGAAGCGTGCTTGCGTCATCTTGCAGCGAACAGTAAAGAGGCGGCTTGCGTGTCCCTTTAAGACCGCAGGCTCACTGCTCATTTACTTTCTTCGCTTCAGAACTGTCGTCCATGTTTCCCACTACGCCCGCACCTCGTGCCACGTACGCCGCATGCACGGCGCGGGGCAGGTGACAGGCGCGTGGAATATGGGAAGACGCGCGCGTGGGCCAATACCCATGCGCCTTCAATTGGGCAAGGAGGGCGGTCGACGGCCTTGCCTGCTGCCACCTTAATGAGCCGGATTGGTTGAGGGAGGCGGCCGAGCCCCGACCCCACCCCTTTATAAGGAGGGGAGGGGGAGGGACGGCACCTCCCAATCTTTCGCCATCTGCCTCCTCCCATCTTGGCTTCTTTCTTCCTCCTGTTATGGCGAGAGGGCGCGCTGATGCTTTGATGGTGGCGGCGTGGTCTCCGCTCAACAACGCGTCCCTCCTCCCCAAGAGTTCGTGGCGGTGGAGCCGGCCACGAGGGGAAGGGGGAGGGGCGAGGCCGAGGTCGCCGTGGCGCTCGGGGAAGAGGAGGACGCGGCGGCGCATCGGCCTCGCCTCCGCCGGCGGTCCCTCCCCCAATGGAGGGCCACGTCGGGGACCAGCCTCGTGAATTCTACATCAGGCTGCGCCGGCCGCGCATTGTCGTCTCCGTCTTCCTACTCCATTTTCTCGGGAGATGGAGCTCGACCTGCCACGGGCTCTGAGACTGCATATGAGGGGCTACGGGAATAGCGGCACATGGGCTGATGTTGATTTCCTAGCCCCTCATGTCATGTACCTCCGTCGCGGCTAGAAGATGCTCGATGTTCCAGGAGTTGCTCACTGGAATGGCATCTTCGGTCTCTAGGCGGACTACGCCGGGCCTGGTGACTCGTATTACCCGATAAGGGCCTTCCCACTTCGGCGTCAACTTGTTTGAATTCTTGGCCGATTGAACGCGCCGAAGAACAAGGTCGCCTTCCTCAATGCTTTGGGCATGAACCATGTGGCTATGGTAGCGGCGCAGGGCTTGCTGGTAGCATGCTGCTCTCACAGCCGCCCGAAGATGATCTTCCTCGAGGAGCGTTGCGTCATCTTGCCGCAAGCGCTCTTGCTCAATCTCATCATAAGCGAGCACTCGAGGTGACCCGTATATGAGTTCTATGAGGAGAACTGCTTCTGAACCATATACCAGGGCAAAGGGCGTCTGGCCGGAGGCTCGATTTGGCGTCGTTCTGATTGACCAAAGAACCGCCGGCAACTCATCAATCCAGCGCCTTCCACTCTTGTGCAGCCTGTCAAAAGTCTTTGTCCTCAGGCCTCGTAGTACTTCAGCATTTGCCCTCTCCGCTTGGCTGTTGCTCCGTGGGTGTGCCATGGAAGCGGAACAGACCTTGCCGCCGAGGTCCCCAATGTATTGCATGAAGGTGTGGCTTGTGAACTGCGTGCCGTTGTCGGTGATGACTCTATTTGGCACCCCAAAGCGTCAAACTAGCCCCTTGAAGAATCTGATGGCTGACTGCGCTGTCACCTTCCTCACTGCTTCCACCTGTGGCCACTTTGTGAACTTGTCGATTGCAACGTACAAGTACTCAAAGCCCCCGACGACATGGGGAAAGGGGCCGAGTATGTCAAGCCCCTAGACCGAGAATGGCTAGGAGAGAGGGATTGTTTGAAGGGCTTGAGTTGGCTGATGAAGCTTCTTTGAATGGAACTAACACGCTTCACAGGTGGTTACTAGTGCCGTTGCATCCTGGAGGGCAGTGGCCAGAAGAAACCTTGCCAGAAAGCTTTGCCGGCAAGGGCCCTCGACCCTATGTAGGAGCCACATATGCCTCTATGTACTTCTGCCAACAGCTCCAGTCCTTCCTCCCGGGGAATGCACTTCAATTTCACCCCGTTTGGTCTTTTTCTGTATAGAACATTGTCAACGAACTGATATAAAGCAGACCGATGGGCTAATTTCTCCGCTTCTTCCTGCTCCTCAGGAAGCTCCCCTGTTTGAAGGAATCAAACGGTATGCTGCGGCGACTGCCTCTACGGCTAGGGCTTGACGCCCCGCTGGAGTCAGTTGCCCCACGGCAGGCTCAGTGTCCACGGATACATCTTCGCCAGCGGCTCCGGGGAGCTCGGTGGGAAAGTACTTGCCGGGGCCTGATTTCCTCCGCTTGTTTTGCTCTGTTGATGGTTCAACGGATGGCTGGGTTAACCGAAGCACAAAAGTACTTGGTTCCACAGGTAGTTTGAGAGCAGCGCGCTTCGATAGGTAGTCAACGATGTTGTTCTCCACTCGGGGGACATGCTCCGCCTGTATACCGTCAAAGCACTCCTCCAGCTTCCTCACCTCATCCACGTAGGCTTCCATCAATAGGCTTTGATAATCTTTATTGACCTGCCTGACGACAAGCCGTGACGATGAGTTTCTTGACCCCGAGGTCTACCGCGATCCTAAGACCGGCAAGCAATCCCTCGTATTCAGTAGTATTGTTCGTCGACATCTCCCTGGGAAAGTGCATCTAGATCACGTACTTGAGGTGCTCTCTAGTGGGTGCGATGAGTAGCACACCAACACCGATGCCTTGTAGCAAAAAAGCCGCGTCAAAGTACATAATCCAATTGCGACTAGTTTCCTTACCGAGGAGAGTGGTCTCCTGGGTCTCTTCGTCGGGCGTCGAGGTCTATTTTGCAATGAACTCTGCCAAGACTCTACTCTGGATCGTCGAGGTGCTTTCAAACTTCAAACCAAAGCTTGAGAGCTCCAAGGGCCATTCCACAATCCTCCCCGTTGCGTCTGGGTTATGCAGTATCCATTGCAACGGGAGGCGGGTGACGACGGTGATCTCGTGCGCTTGGAAGTAATGACGCAGCTTCCTCGAGGCCATGAGAAGGCCGAAGAGCAATTTCTGCACACCGGAGTACCTTGACCTAGCCCCCTGCAAGAGGGAGCTGACAAAGTAAACCGGGTGCTGCATCATCTTCTTCTTCTGCGCCACTTCACCTGGTTGGGTAGGCCCTGTCTCGCTGGCGCTAGCCCCTGCCGGGGGCCTCGCCTTGCCGGGACCAGGCCCTGCCGGGGGGAGCTCTGGCTCACCATCCGCCAACCCTGCCGTCGCCACTGCTCCTTCGTCGACTTCCCTCTGTGCCACTAGTGCGGTGCTAACCACTTGATTCGTTGCCGCTAGATATAGCAGCAGCGGCTCTTGCAGTTTAGGCGCAACTAGTATCGGGTGGAGGAGAGGTATCTCTTCAAGTCCTGCAGTGCTGCTTCGGCCTCTGGGGTCCACTCCATTGGGCCCGCGTTTTTCAAGATTTTGAAAAAGGGAATGGCATGCTCAGTAGATTTGGAGATGAATCTGCTCATGGCGGCAACGCAACCAGTGAGCCGACGCACATCCTTAGTCCGCTTAGGTGCCTCAATCTGCTCAATGGCCTTGATCTTGTCTGGGTTTGCCTCAATCCCACGCTGTGACACAAAGAACCCAAGAAGCTTGCTAGACGGGACGCCGAAGACACACTTCTCTGGGTTCAGCTTGAGGTTGATCTTGTGCAAAGTTGCAAATGTTTCTTCCAAATCTTGCACAAGTGTCGCCTTGTCCTTGGTATTGACCACTATGTCATCCATATAAGCTTCCATATTTCTATGTAGCTGGGGCTCAAAACCAATTTGGACTGCTCTCGCAAAGGTCGAGCCAGCACTCTTCAACCCGAAAGGCATCCGTAAAAAGCAATAAGTACCACATGGGGTGACGAATGTTGTCTTCTCTTCATCTTCTCTCGTTATGAAAATCTGATGATATCCTGAGTAGGCATCGAGGAATGATAACAGGTCACACCAGGTCGTTGAGTCAACAATCTGGTCGATGCGCGGCAGTGGGAAAGGGTCTTTTGGGCAAGCTTTATTGATATATGTGTAATCAATACACAGCCTCCACTTCCCGTTTGCCTTGCGCATCACCATCGGATTGGCCAACCACGTCGGATGGAGCACTCCTCTCACCAAGCCCGCCGCTTCTAGCTTTCTGATCTCTTCTGTGATGAACTCCTGCCTTTCCAGAGCTTGCTTCCTGACCTTCTGCTTGACGGGCCGCGCATGAGGACAGATAGCAAGATGGTGCTCAATCACCTCCCTGGGAACGCGGGGATGTTGGATGCTTGCCATGCAAACACCTCGACATTCGCCCACAGGAAAGTGACGAGCTCGCCTTCCTATTTGCTATCGAGGGTGGAGCTTCTGGCGAAATCTCCTCTCGTGTCATCCTCCTTGATGGACACCTTCTTGGTCTCTGGTGGTGCAGCTCTGTATTTCTTGCTCTTGCCGGTGGAGCTCTCTGGCACGTCCTCGACGGGGGCGCAGCACCCCGAAGAGCTGCGCTTACTGGAGTGGGCGTGAGAGGTATCGTTGGTCTTCTTCCCTCCCGAGGCTTCAACGATAGGAGCAAGTGCCTTGGCGGCAGTCGCTGCAACTGCTTCCCAGTAGAGTTGGTGAGCGCAGATTAGCGCATCCTTCTTGTCGGAGGGGATGGTGATGATGTTCATCGGCCTAGGCATCTTCAGCGTGTTGTAGGCGTAATGTGACGCCGCCATAAACTTGGCCATTGTTGGACGGCCGAGGATCCCGTTGTAGGGCAAGGGGATCTTGGCCACATCAAAGACAATCGTCTCCGTCATGTAGTTCAATTCGCCTCCAAACGTCACGGGCAGCGTGACCTTTCCCTTCGGTTGACTCCTTCCTGGGTTGACCCCTTGAAACGTGCCTGTCTCCTCGAGGTCCCCATCAGGAATCTGCAGCCTTTTGACCACAACAGGCGAGATCAAGTTCAGACCGGCCCCGCCATCAACTAGCATCTTCGTCACCTTGAGGTTGCGGATCATTTGTGAAACCAACAACGGCAAGCACCCGACCATAGTAGTGCAATCAGGGTGGTCCTTGGTGTCAAAGATGATAGGCGTGCTAGACCACTTCAGTGGCTTCCGTGCGTCGACTGATGGCTCCACCGATGTGATCTCACACACCCACTGCTTGAGCTGGCGGAGAGAGGTGTGTAGCGAGGCGCCACTATCGACGTGCATGGCTTCTATAGCTTTCTGGAACTCGTGGTCGCTGGACTCGTCATCCTTGTCATGATCATCGTCTTCCTGCTTCTTGTCGCGGCCCCGGGTAGGCCTCTCTTGCTGGCTATCCTTGCCGCGGCGGCTTCCCTGGCTGACATGCTTCTTGCCAGACCCTTCGACGCTGTTTTGACACTTCTCCTTATCCCGCCTCTCATACTCAGCTTTCTGCTTCTCAGCAAGCAGCTCAACTTGTCGGTAGTTCTGGAGGTCGTGGCCTTTGGTGTGGTGGATCTTGCAATATTGCTTGTCGGAGCCACCTCGCTTGTCTGCAGCCGCCAAGGCCCGACAAGCGGCACACCCGGCAACCTCCTTGTCGGGGTCGCTTACCCTGGCCTTCTTGGCAGCGTCGGTGTCGTCAGATCCCTCGTCGGCAAGCACAGCCTTGCCTTTGCACTTTCTGTTACGGCACTGGCCCTTCTTCGTCGGGGAGGCTGTGTCATCGTCCGTGGAGTCGGTTTCCGCACCAGCGTCCTCGCCGGGGTACTTCCTCCCCTCTTCAGCCCGAGGGCACCTATCGGCCAGAACATAAAGTTCGGCCACATCTTTGACTTTGTTCATCGCCAGCTCTTCACGCATCTTGCGATTGCACACATTCTGATGGAATGCGCTGATCACGGCGGCGGGGAGAACGTCTGGGATGTTGTACTGCACTCGGCTAAACCTCTGCATGTACTTGCGCAGGTTTCCCCCCTCCTTCTGGGGGATGATATGCGGATCACTCTCCTGGCCATGAGCTTGATGACCTCCAGTGAAGGCACCAACAAACTCATGATACAGGTCCGACCAGGAGGAAATGGAATCCGCTGGCAAGTGCATCAACCATGACATGACATTGGGCTTAAGTGCCAACGGGAAGTAATTGGCAAGCACCTTGTTGTCGCGTGCTCCGGCAGCTTGCATCACAATGGTGTAGATGTTGAGGAACTCTGATGGGTGAGTCTTGCCGTTGTACTTCTCGCCAACGTCGGGCTTGAACATGCGGTGGGAGGGCCACTGGAACTGCCGCAACTCACAGGTAAAGGCTGGGCAACCCACCTCGTAAGGTAGGCCACCGTAGCCTCCCAGTGTCGGGTGGTCCATAGTGGGCCATGCCCGCCTATCTAACTGGTGGAGCGCATCCGACCAGCGCTCGATGGTGGTTCGAGCGTCTTCAAGGGCTCGCTCCCGAAGGACTTGTCACTGATCGCGGCGGGTTCGTGGATCGGACGATGCTATGAAAATGTTATCACATGCGTCGTCACGACAGATCGACACCCGCTGTAACTAGCATGGGGGAGGAGAGTGTATCGTGGCCACATCACCTCCGACCCTGCCTCCACTGGCATGCGGTGGCTCGACGGAGCATCGGCCTACGGGCCCCACGGGTCACAGCTCATCTTTGTTGGCGATGCCGACGAGGCTCCGTACGGTGGCTCTCCACTCGCCGAGCTTCTCTGCAACATGAGGAAAGTCAAGGAGCAGCTGCGCGCGCGCCAAAGCTTCTGCTGGCGTAGGCGGTGGCGAAAGCTACGTTGACCATGACGCGCTTCGACTTCTAACCACGTTAGACAGAGATCTACCACGGCTCTGCGGCGGTACGCCATTTTTACCAGTATTTCGGCGTGCATGTTGACCTCCTTTGTCCTGCGAAGGGCGCAGTGGAATCTTCCTAGGTCGGCGCCCGGGGTCACCAGCATGGTGGTGCTGCTGGTTGTGCACAACTTGGGAAGAGAGCGTTGTGGGCATCGGTGCAGGCGTCTTGGAAGTTGCCACGCCACCGATAGGTGGCATGGCGCCACCCCTGGAGGGCCCAGCACCGCCTGTGGGGGGGGGCAACTCCGTCTCTGGAATTTGTGGCGTGCGGCTCATTATCTTGCGCACGAACGACGCCGCTCGCCAAGTCTGGACTGCCAGGGCGATGTGGGTGTTCGCTGGTCGCGCCTCTGGTTTTGTCCACGACCGATCCGCTACTCGCCCGCACCGGTATGGGCAGTCCATCTCTGGATGAATCCATCGCCGTCGTCGTCTTCCTCTTGGGAGCCATGGAGACGAAGAACTGCTAAACTGGCTGCTAGACCAGATTCTCACGACTGCACCCCCCTACCTGGCGCTCCAAAGATGTCGGTGAGAATGTCACCTATGGGATCAACGGGATCCCTACTGTGGTCGGCGGGCGCGGGGTTGTGAGAAGAGAAGGTCTAAGAGCCAGCACAAAGTTCGTTTACCCAGGTTCGTGCCGTGGGGATCGCGTAATACCCTAGTCCTGCTCTGGTGTGTATATGAATGTTCTTGAGCTAGCTACGGTGCGTCACTTGCTCAAAAAGCCGAAACCCTCTCCTTTACGCCTCGGGCCTCCTTTTATAGTCGAAGGAGGCGCCACAGTGGCACATAGGATGTGGAAAGGGTACAATGGCTATGCTTATCGCTTGTCATTAAGGGACAAGACACATTAAATGTGCCCCTGAGGTGTCCCCTTGATTTATTGCCACCTCGCCCTGCTTCGATACGCGTCCAGGCCAGCGAGGTGGGAAGCGCCATGTAGGCTGGCAGGCTGCTGAGCTGGCGCGGTGGTAGCGTCTTCCCAAAGATTTGCATGCCACCACGCAGGTGCTTGCTGAGTTGGCTTCGGGACCGCACGTCGCCACGTAGGTGCCCACCTGGCTGGCTGGGCTGGCAGCTGCATTGGAACAACGGTGGGGTCTTGGTGCGCGTGGGCCGGGCCACGGCCCCGTCGATGCCTTCGGCAAGGGTCTTGCTGTGGCCCCGACAAGGGTCTTGCCGTGGCACTGTGGTCGTCCCTGACAAGGATGTTGCCGGAGGTCTCGTCTTTTGGGCTTCATCTAATTATGTGTGTTAATGATCTTCACAAAGATCTGCATGCTTCCATGGAGGTGCCTCCCGAGCCTTGGTTCCAATGTCATTGATGATGTTCGAGACCTTAGGCTCAAGGGTGACACGCTCCGCTGGTGTTGGGCAAGTTGCCCCAGCAGGGCCCTTGCCAGGGACCGTGGAGGCCGCCTTGGCAAAGGTCTTGCCGGGGGAGTCCACCTCGCCCTCTCTGCTTCTTGCGTTTCTGGCCATAGCGTTGCTTTGATCGTCTTGTGGCTTCGGCCTCCCTCCTTTGCCCTGCTAAGTGTGGCCACAGGCATGGCTCTGACTGCCCGTGCACATGTGAAGGGGTACAAAGTAGAGCCCCTACTTCTGTACACCGACATTTGACCTCATCACCCATGGGTAAACTTACGACCGAAGTCATTCCACACACTTTGTTTTTACAAAGCTTTTTGCCAATAAACACCCACGATTTGTCCCTCTTCTAGCCGACACATGGCAAACCAAGTCGGGCAGGAAGCTTGCACGGTAAACTATGCGGTAGCGCGGGAACAAGCTCACCGATGATACATTTGGCGCCTCTTCGAGCCCACTGTGGTCAAACTGCGGTGCGGTGCTGTCAAGCATGCACTGGAATCCTCACTGCTGTGCGCTGTTGTCAAGCGTGCACTGGAATCCTCCGCTATGAACGTCATGACAAGACGTGATGATTACAGACCAGCTGGCCTCCATTTGTTCCAGCGGCTATTTAACCCTTGTGTCTCTTCAACCTTTCGATCGCGGCCCACCATTGCAAGAAGCACACCCACCATGACAAATTCTTAGAGAGTATCTTGCGCGGCTTCAATGGCCCTCCGAGCGGCTGCCGACGAGGAGCTGCTGTTCACTATCCATGCCGTGGTGGACACCCACCGAAGGTTCGAAGAGCTCTCGTTGGTGTAAACCAACCACCCGGTCTGGGTGGAGCATTCCATCCGCATCAAGAAGTTGTTGCTTGCCGACGAGAAGTACAAGCTGGTCGGGTTCGACATCGAGCACACCCGCGCTCATGTCGGGTCTCGTCCCAAGGTCGTCGTTGCCTAGATGTGAGTGGGCCACCACGTCTTCATCTACCACTATTGCCTGGCCACAAGGCCTTGTGAGCGTTTCTCCGGGTTTGTCAACAGCCCCCACTACATGTTCTCTATGGTCGACATCACCAACGATGTCAAGGTGCTCAAGAATTCTGGCATCATCTGCCAGAATCTTGTCGACATCCAGTTCCAATACAAGATCTGGGGCAGCAAGGAGCATAAGAAGGACTCACTGGTTCACCTCGCCGAGGCCATCATTGACCCCTACTACAGAGACATGAAGGATTCCTGCAACAACAACAAGCGTGCCTGGATGGAGAAACTCGACAAAGCTCACGTCGTGTACGCGGCCAAGGAGGCGTACACGTGCTACGACATGTGCAGGCGGATCGTTGACATGAGTAAGTACCTCCTTCCCCAAAACGGCCAGGGATATAGCCGAAAGTAGAGCAATGGCAAGCGTCATCGCAACAAGAAGTAGATGATTAGATCCTCGTTTCTCCTAGTTTAGTATGCATGTAATTGCTTACTTTGGTGTGTGAAAATGTTATCTGTGTAGTTACTTGTCTAATTGTATGCTTAATTTGGTTATGCAATGCTGTCTTTTTAAGTATATATGTTGATGCTCTGTAGACAGAGCAAATCACATTGCACACGGACTAAACAAGGGAACCCATCGGTGATGATTTCATCAATCACTGACAATTGTATACCAGCAATCGTTTGCTCACAACACACATGACTTGTTAATAGGAATCGTTTGTGTGTTATCGGTCTTCCCACACATTTCTGATTACATACCTGTTTGTCGCGTATCACACACATCTTGTTATATTGAACCATTTTTGTTCTCTTTTTTCAACACAAACAGTTCATCCGAGTGAACCGCATGTTGTATATCGCACACACCTTGATCTGGCTAACCATTTTTTTGTGTTGCCTAATCACAAATAGTTCATCCGAGTGAACCGTATGTTGTGTATCGCACACGCCTTCATCTGGCTGCCCGTTTCTCTTGTTCCTCCTCATCGCAAACAGTTAATTGAACTGAACCGTATGCCCTACATCGCACACATAAGAAAATTTTGAACCGTGTTTGATGCATCCATCATCACAAACGTTTTACACATCTTTGACGGTTCTTTTACACCATCGTTTGCAATTATTGCATCGCACACAGTTTCTTGAAGGGTCTCTAATCGTAGTGTCGCGTTAGCAGCATCATGCAGTAGTGTACTCCCACCACTGGCCAGGCCATCCCTCTACTTACCCACACCCCCTGTTATTCTGCGGCGATGACAACCTCACACCGCAGCCGAACCAGTCAACCCTCGTACTACCCTCCACATGTTCCCAGGCTCCGCGTCATTCCCTGCCTCACCGTCGTCCAGCGCCTGGTGTTGTTCGCATGGCGTGGTCAACGTGGTTAATGAAGAACAACCATCGGAAGAGGACTGTACGCGGTGAGGCTGACAGATGGACCCACCAGCTACATATTCGCATGCAAGGAAGTGCCTCCTTATTACGCGCAAAGAAATGAATCCTCCCCTATCAGCTCAGACCCACCAGCTACACCTTCGCACGTAAGGAAGTGCCTCCTTATCCTCCCTGACAGTCGGGACCAACCCGGTCGAAGCTATGTATCGTTCTCATTCTGGTCGCAAATGTGTATGTACATACTGGTCCATCGGTCTTTCTTCCACGATGAACTGTGGCCCAGTAAGGAGCGTAGCTATTCAGGCAGTCCCGTCTATATCGTGTACACGTACGTACGTACATACGGCCGGGGTATTGAACACCTACTCGCGCATATGTACGGCCAGGACTCGTGTACATGGAGATGCAGCGGAGGGCACCAACGGCATCTTGTTCATCAGCAACCAACCAGCTGGGTCGGAACGGAGGAAACAACATTGTGTTCGCCAGGAGCCAAGTGACTGGGTCAGAACGCGTCCTGTTCATCGGGAGGCAACAGACTGGGTCGGAATGGGTCGTGTTCAACAGGAGCCAACTAGCTTGGACGGAACAGCCAGAACGGGGTCTGGCGTACCGCAAAACGGAGGAAACGACCCTGTGTTCGACAGCGTACAGTCGAAATGGGGTCCTTTTTATTGGGAAGGGTCTGGCGTACCGCAAAACGGAGGAAATGGACTTGTGTTTGAGCTCCTCTGGTCGAAACAGGGTGCTGTTGATTGGGAGGGGTCTGGCATACCGCAAAACGGAGGAAACAGACTTCTCTTCGACCTCCTATGGTCAAAATGGGGGGAGGTCATATTCATCGGGAGGGGTGTGCCGTACCGCAAAACGGGACTCCATGGCTACTGTTCATCCACCGTCTACTGCCTCACTCCAGCCTCCATGGGCAACTGTTCATCCACCATCGACCTCCTCCGGCCTCCAACTACGACTGTTCATGCACGGGCTACTGTTCATCCAGCCCTCCACCGGCTACTGTTCAACCAGCCCTCCACGGGATCGTCCTATTTATCCAGCCCTTCATGGGGTCCTATTCATCCACCCCCAATCAGCTCGATCAGGGCCCTGTTCATCCAGCTGCAACGCGCGGCCTCTACTCCACGGGGTCATGTTCATCCAACCCCCACTGGGAACTGTTCATCCAACGGCAATGCACGGCCTCTACTCCACGGGGTCATGTTCATCCAACCCCCACCGGGAACTGTTCATCCAACCCCCAACAACGCTCACTATGCATCAAGAGGCAGTAGGTCGATCGGCTTCAGTAAGCAGCAGTAGCGAAGGAATCGCTCGATCGGGTTCAGTTAACAGCCAAGGGTGGATCGATAGCTCGGGTTCACTAACGCGTAGCCAGTGCAATTGCTCGGGTTATGTAGGCGAATGCCTCGCTCGGGTTTAGTTAGAGTCTAACGCCTCGCACCCACGCGCGTACATGTACGAGAGAAATGCGCAAACCTCCGTGCATCACTCAGCCCAGACCACCCGTCGTAACTGGGAACTCCCCAAAATTTTCCTCGCCCTCGTTTCTACCATGATTTTTTCCATCATGGACGGCCCACAGAATGTCTTGCAGGTGCGTCTCCGGCCCGCCCAGGATGACATCCCCATTTGCTGTCATGATTTTTTGTCATAGAAGTAGGATCCCACCACATCTATGATCGGGTTTTGTCATAATTATCATCATAAAAGTGTCATAATTATGATAGAAAAAAACTTCATTCAGCCCAAAATGTCACGGATGTGTCTTTTTTTTGTAGCGTTAGTTTACTCATCATATATGTCAAGATGCCATGCCCATCTGTAGGATCGAAAGTAGGTCTAGAGGGGGGTGGTTAGACTACTTGACCAAATACAAATCTAGCCTTTTCCCAATTTTAGGTCTTGGCAGATTTTAGCAACTTACCAAAAGTCAAGCAATCAACCCACACATGCAATTCTAAGAGTGTAGCAGCGGAAAGTAAAACATTGCATATTAAGGTAAAGGGAAGGGTTTGGAGAAGGCAAACACAATATACACACGAAGATTTTTGGCGTGGCTCCAATCGGTGGTGCTATCGTACATCCATGTTGATGGAGACTTCAACCTACGAAGGGTAACAGTTGCGTGAGTCCATGGAGGGCTCCACCCACAAGGTTCCATGAAGAAGCAACCTTGTCTATCCCACCATGGCCATCGCCCATGAAGGACTTGCCTCACTTGGGTAGATCTTCACAAAGTAGGCAATCTCGTTGCCCTTACAAACTCATTGGTTCAACTCCACAATCTTGACGGAGGCTTCCAAGTGACACCTAACCAATCTAGGAGACACCACTCTCCAAAAGGTAATAGATGGTGTGTTGATGATGAACTCCTTGCTCTTGTGCTTCAAATGATAGTCTCCCCAACACTCAACTCTCTCTCTCTCACACAGATTTAGATATGGTGGAAAGATGATTTGAGTGGAAAGCAACTTGGGGAAGGCTAGAGATCAAGATTCTTGTGGTTGGATTGGAATGTCTTGGTCTCAACACATGAGTAGGTGGTTCTCTCTTAGAAAATGAGTAGTAGAAGTGTAGGCACCTCAATTTGTTAAAATATACTTAAAATCTAAACTTGAAGGGAATACCTTGTTTTTTGGAAAAGGGAATTTGTTGCGGCCTATTAAAAGGGAATACCTTGAAGGGCCTATTTATCATACAGACCAACCTCAATTCGTTAAAATATACTTAGAACTACATAATATAAGCATTGTGGTCGATCAATGATAGATATATTGCATTACTGATGTGAGTGGCATCATGTGCATTCTGCCTTTTATTGCAAATTATTCATAATATGAATAACAACCATTGTTTTTTGGAAAAGCACAATGCATACCCAAACCAACCGACGCACCAATAGTCCAAGGGATATACCTCCTTTGTCTCTATGTCTGACAAATAAATACTTTTATGTGTCATCTTTTTTGCAATATACAAACATTTTATTTTTGTATGATGTACCTAATTTGTAGAAATTGTACGGACAAATATTAAAAATTCTAGTCCGTGCAGTCGCACGGGTTGAAGACTAGTGTATTGATAATGGATGGTGAAAGTCTAACTAATCCTCAGGTGGTTTTGGCAATTCATAAAAACATATAGCTCATTGAACTAATATCCAATCAAGTTAAATGTTTCAGAAAGTTCAATGATTGGCATGGCATGGACTAGAGATGTGGACCCCACAAAATGCTAAGGACAAATATTGGCAAAGGCTCAAGACTCTTCATTTTCATTTTAGTGATCCAAGATCACATTGAGTTCATAGGAAATCCAATACTATTAAAAGGGGATGAGGTGTTGCTTAATGGTCTACTTGGTTAAGTGCTTAGTGATATTGCTCCAAAACCCTAAACCACTTTATCATTTCCACATTTGTCCAAAACCTAAAGTCAAACTCGGCCCCACCGATTTGATATATCCGGCGCCACCGAGTTCATTTGACATAGCCATAGCCAGAAACCCTAATAAATTTGGTCTCACCGATACGGCTCTCAGTCTCACCGAGATGGCATTGCGAACTCTTTGTTTCCCTTCGTAACATTTTGGTCTCACTGAAATGAGCGATTGGTCCCACCAAGTTCGCATTGCAAACTCTCTGTTTCCCTTTCGCAACATTTCGGTCTCACCGAAAGGAGCGATCGGTCCCACCGAGTTTGCTTGGCCAAGTCTTTGTTTACTCATCACTGAAATCGTTCTCTCCGAGTTTATGCGATCGGTCTCACCGAGATGAGGTTTTGCCCTAGCCCTAGCTCATCGGTCCCGCCGAGTTGATCATGTCCGTCCCGCCGAGATTCCTAACATTCACATTTTGAACTAAATCGGTCTCACCGATTTTCTCTATTCGGTCTGACTGAGTTGGGTCAAATGTGTGTAACAGTTGGATTTTGTGTGGAGGCTATATATACCCCTCCACCCCCTTCTCCATTAGAGAGAGAGAGAGCCATCAGAACGTGCCTACACTTCTACTACTCATTTTCTAAGAGAGAACCACCTACTCATGTGTTGAGACCAAGACATTCCAATCCAACCACAAGAATCTTGATCTCTAGCCTTCCCCAAGTTGCTTTCCACTCAAATCATCTTTCCACCATATCTAAATCTGTGAGAGAGAGAGAGTTGAGTGTTGGGGAGACTATCATTTGAAGCACAAGAGCAAGGAGTTCATCATCAACACACCATCTATTACCTTTTGGAGAGTGGTGTCTCCTAGATTGGTTAGGTGTCACTTGGAAGCCTCTGTCAAGATTGTGGAGTTGAACCAAGGAGTTTGTAAGGGCAACGAGATTGCTTACTTTGTGAAGATCTACCCAAGTGAGGCAAGTCCTTCGTGGGCGATGGCCATGGTGGGATAGACAAGGTTGCTTCTTCATGGACCCTTGTGGGTGGAGCCCTCCATGGACTCGCGCAACTGTTACCCTTCGTAGGTTGAAGTCTTCATCAACGTGGATGTACGATAGCACCACCTATTGGAGCCACGCCAAAAATCTTCGTGTGTACATTGTGTTTGCCTTCTCCAATCCCTTCCCTTTACCTTTATATGCAATGTTTTACTTTCCGCTGCTACACTCTTAGAATTGCATGTGTAGGTTGATTGCTTGACTTTTGGTAAGTTGCTAAAATCTGCCAAGACCTAAAATTGGGAAAAGACTAGATTTGTATTTGGTCAAGTAGTCTAACCACCCCCCTCTAGACCTGCTTTCGATCCTACAGATGGACATGGCATCTTGACATATATGATGAGTAAACTAGGCCCTTCAAGGTATTCCCTTCAAGGAATACCCTGTATGATAAATAGGTTCTAAGTGATCCTGTAATTTTCCAAAAAGGGAATACCTTGAAATCTAAACTTTATTAAAATTAGGTGCGATCAAGAAAATATACATGCGGGTATTTAATTTTGTCATTTGGTAATAAATAGGCCCTTTAAACAATATTACAGTATAGTTCTTGTAGTTGACTTATGTGGGATGGATTCTTTACACTTATTTTTGTTCTTTCTTACACGAGGATTTTGTTGATATTGTTTTTAAGTTTGACATTGGATTTTTATTGAAGACTTAATGTGTGAAATCTTATTACATCTGTAATGGAAATATGTATATGACATGTGTCTATATGATATTTTCCCGATTTGCGCATGATACTATGAAAAAAATTATTTATGGTGTTTCCGTTTGATGTTTCTTTGGTAGTTTTTTCCCTCGTTCTTATTGGCTAAGGCCAACATAAAAGTTATAGACATATTGGCCGTGTTCTCCATGGTCTAGCACATTTCAAAATTTATTGAATGAAAAAGTTTACTCCCTCCATTCCTAAATATAATTCTTTTTAGAGATTCCATTATAAATCAGGTACGGAGAAAAATGAGTGAATCTATACTTTAAAATATGTTTATATACATCTGTATGTGTTCGTAGTGAAATCTTTAAAAAAGACTTACATTTAGGAATAGGGGGAGTATATGTATAATAAATGTCATAAAGAAAATTTATTATTATTTATAGTAAAATAAGCACGAAAATAGTTATGTTTATTTTTCTTGCATATTTAACATCAGAACTATCAAGAATTAATGAAATCAACATAATTAGAGCTATGTAACTCCAATGTTGAAAAGATAGTTTGTACCCCTAAAAAAGATAGCTTGTTGGTGCGAGTGCATTTTTTTAACCAAACACTTATTTATTTTCATCTTTTTCTTCTTAATCTTTCACTGTACATCATGTATATGTGTACAACGTGAATATGCACATGCTTGTGCTATCTATACTCTTGGGGCTCACATGTGCGATGTATTAGAAAGGTAAAAAATATAGTAGCGTACTATAGGCTGCTATACTGCGACCCATCTGTTCAGTATAATAAATAAATAAAGGCAAAGATTGCATGCTATACTTTCCTCCTCCTGCCGTTTCTTCCCACACCTCCCAAAAACGAGCTCCGGCTTGCCTGCTCCCTCCCCATGTTCTCATTCGTGCTCCCACTTCATCTTACGGCTGTCTTTTTCTTTTTTCCTTCTTAATATAATCATCCGCCCCCTAATTTTAATGGGGTGGGTCCGAATTTTATTTCGTTCTAATCAAATCAAGCCATGTACGCGGGAGCATGGATGAGTGCACGGGTGGGGCTCAGTCAAGTCTCGTCCAAAAAAACGGACATCTTCAGGAATGGCAAAGATTGATCCAAGAATCCGGCCGGGTGCGAAACTGAGTCGCCGCTAGTTCCAATCCCATGCGCGGCGCCGACTGCTCTCCCTCTCTCCACTCACCATTCCCCTAAAATGAAAGCCTCGTTCCAACCACTGGTCATACACTCTGTTCCCAGTCCTTCAATTTCTCACCGATTAATCTGACAAAGCAACCACTATGGGATACATCAGGTGTGGTTAAATCATTCGATTTTGCGTATGTATTATCTTAAGAATTGGAAACTTGCTTTGTGGAATGCCTTATTCCCGGTCAGAGTCTGTGCAGATGTGTAGTGATTTTACTCTAATTGGATAGAAACCGCACACAAAGGAGCATCATCTTCATCCTTCTACAATTATATGGACCATGGTGCCCAAACAAAAAGTGTTGATGGAAGATTCAATGTTTTCATGCGGATTAGGTTTGTGCTGTCTACAATCCCGCAAAAAAGCCTATAAATTATTAATTTTTCTCCAAATGTTCATATGGACGAATTTCTACTGGATGATGCAAATTACTACTTGCAGATTAATAGGCCGCTACATAAAAAAATTAATACTAAGATTCGTTGAGACACTTTTAAGTTGTGCTCTAGCAGAACAATGCTCATTTTGCTCACTGTTGTTGCTACATAACACCTGAAATTTGTTGTTGTTGCTCAGCTTGGTTTGATGCTTGATTGGATGTGTACCTAGTCAAAAAGGAAGATGAAGTCATCATTATAGCTGTCGTTAAATTCAGGTATAAACACATTTATTCCTCATCTCATTTGTCTATATTTTTATACTATGGAAATATATATGCAAAAACAACTTATAAGAGGATGCTTAATTTTATATATGCAACTATGAGTCTGTGATATGAGCAGACTAATAATAGCTGGTAGCTAAGGGTTGAATTTGTAGGATCAAGCCTGTGATATGTGGTCGCCATCATACCTGTAGTGCAGACCACATTCATCACCATTTAGGCATATAACATGGGAATCGAAAGAAGATCCAACCGCTCCATGATCAATGACACCACACAGATTGCCATTTACATAACTAATCTTGGCATATTACCAAAAATAATAACTTGGTCGACTGTATGACATGAATCATCATTAATGAAATCATCCAGGTATATTTATATAGAAATACGAAAATCTTGGCACTTTGTGCTCGATCATGCCCAAGGAAGAGATGTTGATGGATTTGTTATTTGGTATCGACAGATGTACATTAAATTATGTTGTGGTCATGTCAGAGCTATGAGATAGATTAGGGAACGAATCATGAGCGGGTAATTAGTAAACTGAAGGTACACGTTCATGATTCATCTAGTTCTTTTTTTAATACTGATTATGCAATGCACAGACCATAGATTGTTTTAGTACTAGATCAAATTTTGCAAACATAGTCTTGAGTGTTCGCGGAAATATCTGGTTCATCTGAAAACCACATGTAATTCCTTTTTAAGAAGGTTACATGAGTAAAATAGAAATATTCTAAGGTCTCTTGAGTAAAGGATCTCCTTGTACACAATATTTTAATTATTTTCCTTAGATTCTTCATCTGAAATTAGAACTTTAAGTCCATCTCTACTTGTGACTCTTGATACCGCTACATAGAGTTGGCCATGTGTGAACACCTTCTTTGGTAAATATAGCCCCACATGTTTTAGCGACCGCCCTTGACTCTTATTTATCGTCATTGCAAAACAAAATGATATTGGGTACTGCCTCCTTTTCAGTACAAACGGCCATTTTGAGTCACTTGGTGACATAATAACCCTTGGAATATATACCATTATTATCTGAGCTTCTATGAACCATTCGCCTAGCTATGTTATAGTTAGTCTCGTATCATTGCATAAGCCCTCGCTTTCATTGATATTCCGTAGCAGCATAACTGGCAGTCCAACTTTCAGCCGCATTTCATGGTCTAGTATTCTAGGGCACTTCAAGCTATTCAGGAATATTGTTGGGTACAAATGATCTCCATGTTCCGAATTTGACATTGCTTTGCACACTGTATTTGAGCTTAGATAGGTTGCCTCTTCACCTTCTATTCTACCCATGATGCAAGAATTTACCTCATCGACCATCTCATTTCTTGGACATAAGATGGCTCTCTCTTCTAAGTATGTTCGATTCATGTAGTTCGTCCATAGGTTTGGATAGGTGTTGTTGATGATTGTTTCTAATTGGTTCTCTCCTTTCTGCAGTAGTAAGTCCTCCGGTATATGTACCCATGCCTCTTCTTCTTTATTTCCAACTATTCCATCTCCAATATTTACAATCCAGTCCGCAAAATCTGCGGTCTTCTTTTGTTCTCCTGGACTATCTGTTAGTGCAGAAACACGCATGTTCTGAGTGAGCTTGAATTCCTCAAAGTGGTTCCATAAGTAGGAACGTTTTAAGGATGCATCTACAATGTGAGATCTTCGCCCTTTCGGTATTACTGGCAGGATTTGTCTAAAGTCACCTCCTATCACTATCATCATCCCTCCAAATGGTTTATCTGCACTACTTTCATTTGTGAACCGTAGGATGTCTCTCAAACTTTTGTCCAATGCTTCAAAGCCATGTTTGTTCGCCATAGGTGCTTCAACCCATATAATTAAGGGTGTTTTCTTTAGCAGGTCTGCAAGATAGGATCCTTGCTTGATGTCACATGTGGACTCATTAGTGATGTTGAGTGGGATGTGAAATCTTGAATCTGCAGTTCTCCCCCCAGGTATAAGAAGTGCTGCTATTGCACTGGATGCTACTACTAAAACTTTTTTTCCTTCAGATCGTAGTGATGTCGTGATTGCCTTCCAAAGAAATGTTTTTCCTATTCCACCATACCCATTGCCAAATATCAATTTTCCTAGTTTGGTATTTACATATTGTAGTATTGCATCAAAAGCTTGTTTCTGTTCTGGATTTAACTTTCCAAGTAGTGCCACTTTCTCTATTTGTAGAGAATCTCTGTCATAGTGAAGCTCTTCACTTAAGAACCTATTTTGTAGACCTTGTAGTAAGTTGCTATCTGGTAATGGAATTCCTTCATAGTCTTTTAATGACTTCCCACCTCTCCTTAGCAGTATCTCTATCTATGTAAGTGTGAGATTTTGTATTTGTTCGGGATTAAGTCAAAGTTCATCAGAGTTCAAGATTTTCCTCTGAAGTCGCTGTATGTCCTTCGAGAGTATTTCCCATGTAGATTCCCATAGTTTCCCTAGATCTGTGACCTCACAAAAATGATTATTGTGCAAAAAAGTTGTCAGATTTTTTGTGCAGAAGCCCAATGCGATGCTTCCTTAATACAATCATCCCACTCTTGGTCATCATTGAGTAATCCAAGGGCATAACATGTTCATTTATAGGTTGGGTGTACAATACCATTTATTTTCTGATGTCCTCATATGATTTACAACCTTTAACAGTATTTAGCAGAATCCTAATGTAATATTTCTCACCACTTGCTGATGGGCATAGTACATCCTCCCAATAGACCGTTTCCCGCCTTTCCTTGGTTTCCATCTTTTCTCCTTTGCATGCCACGTCCACTTGGTGGGGAATTCTCCATATGTCAGATTACAGGCTCCTCATACAATTGATTAGCGGTCATCCATTCGGTGAAAATTGTTTCCTCTATGCCAGGTCTATGTACAATTTTCTCAATGTCAGTTGAGTCCGGGAACACGACTATTTCCTCATCTTGAAGGTGGAATTGTAGTCTTTGTACAGAAGGCTGTCGGTGCTGAAGTTTAAATCCAAAGATACACCAAGATGCTTCTCCTGCGGATAGGTATCATGCATCAAGGTACATTTGTATCTCGCCATAGTTATTTCTTGCACCCAAAGTTACAGTTGCTCTATCCCGTCCTTTGTGGATGTACTTGAACCAATACTTTATGGATCTTGATTTGTTACACCATTCCACGTTTATGTGGGCATGGTACTTCACTATCAGGTCCCTGTTGTATAGAACAACATACCTGCTATCTAGCTGTACTCCATTTTTTCTATTGTCCTACCATTATTTCTTCTTCTGTGTATTGGGAATCCTTCTTCATCGATGCTTGTTTCCTCACAGAACATCTTAGGGAAATTTTTTGAGCACTTCCCATTGATCATGCATGGTGACTTGTAGCATGCCTGCCCACATGGTCCATGAATCATGAAATTTTCAACTGTCATGTAACCTTCTGGATCAACATCCTTGTCTGGCACCTCTACTGATATGATCTGGTCAATATTTTGTGGGCTAGGATCCCTGTCATCTGGATCCAAAAATATAGTATATGTGCATGAGGTAGACCTCTTTTCCTGAACTCGATGGTGTAGACAACTACAACAAACATTATAATTTTATTAGTCATGTTTTAAGTTTGCGTCGTAATTTACAAAGGTATATGAAGATAAGGTACATAACAAACTTAGTTGTGATGATAGGTAGGAATTGGCCGAAACCTTGTTGACTTACTTGCTATTGCTTTTCCAAACCACTTCTTTTTGTATATGTCTTCTATTTGTTCATTCAGCTTTATAAGGAACACTCTATTAACAATGCCTGGACGATCTTCTGGTTTTTGTCCTGGTATGAAGTCCAACATGGTCTGTATTTCTGGCAACTTTGGGTTGCATGTGAAAGTGATAAACAGATCTGGATATCCAGCCCACCGACATATGGCCTGTGCATCCTAGTAGTACTGCGGTTTATTCCTTGGACTTCCATTATATGATGAAGGTAGTATAATTATTTTACCTACTTAATTAGTTCTGGTATCACCATTATCAATTGCATCTTGCAGACCGCTATATAGCTCTGTTCTCAGCATCCCTTGATGCATCCTGTACCAATTCAGCCTCCATTGCTCAATGCATGTTGTTGTGTCTACAAAGAACTGAAGGAACAACTTGCCACTCGTTTGCAAGACTACTGACTAGTTCATCGCTGCTGGATACGATATGCATAATACTCCATCATGGTAACATACTTTCTCTTTCTGTAGCGACCAGACCTCAAACAGTCTGATCTCTGTGCATCATTGTCATCCCTAGATCGGTAATGCTGACATGCACAGTACTTGAGGATTTATAACAGAGTAGCAATCACACACTTATTACATCGAATGTCTCAAAAGAAAACTTATTACAATAATATGGCTTAAGGCCATCTAAAATCGATAACAGCGGAAGGCTTGGAAGATAAAGTGAGTCCATCAACTCCAATGGCATCACTAAGTGAAAGACAACGACCTATGGCACCTTACTCGTCGTCTGAAAAGTCTGCAACATGAACGTTGCAGCCCGAAACGGGTCAGCACATGGAATATGCTGGCAATGTAACACACAGAGTAATGAACAGAATAATTGCTACCACTACATGCATATATGGCTGGTGGAAAGCTCTACGGTTACAGTTTTGCATAAAGCCAATTTTTCCCTACAACAAAGGAATAAATTTTATTTAACTATCATGGTGGTTGTTAAACATTGAGAAGGTTCCTCCAACTCAATCCCAATTAAGCATCATCATTAAACCCAAACAAATTATATTTAGAGTGATGAGATGAACATGATAAACCAAGAACTAGATACTCAAAACGTCCATAACCGGGGACACGACTAACCATGATTAGTTTATACACTCTGCAGAGGTTTGCGCACTTTTCCCCACAAGACTCGAATACATCCATGGTCGAAGATTCGAGACACAGTCTTTCTGAAGCATTAACTCTCTACCCTAGATAGACAGTACCACCTACAACCCACTACATCTGCTAGTCTACCTCTTCAAGAGCTTCACACAACTTACTCAACTATGCCAGAGCCCATATTGGCTTGTGGCTACACACGGAAGTTTCTAGCATGAATAATCCTATGATCCCTTTGAGCCTAGGTGGCGGACCGTAGGTTGATCTTACGGGTACTCCGGGATATCCTAGGACAACACTGGATTCTCCAGGTGCCCTGACAACCACTAGGTACACCAGGGTGCCTCAAGCAATCCACACAGATGTGTATTTAAGTAGCCACCTTAAGCAAACCATAAATTAACAATACTCACATCTGTCATGGATACACTCACCCAAACCACGTCTACAAGCATACAATAGCAATATAAGCATAACGTAAAAGTAACTCCCAAAGGTTTGATAATAAATAGGGCAATAGGTTCTACCTCATCATCTACTTTCCCAAACTCACAGTTAATTAGATCCTAACCATGCAATTATTTGAGGATTGATCTAATGCAATAAAACTGGGCAGTAAAGAGGTATGATCAAAGTGTTACTTGCCTTGATGATCCGTGAAACCTAGGGACTCGTAGTAGCACGCTTCGCACTCCGGGTACTCTATCGCAAACAAACAAGCATACAATGAGCACTCAACTAGAAGCAGGGGTAAAACTCAAATAAGAGATCTAACCAGAAAATTCAACTTAAGAACTCCTGTTTGCAAAAAGAATCAAATCAAACGAAGAAACGAAACTCAAACTGCGAAAGAAACAAGATCCGTTTACTAATCTGGACTTAAGTCAAATTTTACAGTACCAAAATCTTGTTCAAGTAGGTTAAACATAAAGAGGGCTTTGATACAAAGATCTAGGCGCTTGAATCACCCGATTCTGATTAACGAGCGAAAAGATAAACTAAAACGAAAATTAGGGCAGAAATCACGATCAAAAATAATAGCGGAAAAACCCTGAAAAAAGAAAAACTGACGAACAGACTAACGAACGAACGTTCGCTGTCTGCGGCTAATGGGTGAAAACCATTCGTTAAAATGAACGTACGAGCGGGCATTTGCTAAATAACTAAACCGAAAAAACCGATCTAAAATAAAATAACCGGGGTTTAAAAAAAAAGGTTTTCTACGAAAACCAGCGGCGGCTAGGGTTAGCGGGGGCGGGCGGCTGGGCTAGCGGGGTCCCGGGGTGGCCATTTAAAAGGGTCGGCCGGAGAAGTCCGGGTCGGGTACGGCCCGGCTAAGTCGGTTCCTTTTTTTTTAAATAATTCCGCGTGCAGAACAACAGAGAATAGATATACTAAACGGACTCCAAAAATCCTGAAATAAATTTTCCTCGTCCTCTAGAAATATAGCGGACAAAGTGAACATTTATTTGGGCCTCTAATGCAATTTTGAAAAATGCATTTTTTTCCTAATTCAAATAAAATAGCAATAAAACTCCGAATAAAATTCTTATTTGATTTTTATATTGAACCTCCAATATTTCTTTATTTTGGGGAAGTCGTTTTATCCTCTCTCTTTTATTTTCATATTGGAAATATTAGGAGAAAAA
Organism: Triticum aestivum; assembly: GCF_018294505.1. NCBI lineage: Eukaryota > Viridiplantae > Streptophyta > Magnoliopsida > Poales > Poaceae > Triticum > Triticum aestivum. The sequence continues at coordinate 304,566,037 of NC_057813.1, read as the reverse complement.
AATAATTAAAATCAAACAATCCTCTTTTCTAAATTTGAGAAAACTAAAATATGAAAATAATAAAATCCCCAACGCTCTCTGTGGGTCCTTGAGTTGCGTAGAATTTATAAGATCAACCCAAAATCCAATAAAATATGATATGCAATGATGATCTAATGTATAACATTCTAAATTGAAAATTTGGGATGTTACAAACCTACCCCCCTTAAGATGAATCTCGCCCTCGAGATTCGGGTTGACTAGAAAATTGGTGAGGGTGGTCCTTCCGTAAGCCTTCCTCTCGTTCCCAGGTGGCTTCATCCTCTGTATGGTGGCTCCACTGAACTTTGCAGAATATGATAACATTGCTGCGTGTGACTCGGCTGGCCAATTCGAGAATCTTCACTGCCTTCTCCTTGTAAGTCAAATCGCTATCCAACTGAATCGCTTCCAATGGTACTGTATCTCTCAGAGGGATATCGGCCATCTCTGCGTGGCACTTCTTCAACTGGGATACGTGGAACACATCGTGAACTCCCGACAATCCTTCGGGCAACTCCAACTTGTAAGAAAATTCTCCCATACGTTCCAAAACTTTGTATGGTCCCACAAAACATGGTGGTAAATTTCCCTTAACTCCAAAACATTTAACTCCTCGAAGTGGGGACACACGAAGATACACTTTATCTCTGACTTCGTAAATTGTCTCCTTGCATTTAGAATCTGCATAGCTCTTCTGCCTGGACTGGGCTACCTTGAGTCTATCGTGAATCAGCTTAACCTTCTCTTCAGACTCTTTAATCAAATCTGGTCCAAACAACTGATGGTCTCCAACTTCATCCCACAACAACGGTGTCCTGCACCTCCTTCCGTACAAAGCTTCGAAAGGGGCCATCTTCAAACTGGCTTGATAGCTGTTGTTGTAAGAGAACTCTGCATATGGCAAATTGTCGTCCCAACTAGATCCATAATCTAGCGTAGAAGCTCTCAACATGTCCTCCAGAATCTGATTAACTCTCTCGGTATGTCCATCTGTCTGTGGATGAAAGGTTGTACTAAACTCTAGCCTGGTACCCAAAGTCTCATGCAATTGATTCCAGAACTTTGAGGTAAACTGGGTTCCTCTATCTGATATAATGGTCCTCGGAACTCCTTGCAGACATACGATCCTGGTCATGTATATCTTTACCAACTTAGCACTGGTGTAAGTGGTCTTCACTGGGATGAAATAAGCTACTTTCGTCAATCGATCGACTACAACCCATATCGAGTCATAGCCTGAACGAGTCCTGGGCAATCCCGTGATAAAATCCATGCCTAGCTTATCCCACTTCCATTCGGGTATTGGCAATGGCTGTAACAACCCTGCTGGCTTGTGATGCTCTGCCTTTACTCCCTCACATACATCACAAACTACTACATACTCCGCAATATCCTTCTTCATTCCGGTCCACCAGAAACTGTCCTTCAAATCTAGATACATCTTGGTGTTTCCTGGGTGAATCGAATACGACGAATCATGGGCCTCCTGCAGAATCAACTTCCTGATCTGCGGGTCATTAAGCACATATACGCGGTCCTCAAACCATAAGTTATCGTGCTCATCCTCACGAAATCCTTTAGCCTTTACTTTGCTCATCCTTTCCTTTATCTCGGCAATTTCTTTGTCAGTCTTCTGAGCTTCTCTGATCTTATCCATCAAAGTGGATTGAATTTCCAATGCTGCTACATAGCCTCTCGAAACTATCTCCAATCATAGCTCACGAAGATCTTCTGCTAAATCCTTGGGTAATACTCTGGTCATGAGCGTATTGACATGGCTCTTGCGACTCAACGCATTAGCTACTACGTTAGCCTTCCCGGGGTGATAATGCAATCTCATATCATAATCCTTGGTGAGATCCAACCATATCCCTTGCCTGAGATTCAACTCCTTCTGCGTGAAGATATACTTCCAACTCTTGTGATCCGTGTACACCTCATAGTGGTTTCCGATGAGAAAATGTCTCCATGTCTTCAATGCATGCACTAAGGCTGCTAACTCCAAATCATGCGTAGCATAATTCAACTCATGGGATTTAAGCTGTCATGAGGCATATGAAACAACTCTTCCCTCCTACATAAGCACTGCTCCAAGTCCTTGACGAGAAGCGCCGCAATACCCTTGATAATCCTTGCGTTGATCTGGAAGAATCATGGGGCTGTAACCAAACGTTTCTTCAATTCCTGAAAACCGGCCTCACATTCCTCAGTCCATTTGAACTTGGTGTCGTTCTTCAACAACTCTGTCATGGGCTTTGCAATCTTTGAGAAATTCTCAATGAACCTCCTACAGTATCCTGCGAGTCCAAGAAAACTCCAGACCTCTCTAACAGACGTGGGTGCTTTCCAATTTGTCATAGTGACAACCTTGGTGGGGTCTACTGCTATTCCTTCTTCGGATATAACATGTCTGAGGAATCCAACTTCCTTCAGTCAAAACTCACACTTGCTGAACTTGGCATATAACTGATGTTCTCTGAGCTTCCCAAGTACCGAACACAAATGCTCCTTATGCCCCCCTTCATTCTTTGAGTAGATCAAAATATCATCAATGAACACCAAGAGGAACTTATCCAAAAACTCCATAAACACCTTGTTCATCATGTTCATGAAATAGGCAGGCGCGTTAGTTAGACCAAAAGACATAACGGTATACTCATATAGCCCGTACCTTGTGGTAAAAGCTGTCTTAGGTATATCCTGCTCTCGAATCTTCAGCTGGTGGTATCCTGATCACAGATCGATCTTGGAAAATACTTTAGCTCCTTGCAACTGATCTAACAAATCATTGATCATCGGCAGTGGGTACTTGTTCTTGATTATCACTTCATTCAATCCATGATAATCGACAACCATCCTGAACGATCCATCCTTCTTCTCCACTAGAAGCACTGGTGATCCCCAAGGTGACGAACTTGGGCGAATATAACCTTTATCCATTAACTCCTTAATCTGCTTATTAATTTCCTCCAAATCCTTTGCGGGCATCCTGTACGGTCTCTTAGATATTGGCCCTATGTCTGGCAAAAGCTCAATAAAAAACTCAATGTCTCTATCCAGTGGCATGCCTGGCAACTCTTCTGGAAATACATCAAGGAAATCCTTCACCACTGGTACTTCCTCCTGTACAACTCGTGATAAGGAATTCACTTGAGTCCTCTTCGGCACATGCTGGGATACATACTTGATCCTTCTTCCTTCTGGGGTGACGAGCAAAATTGACTTACTGGTGCAGTCAATGTTCCCTCCATACTTCGATAACGAATCCATGCCTAATATCACATCCAGTCCTTGTGACTCCAAAACTATTAGGTCTGAGGGGAAACGTAGTTACCAATCCTTAATGGTAACCGATCAGACCATAGGCTGGCCATATACTCTTCTCCTGGCGAGGTTACTAACATGGGTGACCTAAGGGCTTGGGTTGGCAGGTTATACTTATCCACAAAACCCCTTGATATGTATGAATGCGATGCACCAGTATAAAAAAGAATGATTGCAGTAAATGACTTAACCAAAAACTTACCTATTAGGGCATCGGGTTGTGCTTCAACCTCCTCCATGCTAACGTGGTTCACTTGTCCCCTGTTGAAAGGGTTGGGCTTCTTCCTAGAGCTTCCGTTGCCATTTCCATTCTTTGCTTCAGAACACTCCGTGGCGTAATGTCCATTCTTCCCGCACTTGAAACAAGTAATGTGACTTAGATCCTTCTTGGCGGGCGTTGCTGGGTTGGGACGGTTCTGACCGTTGCTTCCTTCATTCCCATTTCCATTCTTGGGGCCACTATGGTTATGCGAACTCCCTCCATTGGAATTATGGCCTCCATGGTTATGGTGACGGTGTCCTCCCGAGTTCGGGGTAAAACGGGGCCTCTGCTGAGCTCCAGAATTGTACTTCCCTTGTCCATACTTCCTTTTGCGGTTGTCAATCTGCTGCTGCTTCCCTTCAATCATGAGAGCTCTATCTACCAACTCCTGGTAGTTGTTGAAGGTTGCCACCATCAACTGCATGCTCAGCTCATCATTCATCCCTTACATAAACTTCTCCTGCTTAGCTGCATCCGTAGCAATGTCATCCGGGGCATAACATGCTAACTTACAAAAATCATCCACATACTGTTCCATTGTGCGTCCTCCTTGGCGCAAGTTGCGAAAGTCGTGCTTCTTCATGGCCATAGCTCCTGCTGAAACATGGGCAGTGTGAAAAGCTTGCTAAAACTGGTCCCATGTGACAGTGTCGATGGGGTAAGTGGCTGTGAAATTCTCCCACCATGATGCTGCGGGTCCATCAAGCTAATGTGCTGCAAAATGCACTCTCTCCACATCTGTGCACCCTGCAGTGGTCAACTCCCTTCCAATCTTGCGGAGCCAATCATCTGGAACTATCGGCTCGGTGCTATTGGAGAACACCGGCGGATTCAGCCTTAAGAAACGGGCTAAGTGATCAATAGGTGGTGGTGGTGGTGGGTTTTTGTTGTTGTTGTTCCCTTGATTCTGATTCTGAACTAGTGTTTGCATCAATGCATTCTGCTGCTGGATCAACTGGGTGAGCTCCGGTGGGAAAGCAAATCCATTGTCGCGTCTCGGAGGCATCTAATGAGTTTAGAAAAGATGAGAAAATAGAATAGAATGAGATCTAGAGGGAAAACAGTACCCATATGCACATGAGACAAACACAAACATATCACTTTAATGAATTCAAACAAGGGCATACATCGATCTAACTACCATTACAAAAGTGCTTGGACTATACTATTTACATGGGGAAATACTACTACTGATATGGTGGTCGACTAGAGAACTTGATCGGTGGAAGACTCCATGATATCCGCTCCAGCTTCATCAACATAATTATCTTCGCTATCGTCGGGGTCTGAATTTGTGTCATCAATGATGATGTAGTTCTCCGGGCAAGTGGAATCGTCGTCTTCTCCTCCTGGCGCGGGGTCTCCCATGAATACTCCTAGCTTCCTCGTCAAATTGTCATTCTTCTCCATGAGTATCATCATTTCCTCCTCATATCCATCACGTGTAGACTTGAGTTCTTCCTCCAGCTCCTGATCCTGGTCATTCCCTTCTTCAGATCTATCATGCTTGCGCACATCTCGTTCTCCTGGCGATGAATATGCTGGTTTAACTCCTGGATGAAAGCTGCAATGGATCTATCCTTCCCGGTGCTAATCATCTCCCATTGCTCATCTCGGCGCCCACAAATCTGATAGATAGTATCCTTGAGATCTTTGTGGTAAACTTCTCCAATGCGTCCCATGGCGATGTGGGCTACCATACTCTTTCCTAGACTCCAGGTTGGTGCATCAAAGGAAAACTCTATGGGCTCAGTGACTAGCATGAACATCCTTCCTGGAACTTGAACTCGAATCACCCAACGCTCCTCTTCTGGTAATGTGGCGATGTAGGTCCCGGTGAAGCTTGGTATTCCGATGTTCAGGTATCTAGTAACTTCCTCCAAGTGTCATCCAAAAGGTGTATCTTCATCCGGTTGGGTCAACTTGCTCCTTGCATCTGCCATCCTATAGAGTAGAAAAAGGAGAGAAGTCAGAAATGAGAAGAGAGTAGTGATCTAGGGCTTTGGCTTAGTGGTCGTGTCCTACAGTCAGCGTGTGCTCTGATACCATCTTGTAGCGATTAGACCTCAAACAGTCCGATCTCTGTGCATCAGTGTCATCACTAGATCGGTAATGCTAATACGCACAGTACTTCAGGATTTATAACAGAGTAGCAATCACACACTTATTACATCGAATGTCTCAAAAGAGAACTTATTACAATAATATGGCTTAAGGCCATCTAAAATCGATAACAGCGGAAGGCTTGGAAGATAAAGTGAGTCCATCAACTCCAACAGCATCACTGAGTGAAAGACAACGACCTATGGCACCTTACTCGTCGTGTGAGAAGCCTGCAACATGAACATTGCAGCTCGAAACGGGTCAACACATGGAATATGCTGGCAATGTAACACATAGAGTAATAAACGGAATAATTGCTATCACTACATGCATATATGGCTGGTGGAAAGCTCTATGGTTACAGTTTTGCATAAAGCCAATTTTTTCCTACAACAAAGGAATAAATTTTATTTAACTATCATGGTGGTTGTTAAACATTGAGAAGGTTCCTCCAACTCAATCCCAATTAAGCATCATCATTAAACCCAAACAAATTATATTTAGAGTGATGAGATCAACATGATAATCCAAGAACTAGATACTCAAAACGTCCATAACCGGGGACATGGCTAACCATGATTAGTTTATACACTCTGCAGAGGTTTGAGCACTTTTCCCCACAAGACTCAAATACATCCATGGTCGGAGATTCGAGACACAGTCTTTCTGAAGTATTAATTGTCTACTCTCGATAGACAGTACCACCTACAACCCACTACATCTGCTAGTCTACCTCTTCAAGAGCTTCACGCAACTTACTCAACAATGCCAGAGCCAATATTGTCTTATGGCCGCACACGGAAATTTCTAGCATGAATAATCTTATGACCCCTTTGAGCCTGGGTGGCGGACATTAGGATGATCACACGGGTACTACGGGATATTCTAGGACAACACTAATTCTCCAGGTTCCCTGACAACCATTGGGTACTCTAGGGTGCCTCAAGCAATCCACCCAGATGTGTATTTAAGTAGCCACCTTAAGCAAACCATAAATTAACAATACTCACATCTGTCATGGATACACTCACCCAAACCACGTCTACAAGCATAGAATAGCAATATAAGCATAACGTAAAAGTAACTCCCAAAGGTTTGATAATAAACAGGGCAATAGGTTCTACCTCATGATCTACTTCCCAAAACCCACATGTTAATTAGATCCTAACCATGCAATTGTTTGAGGATTGATCTAATACAATAAAACTGGGTAGTAAAGAGGTATGATCAAAGTGTTACTTGCCTTGCTGATGATCCGTGAAACCTAGAGACTCGTAGTTGCACACTTCGCACTCCGGGTACTCTATCGCAAACAAACAAGCATACAATGAGCACTCAACTAGAAGCACGGGTAAAACTCAAATAAGATATCTAACCAGAAAGTTCAACTTAAGAACTCCTGTTTGCAAAAAGAATCAAATCAAACGAAGCAACGAAACTCAAACTGCAAAAGAAACAAGATTTGTTTACTAATCCGGACTTAAGTCAAATTGTATAGTACCAAACTCTTGTTCAGGTTGGTTAAACAGAAAGAGGGCTTCGAGACAAAGATCTAGGTGCTTGAATCGCCTGATTCCAATAAACGAGCGAAAAGATAAACTAAAACGAAAATTAGGGCAGAAATCACGATAAAAAATACACACAGAAAAACCCTGAAAAAAGAAAAACTGACGAACAGGCTAACGAACGAATGTTCGCTGTCTGCGGCTAACGGGTGAAAACCGTTCGTTAAAACGAATATATGAACGGGCGTTTGCTAAATAACTAAATCGAAAAAAAAATCAATCTAAAATAAAATAGCCGGGGTTTTCGAAGGAAAAAAACAAACGGTTTTCTACGAAAACCGTCGGCGGCGGCTAGGGTTAGTGGGGGCGGGTGGCTGGGCTGGCGGGGTCCCAGGGCGGCCTTTTAAAAGGGCCGGCCGGAGAAGTCCGGGTCGGGTACGGCCCGGCAATGTCGGTTCCTTTTTTTTAAAATAATTTCACGCGTAGAAAAACAAAGAAAAGAAATACTAAACGGACTCCAAAAATCCTGAAATATATTTTGCCCGTCCTCTAAAAATATAGCGGACAAAGTGAACATTTATTTGGGCCTCTAATGCAATTTTGGAAAACGCATTTTTTCCTAATTCAAATAAAATAGTAATAAAACTCCGAATAAAATTCTTATTTGATTTTTATATTTAACCTCCAATATTTCTTTACTTTGGGGAAGTCATTTTATCCTCTCTCTTTTATTTTCATATTGGAAATATTAGGAGAGAAAAATAATTAAAATCAAACGATCCTCTTTTCAAAATTTGAGAAAACTCAAATATGAAAATAACGAAATCCCCAACTCTCTTCGTGGGTCCTTGAGTTGCGTAGAATTTCTAGGATCAACCCAAAATGCAATAAAATATGATATGCAATGATGATCTAATGTATAACATTTCAAATTGAAAATTTGGTGTGTTACACTTTCCTTTAACATCCTTTGTTTTTTCTAGTTTTATTTCTGGTCTGAATCCATCTTCTCCGTACGGGAATAACATGGGTATTGCATAGACATAAAGCTTGGATGTAGTTCTGAAATTCATTGGAGTTGCTTGTGTTTGTTTTCTACTATTATATCACATTCAACATTTTCTCTTGTCTGTTCCCCAACAATGAGTGCAACTATTTCAGATGCAGTTGGTAGGTTGTATTGTCTTCCATCACTGGATCTTGTACGAATTAATCACAACCTAACATTTTCGAGATCCGATTCTTGGTATCTATCCCTTGCCATACGGAATGATTTTTCACTAACTCATTATGATCATCAAGCATCTGCAATAATCCAGAAACAATGCCTTCATCAAGTTGTTTTTTCCTTTCCTTTGAGGTTGAAGCCTGCATTCTGTTCCTGACCTCATTTTCTGTATCATAAATGTACAATTGAGCAAACTTTGGCCTGAGAGCATTATCTCCATTATCTTTAGGTAGCAACGTGCCAATTTGATGATAGTTTTGGCCATCCAAGCCAAAAACATACGGTGCACCCCCTTTTTTGTTTATCTTGTAGTCGACCTGGCCACCCATCGAACTAAATGCAAACATTGATTTATAATTCCTGATATTGTCTCTGTAATTTGATGGTTCTCCCTTTTCATCAGATGTTAGTAGCAGTTGAAGGGATGCCGCATTTTTCAAGGGTGGCAGTTTGACTTTGCCTTCCTTACAACAAAGTCCAAATGTTGGTCTTGATTTGTTTGTGTTATACTTGCTTCTCTCTTGATGCCACATTATAGCATTGCAAAATGGACACGCGCATGTTCTTTTCCAAAATTTGAAACCTCACTTGGAGAGCTCTGAGATTTACCTTCTTTTTTCATCACTTGTAACTTCTTTCTATTTGCTCGATTCTACTTGCTTATCTCTTTTCTTCTAATCAAATTGATATCTGCTGAGCCTCTAGCAAAATTTGATGCTTCTATAGCGTGTTCGCCATCTGTTTTTCTCAAAGTAAACCCAGTTTCAGAATTTTGTTTTCTTTGAACCAACCTTGCACGCTTGTTGCTCTGATTTCCTTGGACTATCTGTTTCCTGTTTCTTGGTTTTTGTTTATTTGGACCTGGTGAAATCCCGTAACAAATATATTTCGTAGTTGTTAGTCCATTATATTAGGCACGGGCTAGCAACCATGATTATGTCGTAAAGGGGCACCTGTCTTGCTCTTTTTTTATTGTAGCATGATCATTGGGGTATTCCCTGAGAATAAAAGGAGCTAAACTTGATCTGCATAGCACACGAAAAGGAATTTGAAGAGATAATAAATATGTGATTAGCATTTTACGCTCCTGACAAGCTACAACGGCAGTGGATGGATATTCACATGTGAATAGCCTGTAATATATTTATTTCATGATCAGTTATTTTTATAGGTACATGTATTGAGCTATTCTCTTGTTTATTAATAACTAATAATATAGAATGCAAGCTTGTACCTTTCATTCTGATGGTGTAGGCTATCTTGTTGGCCATGAATATCCGACTGGTTACCCATCAAGCTTAATAACTTTGGACGCTTGCTATTTTTTGTTTGGTTTGGAGATTGGCTTTTCTTTGTCCTAGCTTGTCTGGGTTCATTTGGTCATATATTATTTGCATTATAATGTAATGTATTTTCATTGTTAGTTAGACTGTACATGTGCTAGAGGCAAGAAATTGTGTCATAACATACCGGTTGTTGCCTTCCACTGTAATTTCCTGACAATTTGATTCGAATAGTCAGGTTAATATATTCAAGGTGCATGGAAACTTGTTATAAGAATACGATAGAAGTGTTGTAGTAAAGTTTGTACCTTGTTTTCGTCAGGTAATTTGTCTTTTATGCCCAAGATGATACCCCTGCAAGTGGTATGTACTCTTATTAGAAATAGTTTAAATATAAACTCATATTGTTTTTGCTGCAAGGCACTATCTGAACCCTTTACTTCAAATATGGGAAGGAAATAGCTGGCATATTGCTAAAAATCATATGTTGAACACCACTATCTGCAATAGCCATGGTCACCATTATCTATTCTACCTTCGGTCGTTTTTATCCCCCTTTTTGGATCACATGCACATGATTATTCGACATGGTGGTCGGTGGTAGTGCTTATGGGTTTGTCAATTTCAGATCAAAATCCTCTGAAACAGCAGATGTCTTATGTGTCTTCTTCGCACCTAACGAAGGTTTTAGTAAAATCATATAAGTTAATACTTATAGAAACAACATTATCGAGAGTAAGCATGAACTAATATTCTAAAATGTCGATCCTACCTCTTTTTTGTATTTATTCTGTGTCTTTGGAAGCTCTGGATCGTTTTGAGACGTGGAAGCTCCGGATCATTTATGTGTAAAAATCGTGTGTTCGAGTTGTGTTTGAGTTGGACTCTGCACGTCTTGTTTATTCCAGACTGTATATAATGCCAAGCCGCGTCCCATGGTCATGTGCAAGTCTCTGAGTCCGCAGATGTATTCGAGTTGGCCTCTACAAGTCTTGTTTATTTCGGATTGTATAAATAAATAATATAATTCCAAGCTGTGTCCCATGGTCATGTGCAAGTTTCTGAGTCCGCAGATGTATTCGAGTTGGCCTCTGCAAGTATTGTTTATTCCGGATTGTATAAATAAATAATATAATGACAAGCTGTGTCCCATGGTCACGTGCACGTCTCTGAGTCCAGCACGTGAACTTCCATAATAGAAATAGCCTACTCATTCTTTTTTAGATATATTCTGGTGGCACACAATTATATTATTTTTCTAGATTGATTAGCCGGTGGCATAAAATGTAGTTGCTTATTTTGGTAATATTTTTTAATATGTCGATTTGTACGAGTGGCATTGTTTATTTTTCATGATACTACCTTTTGTTAGATCAAAATATTAGCTAACTGGTATGTATAATTAGTCATGCTTCTGTTGACGATTGTGTCTCCTCCGATGGGAAAATGTTAAATATTTCCATTTTTAAATAAAAAGTGTATTCATCTTTGACTATTTGTCATGATTGTAAACATTCATGTGAAGAAACTTTCAAAAAAATGAAATCATTGATATGAAAAAGCAAACTTTTAGCACTAAACTCGTCTTCACACAGAGTCAAAAAGGTAATGCAAGTAGGAAATATTGGGAAAGTGGCATGTGACTCTGTTGTTTGGCCACTCTTCGGTTGCAAACATGGGTCTAACTGTAGGAATTTAGGCTAAAATAAGTTGGGTGCATTACAAATTGAGTGGGTAGCGGTCTCGTCCTGCCTCCCCACATCATCATGTTGTGTCACCATCGCCTTTGTAGTGATACATTTTCACACGCCATTGTAGGGAGCCATTTTTCCACTGGGCAACAAAACCTGAGATTGGCTCTCTCCTCTTCTTTACACTACCCCCTCGTTGAGTACAACAATATAGTGGTCGCCAATTTCATACATGAGTTCAGTAAGAAACTATTTTTCCAACTGAAATTAATTAATGGTTAATAACTGTCTCAACTTGATTCATGCATGACCAGGGAGTATATGCAAGAATATTCAGTTATATAACATGACAGAAAAAATATGAAAATGAAACATAGTATTGTCTGTGTTGTGAAGTACTAAAGATCTATAGTTCGTATTCTAACAATCAAATTCTAAATATTACAAATTATTTCTTCCTCCCCTGTCGTGATTTGCAAGGTTGTTGTTCATCGTCAAGGCATTGTGCATGCTTTTGTGCTTTTTTTTGGGTGTTGAATTGCTCTTCCGAGTCTTTATCGTCATCAAGAGCAACAAATTGTCTCTTAATTCTTGTACTCCTTCATACCACTTCGTATTCTTCTTCTTCATCACCACTTTATTTGTGTATATATTCTTTTGGTTCCTTTTTAATGATGACACCTTTTTGGAATTTTCTTCAAGTTACACTACATATAATGTAAAGAGGATATTTGGTGCAACTCATTGTATTCCATGGAGTAGGTTACATTATATACACAAGATGTCTTGCGTGACAAGGTAATTAATCCTACCATATCTCTAGGAGTTAGCTATACAAGGCTAGAGAAGATAAGACTAGAGATACAAGATATGTCACGTTCAACACCCCCTCGCAGTCGAAGCGTCGGCATCGGCGATGCAAAGACTGGAACGAAACTCCTGGAATGCAGCGGTTGGAAGCCCCTTGGTCATAATGTCGGCAAACTATTGGGTGGTCGGTACATGAAGAACAAGAAGCTGACCCAACTGTACCTTCTCGCGGACGAAGTGAACATCAAGTTCAATATGCTTGGTGCGCTTGTGCTGCACTGGGTTGGCCGCGAGATAGGTGGCCGAAACATTATCATAGTAAACCACCGTGTCTTTCAGGATGGAAACCCGAAGTTCGCCAAGTAACTGACGGAGCCAACATGTCTCGGCAACAACATTGGCGACGGCACGGTACTCGGCCTCAGCACTCGAGCGGGAGACGGTGGGTTGCCGCTTGGAGGACCAAGAGATGAGAGAGTCACCGAAGAAGACGCAATATCCCGATGTGGACCGTCGAGTGTCAGGACAACTAGCCCAATCCGCATCAGTGTAAGCGAGCAGCTCGGTGGAGGTAGAAGCACGAAGACGAAGACCGAAGGTCGGTGTGCCACGAATATACCGAAGAATGCTCTTGACCAAGGACCAATGAACATCACGGGGCGAGTGCATATGCAAGCAAACTTGCTGGACCGCAAACTAAATGTCTGGTCTGGTGAGCGTGAGGTACTGAAGAACACCAACAATACCGCGGTAGAGAGCGGCATCGGTAGCAGGTTGCCCAGCAGTGGCAGAAAGCTTCGGCTTGGCCTCGGCAGGGGTGGCAACAGGCTTGAAGTCGGTCATACCAGCACGATCCAGGAGATCAAGAACATACTGTCCTTGATGGAGAAAAAATCTGGAGGCATCACGTTGCACATTAATGCCGAGGAAGAAGTGCAATGCGCCCAAGTCCTTCAGCCGAAACTCAAAACCAAAACGACCGATGATGTCGCCAAGTATGTCCGCACGAGAGGCGGTGATGACAATATCGTCAACATACAAGAGAAGCATGGCGACATGATCGGCTCGATGAAACAAAAATAGCGACGTGTCCGAGGTGGTGCTGCGAAACCCAAGAGAAGTGAGGAATGCTGCAATGCGGTGATACCAAGCACGAGGTGCCTGCTTGAGACCATAGAGAGACCGTGAGAGCAAGCAGACATAATCAGGCCGAGTGGGATCAACCAAACCAGTGGGCTGCTGACATAGAACAAGCTCGTGGAGATGACCATAAAGAAAAGCGTTGTTGATGTTGAGCTGATGAACATGCCAATGAAGAGATGCAGCAAGCTGAAGGACAACACGAATCGTGGCGGGTTTGACAACCGGAGAAAAGGTCTCCGAGAAAACAACGTCGGCATGTTGTGCGAAGCCACGAACAACCCAACGGGCCTTGTACCTGTCCAAAGAGCCATCTGGAAGGAACTTATGCCGAAATACCCACTTGCCAGTAATGATGTTAGCTCTAGGGGACGGGAAACCAACGTCCAAGTCCGGTTGGCGATGAGGGCATCATACTCAGAGCGCATGACGGCAAGCCAATGCGGATCACTCAACCAGAGCGCACCGAGCACGGTACAGGTGAGACGACCGTGACACTGAGGTTATGATAGCGAGGGTTCGGTTGCCGGATCCCGTCCTTGGCATGTGTCAACATAGAATGATGAGGCGGCGGAGGTGGTGGCCGAGCCCGCCGTCGAGGAGGAGCCACAGCCTCGGGAGAAGGCGAGGCGACGGTGACATCCGGTGTCGAGGCGGCAGGCAAAGCCGGAGACGGGACCGCCGATGATGACGGCGTGACCGCAGCCGAGATGATGGGCGACGAGGGCGGCGAGGCCGCAGGTGGCGACGACGAAACCGCGGGCAAGGCCGCGGGTGGCAGAACTAGCGACAACGACGGGGCCACGGACGAAGTCGCGGGTGGCCGTACCAGCAGCGGCGACGGAGCCGTGGACGAGGCCGCGGGTGACCGCGATGACGACGGTGATAGGGCCGTGGGTGGCCGCGATGGTGACGGCGACAGGGCCACAGGTGGAGCCGTGGGTGGCGGGGTGGCCGCGGGTGGGGGGAGGTTGCGGGTGGCGGAGAGGCCGCGACATGCATGGGCGACGCCGACCGAGGCAAGGTCGGCTCCTCCTGAGCCGGCGAGTAAGACCCCGCCGAGAGGCCTTAGGGGCCCGCCAAAGAAGAGGGCGGGTGCGGTGAAGGAAGCGCAAGGGCTCCCCGAGACCGTCGAGTGGGAGCGTCCAAGGTCGGAGCTGCTGTCGATGAAACCTGCTCAAAGGGAAAAATAGCTTCATCAAAGTAAACGTGTCGTGAGACGAACACTCGACGAGAGACCGGGTCGAAGCAGCAAAAGCCTTTGGTGTTGGGTCGATAGCCAAGAAAGACACAAGCGAGAGAGCGTGGTGCGAGCTTGTGTGGCGCGGTAGCGGTGATATTGGGATAACACAAGCAACCAAAGACGTGAAGATCATCATATGATGGAGGAGACCCGAACAGAAGATGGTGAGGGGTATAGTTCCAGCATGGTTTACACGGCCGGAGGTTGAGAAGGAAAGTGGCGGTGGCGAATGCATCGGTCCAAAAGCGAGGTGGCATGTGTGCATGAAAGAGCAAAGCGCGGACACTCTCATTGAGGGTGCGGAGAACACGTTTGGCACGGCCGTTTTGTTGGGATGTGTATGGACAAGTTAAGCAAAAAATGGTGCCATGAGTGGATAGAATATGGCGAATGGAGAGGTTATCAAATTCTTTTCCATTATTGGTTTGAAGATGAGCAATGATGCGATGAAAATGGGTGTTGACATAGGCATAAAATGAGTGGAGGGTGGAGGCGACGTCGGATTTGCAGCGTAATGGAAAAGTCCAAGTGAAGTGTGAAAAGTCATCTAAAATCACAAGGTAATATGATAAACCCGAATTGCTAGGCTCTGGGGATATCCAAACATCACAATGAATAACATCAAAGGGAAAAGTAGCAATTGATGAAGATGAAGAAAACGGTAGACGAACGTGTTTTCCTATGTGGCAAGCATGGCAAGTGTGAGCCGCTGATTTATTACATGAAAAGGGAAAAGTGCTCAAAATTTTATGAAGAGCGTCGGCGCCGGGATGACCGAGACGAGCGTGCCAAAGCGAGACGTCGGCATGAAGAGCAACCGGGCCACTGCTGTAGAAGCACCACATGGGTAGAGATCATTGGGAGAATCACATCGGTGCAGAACCCTCCAGGAGCGAGCATCCTTAACATAAAAACCAAGAGCATCAAACTCAACAATGATAGGATTTTCACGAGTAAGAGTACGAACAGAACAAAGATTTTTTAATTAAGGATGGTGAAACGAGCACATTATTGAGAGTTAAAAAAGAATAGGGTAACGGAAGGGAGGATGAACCATGATGGGTGATGGGAAGAGAGCTGCCATCACCAACCATGATGCGGGAGGAGAAGGGATAGGGAGCGACACGAGATAAGATACTGGGGTTGGAGGCCATGTGAGCAGCGGCGCTAGTGTCCATGTACCAATCGTGGCCTCTGTTGTAGGCGCTCGGCGAGGGGGCAGCATGAAGGGCGGACAGAAGCGCCGGGTCATAGACCGAAGGGGCGCCACCATATGCACCATAGCCCGGCGCACCACTGTATGCTGAGGGACCACCATAGGCCGACGGGCCACCGTAGGCCACGGCGGTGCCATACGCAGCAGGGACCGATGTGGTCAGCATTGCCTAAGGGGTGCTCGGTCGTGGTCCGAGAATGCCCAGAGCTGGTAGGCGGGGGACGGGCATGGAGTAGGCATGCACTACTCTCGTCCATGGGTTATACCCCGAGAGCCAAGGCGGGGGAGGTGCAGCCGCCGCGGGCGCAGGAGGGTGTGGCGTCATGTTGGAGTTGCGGCCCCGGCCCTCGCGACCCTTCTGCTTGCGGCTGCCGGAGGGTGTAGGCGCGGGTGGCGGGGCAGGAGCGGCAGCGCGCGGCCCCGGCTGGGTTGGGGAAGAGCCGTGGCCGGCGGCGAGGCTGACGTGGAGAGCAGCGTGGGTCGCCTGCCGAGCGGTGTGACGGAGACGCTTTTCCTCCATGCAAAGGTTGTGACCGCCTTCGCGTACGTCGGCATGATGAGGGAGAGGTTGGCAGCGGATTGGCCAAGGTCGGGGTGGAGGCCGCGGAGGAGGTTGGTGAGGAGGACCGAGTCATCGATGGCCATGCCGACGTCGTGTAGCTCATCGGCGAGAACCTTCATCCACGTGCCGTACTCGTCGATCGAAAGATCGTTTTGCTGCATAGTGAAGAACTCCCCTTGAAGAAAGGCGCGACACTGCAGTTGATTGTCGAGGAAGAGTTCACACATGCGCGTCCACATAGCATATGCGGACGGATCGTGGGCGTTCACCATGTTGAAGAGGCTACCGGAGATGGTGAGGAAGAGCCACTTGACGATGCAGGCGTCCACAGCGAGCCACTCGTCGTCGTCCTTCATGTCGCGGATGTCAATGCTCCTGTCAACATGCTCGATGAGACGGTAAGAGTGGAACAGCAGCACGAAGTACGTGCGCCATGCATTGTAGGACAGTAAGTCAAGGTCGAGGATGACAGGTACATGGTCCTTGATGTGAATCTCGTTGAGGCGATCGGAGGTGAACATGGCACCAGAAAAGGAACCGGCGTCGGATGCGTCAGCCTTGGCCATGGAGACGGTGGGTGGTTAGGGTTTTGGGTGGTGGTGAGAGGAGGAGGGAGCGGTAGCTGCGATGGGTGTGGGGAAGAAGGCGGCGGCGGCTACAGAGGGAAGAGAGTAGCGGCGGCGGTGGCTATGGGAGGAGTAGCAACGGCGGCGGCAGTAGGGTTTAGGAGTTGGCGCGGCGGCGACTAGGGGTAGGCGCGGCGGCTTAGGGGTGCGGAAGCGACAGAAGAACGCGGTAAAACTGATACCATGTAGAGAGGATATTTGGTGCAACTCATTGTATTCCATGGAGTAGGTTATATTATATACACAGAATGTCTTGTGTGACAAGGTAACTAATCCTACCATATCTCTAGGAGTTAGCTATACAAGGCTAGAGAAGATAAGACTAGAGATACAAGATATGTCACGTCTAACATATAATAAGAGAGTTAGTCCAATTTGTTTGTCTTGAAATATGGTTTTTTGAATGAGGTACTCCATATATTTTTTCAATACCTCGTCATCTTTTGGAGTACCAAGTGCCATAGTTCTCTGCTCGTCAGAATCTTCATAGAGTTTTCAGCTTTCTCCTAATCGTGCTTTTATTTTTGCATCTTTCATTGTTGTTTTTATCATGTATCTGAACAGATCGGCTCTCTTCATCTGCCTTATGTTTAATGACACCATTTTTTGAAAAATTCTTCGGCTTACTCTACAAAAGCATCAGAAGATCAGTTCAGTTAAATTGTGTCAAAAATATAGTATATTTTGAATAGATGATGCATAAGGGAGTGTAATCTATAGATAATTAGGCATGTTGTTACTGTTTATTTATTTTTCATTTTTATGCAAATATTAACTTTGAGAAATATAATAGAATGGAGGAAATAAGTAAATATCATACCATTTCATTGTCTCCACTCTTCATAGATTCCAGATAGAATAGTCTTGAGGTTGTGTAGTCTGGTCTACAATTGGTGAAATTGTAGTTTGTCAATCTAAATTGAAAAATTACAGTCTGACCACAAATACTTTGGATTGGTTTTGGAAGCTCGTCACTTTTGTTACAAATTGATGCAACCATGTTTTTTGCCGACTCATGAATTAATTGTTGGGCTTCTTTTTCAAATAGAACGCAAGATGCAGATGCTGTTGAATCACTGATTTTAAGCTTAATCTTATATATGCAAATATGTAACATAATAATTTAAGAATTATTCTATTAAAACTATTAAGATAGAGCTCTGTTAAACTCTTTGGCGTGGTTTGGGTTGAGCTTTTATATCACATTTGCTACGATAGTAGTAATCAATTCTTATTTCAAGTAGCTTCTTACAATTATTTTCGCTGCATGATATGTAGTACCAACAATATCTTCTATTAACATCATTAATTACTGCTTCCCCGATAAATATCCTTCCCTGTAGAGTAAATATAAATATATTTATGCTTCTGAATGGGAAAAACAATTCATTATTTTTGATGGATTACGAACCTGATTTGAGAGTCCAACAGAATGCCATTTAACTCTTCTAAAGCGTTTCTATTGTAGCGCATTTGCTTTTCCAGTGTCCCTTTTAGATGGTTCCACTAGTAGAAAAATGGTCTAATGTGAAACTCATTAGTCCCGGTTTGCAAT
The DNA here is from genome assembly GCF_018294505.1 of Triticum aestivum. NCBI lineage: Eukaryota > Viridiplantae > Streptophyta > Magnoliopsida > Poales > Poaceae > Triticum > Triticum aestivum. The sequence goes on along the minus strand of NC_057813.1, from coordinate 304,547,468 downwards.
TAAACCGGTACTAATGTTACCATTAGTGCCGGTTCCAACGGCCAGACGGGCGGCGCTCATTAGTACCGGTTCGTGGCGAACCTTTAATACCGGTTCGTGCCACGAACCGGTACTAAAGAGGTGGTGGCCTTTAGTACGGGTTGGTGGCTCCAACCGGTACTAAAGGGGGGGGGGGGTCTTTAGTACCGGTTGGAGCCACCAACCGGTACTAAAGGTGGTGCGCTGCCACCCACAGTGCACAATATTTAGTCCCACCTTGCTAGTTAAGAGGAGCTCGCATCGGTTTATAAGCCCCGCCGCGGCTACCGTGTCGAGCTCCTCTCTAAGTAGGCCCTTTGTGGGCCTATTGCAAATCTTCAGCCCTGTGGGGCCTATTGGGCCGTACGGGCCTGCATCCTGGCCCAACTAGAGATTGGGTTTCTAGTCGTATGCAGGCCGTGCCGGCCCAGTAGGCGGGCTGTTTTTGCTTTATTTCAAAAAATAAATAAAAATAAATCCTTACCAACCGGGACTAAAGGTCCCCCAGACCACGGCGCGCCTCGTGCCACGTGGTGGGCCTTTGGTCACGGTTCGTGTTGAGCCGAGACTAAGGGGGGGGACCTTTAGTACCCACTCTTTAGTACCGGTTCCAGAACCAGTACTAAAGGTCCTTACGAACCGGTACTAAAAGTCATTTTTCTACTAGTGTTCTCCTCAGCATGTAGTTCTTTGATAATATTTTCCTTGGAACAAATGCTATTTGGAGACAATAAGTGATAGCTGGAAACCCGATGAACAAGTTCACGTCCGAGGGTGGCCTGATCTTCATGTCGTAGGATCGAATCGGGAGGGATAACTAGCTGCAAGCAACCGTGATAACTAGCTTTATACCTGCCAAGGTTGGATGCAACCCATACGTTGGGGATGGCTGACCGAAGCTACAAGAACTCCAACCCGTTGTCCGAACAATCGCAGAACCACAAACCGGGACTAATCCACACAAAACGGCTGGAACCGTAGAGCACGAACTAGGGGGAACCAGAGGCTCCTTCTCGCGAATCCGAATGAACTCACAAGAGCAAAGGTAGCAAGATCTCTCAGATCTCTCTAGCAGTCTTGCTGCATAAGCTTGTAGCTGAATGGTTTGACAAAAGGTGTTCTAGAGGATGGGGGAGATGGGGTTTTATAGCGAGGACAACCCCCCTTAGCTAGGTGTGAAAATGGTTTCAAAAGTAAGCAGGTTTGCATGGCTTCCTTGGGTGAATAAGCAGTCAACTTTGGGAGTTGTTGGAGAGCTCCTCGGAAATTCGCGAAGCCTTGACAGCCTGGACACCTTCCACGAGAATGACTAGTACTTTTGACTCACAACTCCAAATGATGTGAGGTTTTTTGCATTGGAAATATAATTTGATTTAGCTTCTGTTGGTGTACCCCTATGGCCCCGTCTCTCCATCATATGGGTGTGCCACCACAAAACATCAGAGGTAAAAACTAACAGCATCAGCTTCACTTGAAACTTGTTTTCTTCGAACTCGTTCCTCCAGTCGCTTCAAGAGCCCATAGGTTGTTGGATTTCTTCCATGTGATACCTAAGTTCAACCAACAACAATGGGGATGAAAGTGCAGCCATGTGTTCAAGATTATGGTATGAACTTAAGTTAGCGTTCACCTGGCCATGTGTTTGCTTGATTCGGCTAAGTAATTCTTTCCAATTAAATGGTGCATTTTTCTAAAATTCCATGTATGATGTACCCATGTGATCATCAATAAGTTATTAGCCAGGGTACTGACATTGATGCTAAAAGGGCACTATTTGTAGGAATTTCGCTTTTTTGTACATCCATAATCTCAGGAATATCTAAATTTATAAAAACTTGAGTTGCACTATTTGACGATAGATAATATCCTGCATGGTGGTTCAAATAATCATTTTCCTATGTAAAAGAAAGTAGAGAGATAATAAAATAAGTGATTAAAATTTGAAAGAAGACATACTGCCAAATTTTCTGACTGTTGTTGATGTAATTATAATGACATTCCCTATTGACTTGACATCAATCAGTTTTGTCACCCAATAATCTAACTTTGGCTTCGTGGTCTCTGTCAACAAAAAGTAAAACAATTTTGAAGCCATGACCTGAGCACCTTGGCTGCAAATAAGATGTATTTTTTGGCTTACTCGATTATAAGGAAAATACCATGGATTCTATAGGGGCCATGATATGTTTTAGTTTCTTCAATTGGTCCTATGTGTGTTGCAACTCCAATAACATATGTTAGCACATGAATTCAGATGGCATTTTATACATTTCATAAAAAAATGTAGCTTAAAAGTTCATTGATATCATACCTGAGAGATAAGTGTCAATGCTTACTCTTTGGGAGAGTACCTCCATGCTTGAAAAGTTGAAACCATGCTTTGGAATGTCTTCATTATCTTCAATCTCCTCTATATTTGTTGTGGCTGAGAAGTTAATCATCATCTCATTTCGTACAGGTCGAAATTTTGCTACTGCTGGAAAGACTCTCACATTTTTAATGAGGTACACATTGCCTTCTTGAATAAATGACCTTCACTTTTCGATACATGCCTTATTGATAACTCCATGCAAAATGGCCCCTTCAATTGTATTTGTAATTAGCATGTAAATTGAAGCTAAATTATCAAAAAAATATCAAGAAAGGATGTAATTTCTATGAGGGATCCATAATACCTCTTCATCAATAAGGACCATGTCTAGACTAAGTATTTCACCATTACTGATCAATATGGAATCCCATAGTCTTGATACTCTTGCCTTGATTGTTAATTCCTTTCCTCTACTGGTAGCATTGATCTCACAAAAGGTTTTGTATGCCATGGAAGACTTCGTCATTGAACTGCAACATCAAAGAGATAGTTAGGAATACCTATGAGGATGTCTATGTGTTTGTTACATGTACATGAGAGCTATTTGTCCAAACCTTTGTGATTAGACCCGATCGGACAGGACGGCGGACCGTTTATGATGGGGGCGAGGGAAGGTGCTATCCGTTGCGGATGATGAGAGATGTTGTAGAAGCTGTTGTCGTCAATGTGAAGCTGGAGACGTGTGCTAGAAGAATTAAGATCTATGGGATGGCCTCACATCAAGGAGATAACCCGGAGAACGATAAACACCTAATGTGTACGTGGTGTGTATGTTGATATATATATATATATATATATATATATATATATATATATATATATATATATATATATATATATATACAGCCGATCTATTCTACTAATATTAGCAGAATAACTATTCTGATAACACTTCCGCACTGCACGCTCAACGCAAGTGCACATCATTCTTTGAACCAAGTGTGCTGCAGTACTCACACGAGTGAACTTCTCATCGGAAAAAACTGTACGCATTGTTTTTTGGTACTGTTTTTGCTCTACTTTTTTAACCGCTTATCGAAATGAGGCGTGTAATATACCATTGAAAATCTATGGATTAGCCGCAACTTCTCAATGTTGAAAACTTTTCGAGATTTCACACGGTTTAAGAGCAGTTTTGAAAATGGTGCGGGCCATGACGAGTGGCAGCGAGTGTTTTTTGTGATTTCTTCTAAACCGCTCATCGGAACGAAGCAAATGATACACCGTTGGAAAGATATCGTCGAGACGCATCTTTTTCATATCTATCATTTTCTCTAATTCGTTACGGTTTAAGAGCAGTTTCAAATTTACTAAATCGCGGAATTCTGTTTTTAAAAAAATCAAATTTTTGGTACTGTTTTCGCTTCAGTTTTTTTAACCGTTTGTCGAAATGAGGCGTATGATACACCGTTGAAAAGCTACGAACGAGACACAACTTTCATATGTTGAAAAGTTTTGAGATTCCTTACGGTTTTTAGTTAATGTCAAAAATCGTCCGGCTGGCGACGAGAGGCAGCGGTCGTTTTTCGTGAAATTTTTACCAACCGCTCGTCGAAATGATTCAAATTATACGCCGTCGAAAAGATATCGATGAGGTGCAACTTTTTCATGTAGAACACTGTCTCTAATCCTTACAGTTTAAGACCAGTTTTCATTTTACCGAAATGCGGACACTCTGTTTTTAGCGACACCCAGATCAACGTGTGTACTGCATCAAATAGAAGAATGCACTACATCAGACTGAAAACCGCACTGCATCACATATGCAAATGAGCTTCTTGATTTCTATTGTCTTTTTATAAAAAAATTGTTTTCTTTTGCCTTTTTTTCTAACAAGTGGACCGCAGGGACTGAACGAGGGAACTACATCTAATAAGAACTGAACTTCATCAAGATGTTTTGGTTTCTGTTCATGAACACGATAGAGTGAATTAACATTTTTTTCTATAGCGTCTTTGTAAGTGTACTGCAATAGTTTTTATAAAAATCTTGTGTTTGTTTTTGGGTGAACTGAATACACCCAACATATACATTACATACAAGAATTCATTCACATGGCCAAAATAATATGAAAAAACCCACACAGACACACTAAACTACCATGGCGCAATGCCGCCCGAAAGAACTGATCTGCATGCCCGCTCGCACTGACCTGCACGCACACACTGGCGACCTACTACAGCAGTGAGTCAACCGAACTGCATGGAGGCGGCAACCGAGCTGCACAGGGGCAAAATAACTCCATGAGACCTTTTGCGAGCTGCTTCCCACGCACCACAGACTGCACACATGCACGGGCCGCACTACACGGACGCGCCGACGGACTGCAAGGAGGCGAGCTCACCTGAAGGAGCGCACACTACCTGCAAGCAAAAACTACAAATTTCTGCAAGTGTACCACATCACTCTTGTGGCCGAGCTGCACGGCGATGGTCACTGGACCGCAGAGGAGGCCATCTTACTGCACGTTCTCACCGTCTGCACTGTAGGCACCCACTATCATACTGCACATGCTCACCGTCCGCACTGCAGACACCCGCCATCGTACTGCACAGGCTCACCAGAAAATGCGAGCTCAGGGAAATAATCCTGCAAACAATAGCTGCTGAAACTGCACGTCGGCGGGCCACGAGCTGCCCTCTCTAGAGATGTGGGATGCTAGAAAAAGATGCAGAACGGATCCTACCGATGTATCGAACAGCATTGCCACATGAGACGAATCACAAAACAGAGGGGAGGGTGTAGTTGAGCACGATCCCTCCTCCTGCATGTGGCACCAGGACTCCCGTGCCCCCGCGCTTGCCGACTGAGCTGCAATTTCGACATCGGCAAGCTGCACGGACTCACCGGCAGAACTGCACGACCGAGTATAGAGAGGGAAGGGTGTTGGCGGCGGCTGTAGACGGAGGCAGGGTCGGCCGCTGGTTGCGGGCCACCCGCACGGGACCTGGCTTTGGCTCACCTGCCACATAGGCTAATGCCGTTGAGGAGGCTCGGATCCAGCAGGAAGGCGGATGGATCCTACAGGGGGACGACGGCGGACTAGATGCAGCTCGCGCCCGCAGTATTTTTTGCCGCTCACCGGGAGACAGAGAAGAAGGGCGGGGAGATCCAGAGGGAAGCCAGGCAGGCTAACGGCAGTGCGGCGGCCGTGGAACTCACCGGAGTCGGAGATGATGTCCCCTCAAGCAGTGTTCCGGGTCGGATCAGTTGTCGGGTGGCTGGGACGGGCCGGATCCCGTCTCCGGCCCGCTGCGGGGGAGCAGCCTGCGGCCGAACTAGAGGCACGGCTAACGGGGGGAAGGTGTCGGTGACCGGTGGCGGCGGGCGTCGTGCCGCGCGGCGCGGATGGCCCGGAGTTTGGGTGGTGGCGCTGTGGCAGCGCGGCAGAAGGTGGACGGGGAAGGGCGAGATGGCGGCGGCGCGACAGAAGTGGACGGGGCTGGGGTGGGGCGAGGCGGAGGCGACGCCGCAGAAGGTGGACGGGGGCGGGGTGAGGCAGAGGCGGCGTGGGAGAACATGGACGGGGGCGGAGCGGTGGTGGCACGGCAGAAGGTGGAGGGGAGGTGGGGGATTTGGATCGGGGGGAGGGAGTGGGGTGTTGTGCGGGAGGTGGGGTGGGGCCGTGGGGGCGTTGCGGTTTGATTTGTCGGGCTAGGTGTTTTAGTTCGCGGGCGTGGGACAGTACAAGAAAGTGATGTGCAGAATAAGACTCTTAAAGGGTGTTATCATAATAGACCAACGAAACCACGTTTGGATGGAGACCATGTGTATTTTTCTCTTGAACAATTAAATTACGATGCATGGCCATTAAGAATACAAATAGAAGGCCAACATTTTTACTCTACAGTTTTTTGCTCAGGATCAACGTGAGACAGACGACATGGACAGGTACCAAGGGGAGGATGTCTCCTGTATACATATCATACTTTTTTTCTTTCTGATATAAGGGAAATGGAGAAGAGTCCAAGTCAAGGAAGACTCATGTACGTGTACGTGGGATGGGAGACTCCAAGTGGAGAAAGACTCGTGGGACAGGAGAGCACGTCTAGCCTCCTCACGTTTCATCCAACGGCTGTACACGCATTATATATTAAACGGACGGTCAATTTTTCTTAATTTCACGGTTTAACGTGGTGTCTCGTATGGTGCTTCCAATCAGTAAATATATATAGAAGATATTTCATCTGTCATCATACCATGTTTTCCACTCAAATGTTGTTCTTGTGCATCAGACATCAAAAAGGAAGAAGTTGATTGCCGAACCTGAAGGAGCACCAACAAGATCCTTGAAAAACATGGTGGTGCCGAGAAATCAGATAGCACCCCATTTATATTGGCTCTACAACCAGTGACACAAAACGTATGACTAACTCCAACAGACTGTACACATACTTCACCGGCCACAACACTAGCCCCACCACACATGACCTGCACTCTAGCAAAAGGTATGCCGATTTCAATTGCCATAGCACCAGCCGTACCACAGAAAAATCCCACTCCAGCAAAAAGTACAACAAATCCATCGACCGAAGACCTATCCCAACTGCAGAGACGGCCAACTCCTGCAGATTGGAACCCCATTCCAGTTATTCCTAGTTTAAAAGACAATGCTTTCAATGTTGTTAGGAGCTACGTGCATATATTTTTATCATGGGAAGATTATAGCAAAGACAAACACCATTTTCACATCTTCCTGTCCCATTACGTGTAAGTGCTATTATTCATGGTGATTATTTTCCTATTTTCTGTTGATTGAACACATCAATGATTTACATTACATTGTCGTAAGTAGGCGAGGGTCAATCTGGATAGTCATGGCAAGCAAAGCTTGCTTGCGATTTTCAAGGAAGCATTGCAGCAGTATCGGCGTTACCTGAGGAAAACACACTTTTATGGCAAGTCTATAAACGAATTTCTGGTGCAGTCTCCTGTGCTAAATTTAGAAAACATTGAATGGAAAAACCTTGTTATGCACTGATCTCATTACCAGGATGAGGTACTGTGCGTTATATCACATGACAATTTGAACTTCTACTTTTCCGTATGTGCCTTACAGATCTCTTTTGCTGGAAATCTTCTCGAAGAAGAATTCTGGTTTGAAAAGGATGATAGGATATCGCAAATATGCTTCCCACTGCTTTGCTCTAGTTAGTATCTATTATCCTGTATCATTGTACTTGCTTTCATACCTGGTTCATTATGTGACAACAATATGCATGATAACTTGCTTATTAATTGTTCCCTCCAAATTATCAGATATGTATTAATGGTTACATTAATGTAGAATATACCCAATGCCAATGAAAAAGTTTAGCTCTGCATTGTTCTTGTAAGTACCTGTTGTCCTTTATCAGTGTACTTAATGTTGATAGCTAGTTGTTCATGTACCATCACTCTGCATCTTATTTTTCTTTTGCGCTCCATTTTCTACACATCAGATCTATATTTACTCTTACCATAATGTTGGGTAAAACCAATGGTACTGAAGAAGTTTAGCTCTACATTGCTCTTGGTTGTACCTTTTGCCTGTATCGATGTACCTACATTTATAGCTACTTGGTTATGTAGCATCACTCTTCATCTTATCTTAAATATTCTCCATTTTTTTTCTTATATTATCACATCTATATTTACTCTTAAATGTAGAATAAAGGCAATGCTTATGAAGAAGATTATGTGGTAAACTTCTTGAATTGCCCCCCCCCCCCATCAGCATGGACAGGGCTTTATAGAGCCGGTCTTCACCACTAATGTAAGTTTGTCCTTCTCAAGCCTTCAAACTTTGTTGTATATATTTGGTCATGCATGACTGCAACAGCTGTTTATTTTTTGTGTTTGCATCAAATTGCATGTTTAAAGTTTATTATGAAGTTCATAAACAAAAGTTTACCCTTCTCAATTTAAATTTTTAGTTGTACAACCAAGTTCCTTCTTCATACCATGTAAATTAAACTATACATAGCAAGTGATCATCTTTTGCACTGCATGTATGCTTCTGTTCTTGATCTGTAATCCAGTGGTGTGGTGTAACTAGCCAGTACAGCACAATGTCATATTCTGCAATGTCTTAACTATGAACATTGTCATATTATTCTACTATTATTTAATCTGTATCTTTATTTGCCAGTCTGAAATGGGATAAATTGACAACACACTAACCATTGATACTTATTAGTTCTTGATCTGTAATCCACACTACTAGGAAAAGGGCTATAGATGATATGGCCACTAATGGCGCACCAGACATTTGGTGCGCCACTAATATATAGCAGTGGCGCGCCATGTGCTGGTGCGCCATTAGTGTGAAAGACACTAATGGTGCACCAGACGCATGGTGCGCCACTAGTAACAATTTTTTTTCAAACATACTAATGGCGCACCAGGGCACAGTGCGCCATTACTAGTTTTAACTAGTAATGGCGCACCAGCCACATAGTGCGCCACTACTATATATATATTTTTTTTTTTGCAAAACTACTAATGGCGCACCAGGGCACAGTGCGCCAGTAATGGCGCACTGTGCCCTGGTGCGCCATTAGTATATTTTTTTTATTTTTTTGCAAAACTACTAATGGCACACCACCAGCAGGTGCGCCATTAGTAACCAGGGTTACTAATGGCGCATTTGTAGGTGGTGCGCCATTAGTAACTTGGGACCAGCTAGATATTTTGGACAGCCACACCTACCCACTCACTTTCCCCACTTCATTCGCTCCACCTCCTTCTCCAAGCTTGTCTTGGCTGCCTCCTCCTCCTCACCTCATTTGCACCATAGATTCATCCAAATTAAGTGGTTAAATTACCTTTTTTGATAGGTAAGTAAGGGGGAAGCTATCTTTATGTTGTAGATCTACTTTTTTTCTCCGTCCAACAATGTGCACATGCACTTTTTATGGCCTAGCTAGATCTATGTATGTTTGTGCTGTTGCATATGTTTGTGGTGTTGCATATATGTTTGTGTTTGCAGGTACCGGTATTTAAAATGCGATAGTTGCCAATATTTTGCCGGAATGTTGATTCATTTCTGTTTCGGCGAGAATTTTGGCACTATGCATTATTTTTTGTCTTATTTTTAGGTAAAGTCATGCCAAATTTTTTCTTGGTTCTAAAATATCGTTTTGCTCTACCCCGCAGGCGACCATGGTCCGCACGATGACCGAAGGCATCGTGAATAGGTTTTTGAGCTCCGCGAAGGCCGAGATGCTTCAAAAGAACGAGACGAAGATAAGATGTCTGTAACGAAGATGCAAGCTGAAGAGCCTTATTGTGGACCCGGATTCCGGGCCTACTCTTGCGTGGTTTCATGGATGGCTATCGGTGGCAAGGTGATGAAGATGACTATGAAGTCGTCCATGGGGGCCGGGTAAGAAATGAGGAAGGGCAGCAAGACAACCACCACAGCTCGAGCGGGCGAGAAGACGAAGAATCTCCAGGACATGATCACGACGGTGATGCTGTACACAGTCATCATGTAGAAGATGCAGGACATGATGATGAGGAAGATGCCGGAGCAGACGAAGGGCATGATCATGAAGATGAAGATGCCGGAGCAGACGACGATGGACCATCGATGGGTGGGTGCAGGACCCTCATATTCAAGAGCTGCTTCTCAAGCAGACGGATAACGCAAGAGCTGCAGCCCGAGAGAAAGCCAAGCTGGATCAACTTGAGATAGACACGGTTACTCCATTGTATGAAGGATGCAGGCCCGAGGATACCCGCCTGAAAGTAACGCTCATGGCTCTGAAGATGAAGGTAAAACACAAAATGACCGACGCATGCTTCAACGAGAACATGTCATTTTGGCACGAACGTCTTCCCAAGGGCAACAAGTGCCCGACCAGCTTCGAGGAGGCGAAGAAAATCGTGTGTCCTCTGGATTTACCGCACGTGAAATACCATGTGTGCATGAACAATTGCATCATTTATCGGGATGAGCACGCGGAGTCTACCATATGTCCGGTGTGCGGCGTCACTCGATACAAGAAGAGGAAGAAAGCTCCTCGAAAAGTGGTGTGGTACTTTCCGATCACTCCTCGTTTGCAGCGGTATTTCATGGACCCTAAGGTAGCAAAGCTCCTGCGTTGGCACACGGATAGGGAGGAGAAGAAGCGAGAAGATGATGCAAATGATCTGGAGATAAATAAAAAAGACAAGATGCTGAGTCACCCTAAGGATGGGAGCCAGTGGCAAGCGTTGAACTTCGAACACCCAGAATTTGGAAAGGATCCAAGGAACATCGTGCTGGGGGCGAGCACCGATGGAGTCAATCCGTTTGGCAGCCAGAGAAGCACACATAGCACCTGGCCTGTGTTTGTGTGGATGTACAACCTTCCCCCCTGGTTGTGCATGAAGAGGAAGTACATTCACATGAGTATGCTAATTGAAGGGCCGAAACAACCAGGGAACGACATCAATCTGTATCTGGGGCTGATGAAAGAGGAGCTAGACACGCTATGGAAAACGCCAGCCAATAAGTGGGACGCCGCAGAGAAAGAATATTTCCCTATGGGAGCCGCACTGCTCACGATGGTGCACGACTATCTCGGTTACGGATATGTCGCGGGGCAGGTGGTCCATGGATTTTCTGGATGCGTCAGGTGCATGGATGACACAACGTATCACCAGCTAGATAGAGATCCCGGGTCTTCGAAAACCGTGTTCATGGGACATCGAGGGTGGCTTCGCGACGATGACCCGTGGAGAAAACGCAAGGATATGTTCGATGGTGAAACCGAACCCCGAAGATGCTCGCGTATGAGGAGCAGCGAGGAAATAGATGAGCTGTTGAAAAATTGGAAAGATTGCCCACTGCCGGGAAAGAAGCAAAAGGCGCCAGAGCCAGGAAAGAAGCGAAAGGCACTAGAGCCGCTGCTGAAGGTATGAAAAACGAGGTCTGTTTTCTGGGACTTGCCGTACTGGAAGATCCACCATGTGCCTCACAGCCTTGATGTCATGCATATCACGAAGAACGTGTGCGAGAATCTGCTTGGTATCCTGCTCAACATGCCAGAGAGGACCAAAGATGGGCCGAAAGCAAGGGCAGACTTGAAATCAATGGGCATCAGGGAGGAGCTTCACGCTAATGATGATGATGATGATGATGAGGCGAAGCAGGACACGGAAAGTCGTCGCAAAGGCAAAAAGGCCAAGAAGACTGGAAATGACTTCCCTCCCGCGTGCTTCACTCTAAGTCAGGAGGAGATCGATTAGTTTTTCACCTGCCTCATAGGAGTAAATGTTCCTTACGGTTACGCGGGGAAGATAAGCAGATACCTATACCCAGCGAAGCAGAAGTTCAGCGGGATGAAGTCTCACGAGTGTCACGTGCTGATGATGCAGATACTTCCAGTTACAATCCGCGGGATCATGGACGCGCACGTCCGTGAAACGCTATTTGTCCTATGCAACTTTTTCGACGTCATATCTCGGAAGTCGGTTGGCGTGAGGCAACTCAGAAGGCTACAGGAAGAGATCATGGTGATACTATGCGAGCTTGAGATGTACTTCCCGCCGGCATTCTTTGACATTATGGTGCATCTGCTGGTCCATATCACGGAGGATATCATCCAACTCGGGCCGACGTTCCTGCACAGCATGATGTCGTTCGAAAGGATGAATGGTGTCATCAAAGGATACGTTCGCAACATGTCGCGTCCAGAGGGAAGCATAGCCAGGGGCTTTCTGACCGAAGAGTGCATCTCCTACTGCACGAATTATCTAGGCATCGAGAACCCCGTTGGTCTGCCCGTCAACAGGCACCTCGGCAGGCTCGCTGGACGGGGTCATCATGAGGGTCGCCGTGAAATGCATGTCGACTTTGAGGGTCGACTCGCCGACTTTGAAAGAGCAAACCTAGTCGTGCTACAACACATAGACGTGGTCGATCCTTGGGTGGTAGAGCACAAAACCTTTATTGAGAAGATGTACAATGACCGAGGCCAACAGAGGACGGACGGAGATATAATCAAAGAGCACATCTCATGTTTCACGCCTTGGTTCAAGCAGAAGCTTCCGCCATACCCTTTACATGAGGATTCTTTCGTGGAAGAACAACTCATATTCGCCTTGTCATAGGGTGCCGAGCACAACCTGATGACGTATGAGGCGTACGATATCAACGGCTACACATTCTACACCGAGGGAAAGGACATGAAGAGCGATGGTTATCAGAACTCCGGGGTAACGATGGAATCCTACACCGGTAACAACAAGGACATATACTATGGAAGGATCGAGGAGATCTGGGAGCTGAGCTACGCTGGAGAGAAGGTCCCGATGTTTCGTGTCAGATGGGCCAAGAGCGTCATAAAAGAAGACCGGTATTTCACCATCATGGTTAAACCCGAAGCCAAATCCAAGATCGCGGGCGCAAACGTCACCGTGAAAAATGAGCCATGGGTACTAGCTTCCCAAGTGGACCAATGCTTCTTCATTACCGACCCGCCAAAGCCCAGTCGTGTTGTCGTGAGGAGAGGCAAAAGGAAGATCATCGGAATGAATGGAGTCGCCAATGAGCAAGACTTCGACAAGTATGGCGACCTGAAGATGGAACATGACGACGACGATGAAGTCCCAGCATACACCACAATAAGAAGCAGGACCACCCTACCTAAAGGACGTCCGTTTAACAGAAGAACTCCATTTACGAAAAATAAGGGCAAGAAGATTGTGAACAGATAGCTAGCTAAGATTGATTGTATTTAATTGTAGCCTTCATTTCTCGATTGTATTTTCATGGGCATTTTTTGAACTCATGAATATTTTTAAATTTCATGGGCACTTTTTGAATTCATGAATATTTTTTCAAATTTAATGATATTTTTTCATATTCAGTATGAAAAAATATTGAATATTCATGAGGACACTCAATCTCGACCCCCCTCCATCTCGATCGCTATCCCACCTCGCCAGATCCCCCTCGCCGCCGACCACCCCCCGCACCCTCCCCTGCTCCACCACCACCGCCGACCCCCCGCACCCTCCCCCACTCCACCACCACCGCCGACCCCCCGCACCCTCCCCCGCTCCACCGCCGCTGACGACCCCCCGCACCCTACCCCGCTCCACTGCCGCCGCCGACCCGCCGCACCCTCCCCCGCTCCACCACCGCCGCCGACCCCCCACACCCTCCCCGGCCCGCTCCACCTCCACAGAGGATAACAAATTTGATTATATTTTCAAATAACAAATTTGATGATATTTTCAAATAACAAATTTGATGATATTTTTTCATATTCATAAATATTTTCAAATAACAAATTTGATGATATTTTTTAAAAAATTATTACTGTTTTTATAAAAAAAAATTATTGTTTCATATTCATATTCATTTTCTAAAAAAATATTAGATGCAACAAAAAATAAAATAAAAAAACATACTAATGGTGCACCACTCGGTTGGTGCGCCATTGCTATCTAAAAAAAGATTTCTAATGGCGCACCGCTCGGGGGTGCGCCACTGCTATAAAAAAACATACTAATGGCGCACCGCTAGGGGGTGCGCCATTAGTAATCTTCCCCCTAGCTCTAACTCGCCCGACCCCTTCGTCCCTCCCTCTCGCCAGATCCACTCCCCCCCCCCCCGCGCCTCAACCCACGACGCCGCCGCCCCTATGTCCGTCGCCGCCTCCGCACCCCACCGTCAGTTCCTGATCTTGTGCAACCACAACCACAACCAAAAACCACCGGCGACCTCCTCTCCTTCTCCCTCAGCGCCGGCGCCCCCTCCCCCCTCCTCTCCCAACGTCTCCCTAGGCCCGAGATCGAGCCGACCTGCTCAGCCGTGGCCAGATCCACACCGGTGTTTCTGCTCTGGCGCCGTCATCAAGTTGCCTCCTCCACGACCACGCAGCAAAAGAGGAGTCCTCCTCCTTCCATGGCCACAGCTCTCCCTCCCTCCTCTCTCTGGCGCTGGTAACCCTAGCCCGCGGGATCCGCATCACCGTCTCCTCCAAGGGCAAGAACAACAGCGTTGACGAGGGGTCTGGTACGAATCCCTTGCCTTCTTCTAATTATTGTTTTCTTCATCTCCGCATCTCATTCGTGCGTTTGGTCTCTTGTGTAGTTTGCTCCCTCCCGTCAGCAGGTTGGTTGTGTGAAGGGAGGCGGCCAAGGAGAAGCTGCTGCTACGGTGGTAAGCCATCTCCCTCTCTCTCACCCCCCATCTCGTATCTCACTTAGGCAACCAGTGATTGCATCTGCATGTTAGCAGGCACATGTATCCAATGTTTTGTTTTTGATTGATGATTGATGTGTGTGCTGAGACGGGGAGGAGAACCATGTTTAGGAATCACTGTGTGTGATGTACATTTTTTCCTGCTGAATTCCGAGGTTGCATCCATTTCCTTGAAGAACAAATGTTGAACCTTTTGCTGCAGATTTGTAGATTGAAATTACTTTTCCCATGTACTGGATACCTAGCTAGCTGAGTTTTCTTCTCTGCATACTACTAAAGGTGTTTAATTTGATTATTTATACAGTTAGCTACTGTCAAAAAATTCAGTTAGGGTTCAGACAAATTCAGTTAGATGATATTCAAACCCTGCTTGCTGAATGGTCTGAATTTTTAACACTGCCTTAACAAATTACTAACTGTCCAAAAATACAGTTAGCTACTGTCAAAAAATTTAGTTAGGTACAGTTAGCATCATGTAAGAAAATGGCCATAATGTGCCCTGATAATGATGTATTTTGTCATAAAAATATCATATTTGTGACAGTTAGCATCAGTTAGGTACAATTACCATCAGTTAGGTACAGTTAGGTACAGTTAGCATCAGTTAGTTGTCATAAAAAAGTTCAGTTAGGTACAGTTAGCATCAGTTAGGTACAGTTAGGTACAGTTAGCTACTGTCAGGCTTGTTAGATTAATATTTAGTTTACTTCACTTTTGAGCCTGCTAGTAGTTTACTTACATGGTTGTCTCATTGACATGGCACATTTGCCAATAGAGTTTTATATATCTTTAGCCACAGTTTACTTGACTTTTAGGTTTGCTCGGCTCTTTACTTTACTTTAATTCTGGCAGGTCGATTTCTTCTCCCTCGTGTGGCATCACTGTCATATGACAGTATTAGTAAGCAAAGATTTGGTATGCTATCCCCAATGATTTTGGGGGCTATATTGCTTTGCTTGGATTTTGATTTTGATTTCTACTATTGGATTGGGTTGAGGACAAGTTTTGTAGGTCCGGACCTTCAAATTCCATTCCTAGGTAGGGTAGCAACAACAGTAGCTTAATTACTTAGTTTTGACTTCCTATCTGTCAATCTCTAGGCTTGTAGTTGTAGGCTCTAGAATTCAATTCAGATAAGCACCTATCTATCATTGTTTTCATTTCATTCTCACTTCGTTTCACCTATATATGTATGCTATATATCCTCCCTCTCCACAAACAAACATAGATAGACCATTTCTTACTCTAGATAGGTATGTACCCAATTCCTACACTAGATACATAGATAGGCAGCAGCAGCTTAACTGCTCCCAAATCCTCCTCCTTCAAGGACCACTTCTGCCATTTATTTGCTCCATATAAATTGCAGACAACCAAATTAATGTGCTCATATATTCACATTACAGTCAGTCAAACAAATTAATGTGCTCAATTTATCTCATGTTGATCTCATGAGTTAGGTATAGTTTGCCGGAACGGAAGTTAACCTGGGCCTAGTTAAGTATAGGCTTGGGCTTGTGGTTGAATGCTACCGTTGTGGGGGTTAGTATTTCTGATTTTAGAGCACCTTTGCTGGATGTATTTTACAGCAGCTGTTGGAATCAAAACAATGCTTGTGGGTTGTCCTGTTAAGTTGAATGAGTCATTAGAGGGCAGATAGAGTCACCCACACCAATTAATGTTTATGAATAAGAAGAATAAACCTGCTGCTGCTGCTGTTATGCATGTATTCACTGCTGCTGCTGCTGTACTTGTGATGATGTTGTACTTGTGATGATGCTACTTGTGATCTTCTGAAATGACCCATTGGCGACTTCATTATGCGGGGATAATGATTTTGCAGGTACCCCGAGAGGCCCTTGAGTTTGCCGGAATGTCGATTAACTTCCGTTCCGGCAAATTCGGGTACTCCATATGTCCTATTTTTAGCAAAGGTCATGCTGAAATTTTTCGTGAATTTTAGCATGACTTTGCTAAAAATAGGACATATGGGGTACTTGCGACTAATGCATGGGCCGGGGTATCTTAGTACTTAATTAAGTAGGATCAACTGCCCCGCCATTCTTGTTGCATTAAACCATAGGTGGCAATAGAGCCAAGTGATTAGGCCCAACTTAGAATTCTCCTTCCCTTTTCTTGATAGGGTATATTATTAGAAGATACCCATATATATCAGTCAACCTAGGGTGCCTCGGCATCGATAAACCCTAAATGATGAAAAATTAACTTAGCATTTAGGGTGCCTCAGCGTCGACAAACCCTAAATGATAAAACCTTGGCTGTTAGGGTGCCTTGGTGTCGATGAGAACCTAAATGATGTACGCTTAGGCTTTTAGGGTGCCTTGGCGTCGACAAACCCTAAATGGTAAAAGCTTAGCTTGTAGGATACCTCGGTGTCGAAAAACCCTAAATGATGAGACCATGATCTTGTTCCTTGACAATAACCAACTTTTTGACCAATTTTTTTCCTATTTAGAGCGAAACATGGCCCACAACGATGAGGCCGGCAGTTCGGGCGGCAAGCAATTCTGGGAGCTGTCCCAGGAGATGGAGGAAGAACCTCACCGCTATGAGGACGCCGCAGAAGACACCGATCCTGACTAAACAACCCCTAGTGGCGTTGGGGATGACACACTGATGGTGCCACCGAGGATGCCACCACTGATGATGGCGGCGCACGCATAGATGGCAGCCAACCGAAGAGGCAACAGAAGGACCGGCGCCCAAACATGCTCGGCACCGTCAAGGAGGAATTTACTGAAGTGAACTCCGACGGGCATCCAACGGCGCCCAAAGAATTAGTCAAGGGGTACTCGGTTCAGCTCGGGTGCATTCTCCGGAGCAATGTCTCGATCAACACCGAGAACCTAAGGCATAAGGACCGAGGGAATTTCCGCAGCCTCCTCTTCACGAAGCTGCACGAACGATATAATTTCCCCGCTGACTTTGCAAACACACGCCTCTCAGGGAATAAAGTGAACAGTGCCGCCCTCACGAGGATGAGCACGTCCCTATCTACTTGGAGAAGCACGGTGAAGAGAATGATTGACAAAGGTGATAGTTATGAGAAGATCAAGGTGAAATATCCTTCGATGAGTGAAGATGACTACAAGGAGTTCAAGATCAAGTGCGAGAGCAGAGCAACCGTGGAATCAAGTCAATGGGGGAAAGAAATGCGGGAGTTGAACTTAGGGGTCCACCAACAGAGTGGCGGAGCCTATATGGGACAAGGAGGACGCGGAGCGTGCTGAGCAAGGCCTACCGCCCCGCTTCGAGAAATACCGTGACAAGCAGACCCAGAACTTTGTCAGGGCCCGGTACAAGGAGGACCCGGTAACAAAGGAGATTACCACGGATCCAAAGACCAAGGTGCTTGACCTTGTTCTGGTAAGGAATACTCCCCCGCGTAATTAGCTCCATATGGTTGCATTCTAATTAATGAAGCCAAATTTCTAAATGGTTCACATTCCTTCCGCAGGAGACTGAAAGCAGTAGCGCGGGGTCGTCTCAGAGCTCCCCTGCTTGGGACACCACTCTAAATAGGGCGTTGAACGTAATGAAAAACAAGGATAAGCTCAGTAAGCCGTCGTTAGCTGGTCGTGTGGCCGACAAAGGCTTGTCCACAAAATGGTCGTCATACTATACCGCTGGTGGGCGAAAGGAGAGAAAGACCAGCTCGGAAAGCCAGTCGCACGAGCTTCAAGAACTCAAGGCACAAGTGGCAGGGATTCCGGAGATTATCCAAGAGCAAGGGCAAAAACAACTGGGAACGACGCTCACCGCCATGGTGCCTACCTTGATTCAGGGGCTGATGACGTGGATTGCGGGCGGCCAACTGGGGCCACCCCCGATTCCCGGCTTCACGGCCAGCAACTCGCACAACACGCAGGTGACGCCATTGGTGTCTCCAGCGGAGGCGGTATTCGTGTCTCCGGCGCCGGTACGGGCATTGGAGCTTAATGCACCCGGCGGGTGTACGCCGGACGGCACCTTGCCAGCAAACGGCCCATATGTCAGTTGCACGCCCGCCATTGGCGGTGCCTCGACATTAGCCGAGCTCGACGGCATCACGGTAACTAAGCCTCTTGTCCGATGACTTCATCTACTTGCCTTTGACTGGGCATCCCTGATGCCGTACATTTTTCGCAGGGCGCCGCCAATGTTCCATGCACTCTCCTGCACTTCATGGGCGGCGAGTTGATCGATGTCGCCAAGGGCAGAATCGTTCAACCAGGCAATCCCGTGTTCCATGGTAATCCGATGCCACCCACCGTGTATAGGGTTGAACTGGTTCGGGTGCTGCCAGGCTGCGACGAGTTGTTACCTCCGATTCGACCCGCCGGGGCCGACGAAGATGATGTGATGACCCTCAGCGCATGCGTAAGCTGGCCCCTGCTTTGGCCGAAGAGCCAGATTCGTTTGGGGGCGGGGGACACCACCCCACAGACAAGACCGCCAGTCGTGTCGGAGCCAAGCCATGGCAAGAATGCCGCAAAGCTACCGGACATGACGGACATCCCTATCGCATAGGATCTGGACATGCATATGGCACAGGATCCGGACGACGACGGCAACGACGATGGTACATTTACCAACGTCGATAAGTACTTTGCCGAACATGTGTACGGTGACGAATTCCGTGGGCCTCCTTCTCAAGAACCCAACCCTGAAAAGGATGACCGCGATCTAGCTAGTACCACGGAGAAACCCAATTGCAACAGGCGTCGTCTAGCGTTCAGTTCTCCGGAGATGCCTCCAGCTGCCGCCTTCACCAAGCCTCAGATAGCCGAGGTGCAAAGTATTATCAGCCCCAACACGCTCAAGAAGGCAGTCTGTGAGCAGAACTCGATCCCATTACAGCAGATCAAGAAGAAGGGACGGAAACGAAAGACTAACAAGGGTGCCGGTGCGAGCCAGCCGGCACTGAGTACGATCCATGCTCAGGACGGGCCACCTTCACCTAAGGATATCTCGAGGAGGGTGCATGTGGCGGGTAGGGCGATGCTACCGACAAATATGCTCAATGCTGCAACCGGTGCTATGTGGATTCTGCATGACAGTTTTCTTTCTTTGGAGAAGCGGCGTCTCTCCCAGAATGATGTGGCATACCCGGTTTTCGTGGCCAAGGTGCCAGAGGGCAAGGGCTTTGTGGATAACGCCATCGGGGTACAATCGTCCTGCGGTTTGATGACATCTTCGCTATGTTTAACCTTCATCCGCTGCACTACACCTTCGTTCGGCTGTTTTCGCTGAGTATGGAGATG
The DNA here is from genome assembly GCF_018294505.1 of Triticum aestivum. Taxonomy (NCBI): domain Eukaryota; kingdom Viridiplantae; phylum Streptophyta; class Magnoliopsida; order Poales; family Poaceae; genus Triticum; species Triticum aestivum. Next base: position 304,527,634 of record NC_057813.1, on the reverse strand, counting down.
CGGATCATTAGAGACAAGACCCCGGACATCGGGATAGTCGACCCCTTCTACATGCGTGCCAAGATCTTGAGCAGCGCTGGGGACCGGCAAGTCGCGAGTTCACACCTCGAAGGCATCATTCTGGCAAACCCAGATAAGGATAACTTCCTCGTGCCTTACTTTCCCGAGTAAGTCATCCCCTCACCGCCCCGTAACATATGATTTCGATCGTTTTTTTCTCTAACATTCCGTGTTTTGTGCAGTGACACACATTGCACACTCATCCTCTTAAGCCCGAAATATTCCATGGCCACGTATTTCGACCCGGATCATGAGTCGAAGATAGACTACACAAATATCAAGAAAGTTCTTGATGATGCTCTCCCCGACTACGCCACATCTGGAGGCACCTTCAAGAGGCCAGTTTGTAGGTACGGCAAGCACGTGTTCACCCACAATACGATGTTCCCTTGCATCGAGCAGCCGCCTGGCGGTCAGAAGGCTGCCTACTACGCCCTCCATCACATGCGGGCGATCGTACGGGACCATAATCACCTTCTGCTACCAAATAATCTCAAAGATTGGGCCGCAAGCTTGTCGGCAATCCAGGACGCGGATATCAGACAAGAATTCTTTCGCATCCAGTCGGAGTTTGCAGAAATCATCCATCAAGATGTCCTTCGTACCTCGGGGCAGTTCTACCTCAGATATCAACCGTCCAACAGTGAGATTGAAACAACGCTACAAATGCAGGCTGACAACGCCCGCGATTTCATGACCATCACGAAAGACGGCGGCTTCATCCACGCTCCGGTCCCCTGAGTCGAGTCGAAAGTAGTGATGCTCTGTGTAGTTCTGAAACATCAATTAGCTCATGTTTTAGTTAACTTTTAATGAACTTGTATGTCTCATTGGTTTGGACAGTCGTTCAACTTAGATGTAATCGATGCTATTTATTAGTAGGACCATGAATCGTGCTATTAATGTCTTGCTTTTCTCTTATGATCCTTTTGTTGCATACTTATATATTGCTTATGTATTGTCTGTGAATTGCTACTAACGTTTTGTTTGGCTAGTGCATAGAGATGTCATCGTATGTCATGTACAAGGATAAGGTTCCCGGAGTCTACGATGACTGAGAGGAGTGTCGGAGACAGGTTCACCGTTTTGGCGGCAATAGTTACAAAGGGTACACCACTAGGGCGGAGGCGGAATCTAGATACGCACGCTATCTAGCGGGAGACAGGAGGGAGCGTTGGAGGAACCGGATGAAGACCAGTTTCATCGCGATGATGCTCATCGTGATGATCGCAGCTCTCTTCTATGTGATGGTAGTTTAGATGATCGATATCAACTTGTAATGTGAAGACAAACTCGCTACTCGCGGTCTCGAGACTTGTAATCTTCTATCTTTGTTCGGTCTTTTGAATTCGGAGACTAATATGATGAATTGTATTCGGAGACTAATCTTCTAATGTATTGGATGAATCTGTTGTTGTTGTGTCGATCTGTCTATATTCTGTCTAATAATATATTTTGTAACCTGTGCAAATATCAGAAAAGAAAAAAATCCCTAATATTCATACTAATGGCGCTCCACTCAGCACTCTAATGGCGCACTGCATAAAGGATACTAATGGCACATCACCCACAAGTGCGCCATTAGTATGCCAAAGCACATGGGTAAATATGGCCCCTTGAGAGGCATACTAATGGCGCATGTTGGGCTATACTAATGGCGCACAGCGTGGTGCGCCATTAGTATACCATATACTAATGGCGCACTAGTGGTGCGCCATTAGTATTTAATACTAATGGCGTGGTGCTAGTGGCGCACCAGTAGTGCGCCATTAGTAGGCAAAACTGGTGCGCCACTAGCAGGCCTTTTCCTAGTAGTGCCAGTGGTGTCGTGAAGCTGCCAATTCCTCACAATGTCATTTCCTGCCATGTCTTAACCTAAACGATACCATATTGTGTTAATGCCATTTTAAATTGTGTCTCTTTATTCACCAATAAGAAATGTGATGAATTGTCAGCACTGATACTTATATGTGCAAAACCTGTCATCTGTCTGCTTGTTTCTCTTTCAGACTGAGGAGGATATAAACGTCAAACAAGCGTAGTCTCATCAGCTTGCTTGGCTGCTTGAACTGCAGCTCCCGAGCAGGGCTAACCTTTCTTGAACTCTATTGAAGTGTTGTGGGTTTTGTATATTGTTTTGTCGGTGTGTTTATTTGCACTGGTGGCGATCTTTCATGCCCAGTGTATGTAATCTGCTATCTGCTTGTGCTTTATTATCACTGGTGGCGAACTTTGATGCCTAGTGGATATAATATGTTGTAATTTCTTTATTGCATAGTCTAAGTTTTTTCTTATTCACGATGTTGCAGTTATTTTACTGTATATATATCCTCTCTTCACTCTCTGAAAAGTAAACGGGCCAAACCGTGAAATTAGGGTACATAATGGTGACGGCATGCAAATCACTATATATGGGCCGCATCATGGGCCAAGACATCTTGGTCCATTAACAGGCCCAATTGTAAACTAGTCCACTAGTAGTTTCGGGCCTTTAATAGGTCGAGTAAACCGTTAGCCCTATTTTTGCAAGAAAATTCAATGGGCATTTAGTAGGCTGAAAACTAGGTTGGGTCAGAAACGTGCCAAAGAGCAGGCCGAAATAGACCCTGGCCCATGATTGTGCCAATCACATCACGGGCTATTAACAGGCTAAAATTTTCTAGGTCCTTGTTTGGCCCAATCAGATTATCGGCTGTGAGCAGGCCGGACGCAAAGCGAGCCATAATTAGGCCAACTATATGATAGGCTTTTAACATGCCGAAATAAATATAGGGCCGAAATGTTAAACGGGGCTTTAACAGGCCTAAACTAATAGGATTAATTTGATAAATGGCACTCCAAATCTGGCGATTCCGAGAAATGCCACTGTAATTTCCAAACTTTGAAAAATGCCATTTCATGCCATTTCCAGTGGCATTTTTTGAAGCCTCTAGTGGCGTTTTTCAAATTTTTCAGTGGCATTTTTCAAAGTTTTGAAATTGCAGTGGCATTTCTCAGAATCGCCATAATTGGAGTGGCATTTATCTAATTAACCAAAACTAATATCAGGTTGTACTATTAAATGGGCCTTTAGCAAACAGAAATGCTAACCGGGCCTCAAGTGGGCCCAAAAGCATAGCGTCTAGCTGATGGGTCGAATCTGATATGGGCCATAATTTAGACCAAAGAATGGAAGTCTCTTAAAGGACCGGATTTGATATGGGTCGTAATATGACCCAGAACGTGGTAGGCTATTAACGGGCCGGATCTCATATGGGTCCTTATTAGGCCCAGAACGTGGCAGGCTATTAATGGACCGGATCAAATATTGGCCGGCATTTGGCCCAAAACATGGCAGCATGTTAACGGGCTGGCCCACTAGTGTTTGCAAAATCTTGTGGTCCTTTAGCTAGGCCGGCCCATTATGTTCTGCAAAATCTTGTGGGCCTTTAGCTGGCCCGGCCCATTTAATCTTTATGGGCAACTTTTGGGCGGTCCACGTGTCAACATATCATAGGCGCATCTTGCCCATTGGATGAGTGACATCTGTGCCAACGCGGAGCTGGCACGTGGTTCCATTGGCCAATGAGAATTTTACACGTGGAACATCGCCATTGGTCGTGGCTGTTAGCAGGTTATCAGATCCAAAACTAGACTCAATAGCTTAACGGCGACCCGTTACGGTGGATGCCATGTGTCGGTTACCCTTGACGAAAGCACTTCCATGACGCAACATTTATCATCATGGAAGTGGACACTTCCATGATGATAATTTTTGTATTGTCGTGTTCATTCTGTCATAAGATCGTCATGGATGTACATGCATGACAGAAAACGTGACCTACTTTGACAAACACGTGTCATCACAGAAGTGTATTTTTTTGTAGTGTGTTTTAGTGGATTGGATGGAGGAACACGATGAAGCGAGTCATGGGAGAGCATGATCACCATGGGGCCATGATCCCCTTTGTGGTTTGGCAAGGAGGAGGTCATGTTGCACAAAGAGCACACCATGGAGCAGCACGATGACGATGACACTGGTGGTTTTTACCCAGGTTCGGGCTGCTGAGAAGCGTACAACCCTACTCCTGCTTTTGGTGAATTGGATGAAGGAATCACAACAATATGCAATGCTCAAGCCTGGAAAGTTGGCCTCGGGGGGAGATGCTACACACATACAAGTGTGAGGGGGTACGAATCCCTCTCTAGGTTGCATTGGGCCTCCTTTTATAGCTCAAGGGGTAACCACATTGGCAAAACAAACATTATCTTATGATTAGATAGCCAACAGTGCTATCATACCTACATTGGCAGTTAGGAAAAAGTGCATTGAATGCACTGCTATGTGTCATGCTGAGGGCGAAGCCCGGCAAGACTGTCGTGCTGCTTAACCATCTTCTCCTTATTATCTCGACAAGCCTTTAGACGGGTGTCAAATGATCATGATTTGCCTTCCATCATAATGCCACGTGCTTAGTGAGAGCCACTAAGCTGCTTGGGGGCTCGACACCGCATTGACAAGTGATTGATGTCGTGGTGCAGTGGAGCAGTAGCGATCTGGCACGCGCCTACCGGGGGTAGGGCTTGTCGGGTCTTTTTAGAGGGCGGTGCGCGCTTCGGCCTCCGATGGCCCCGGAGGTGCGGCTGGCATGGTTCGGCTTTGCTCTTGTTTATGGTATCGGCCTTGCCGGGCTCGCCTGGCCGACAAGAGATACTCTTCTAGGAATCTTGACTGGTATGCTTAGCTTGGTGTTCTTGATCCGCTCCTTGATCTTACGAAGAGCGGTTTCTCTAGCTTGGCCTTGCGTTTTGTGTTAGTGCGGAATGCACGACACGCCTATGCACGAGCTTGGTCAACAAACGTGCATGTTCGTTGCACCGACTGGAGCCCCTGGGCCTGGCCCATATGCACCGTTGGGCATCGTTGGGGTAGGCCCTAACAAATGCACAGGCAGGCACCTAGACCTGGGATTGAATTAGCTTCTGATTTTCCCATGAGTCATGTTGAACGACGCGGGCTACCCACATAATGGTCTATGAGCCGCCCACATTCATGATAACGTACAAGTATAGGAGATCATTTCTAGCCTTTTTCGATAAATAAGAGTGTCGAACCCAATGAGGAGCTAAAGGTAGAACAAATATTCCCTCAAGTTCTATCGACCACCGATACAACCCTATGCATACTTGACGTTTGCTTTACCTAAAACAAGTATGAACCTATTTTGCAAGAATAAAACTACGAGTTCTTTGCGAGAATAAATCTATGAATAAATTGCAAGATAATAAAAGTGGATAGCTTTTGTCAACAAGAAAGTCATTTGTCCCTAGTCAATCGATAACAAGTACCGGCAATCATTCTTGCAATTTTATATGAGGGAGAGGCATGAGCTAACATACTTTCTCTACTTGGATCATATGCAGTTATGCTTGGAACTCTAGCAAGCATCCACAACTACTAAAGATCATTAAGGTCGTGAAATCCAACCATAGCATTAAGTATCAAGTCCTCTTTATCCCATACGCAACAACCCACCTACTCGGGTTTAAGCTTCTGTCACTCCCGCAACCCACCATAAGCGAATCATGAACGTATTGCAACGCCCTACAGCGGGGATCCCTCACATTTGCGCGAGACAGAGTGCACCATAGGACATCACCATAAATAAATACACAATCATACCAACCAAGATCACGATTAACCCACATGACAAAATGGATCTACTCAAACATCATAGGATAGCCAAATATCATTGGGAAATAATATATGGAGCTGAGCACCATGTTTAAGTAGATATTACAGAGGGAAGGGGTGTTACACCGCTACATAGAGGGGGAGAGAGTTGGTGTTGATGGCAGCAAGATTGTTGGTGTAGATCACTGTCACAATCCTTGCCCCGACGGCACTCCGGCGCCACCAGGAGCGAGGGGGTGAGAGCCCCCCTCCTTCTTCTTCCTTGACCTCCCCTAGATGTGAGGAGGGTTTCCCCTCTGGTCCATGGCCTCCATGGTGACAGAGGGGCAGGAGCCCCTCCGAGATTGGATCTCCCTCTATGTTCTCTTCTGCTTCACGTTCCCCGGATCTGGCCTTCATGGTTTCTTAAATTCCCGGAGATCCGTAGTTCCGATTGCACAGAAATTTTTACATGATTTTTTCCATAAATTATCTTTATTGCACTAGAAGAAGGGCCCCAACCACCTTACGAGGAGGGCATAAGACTCCTGGGCGCGCTTGGCACCCCCTGATGCGCCCTGTTGTATCTTGGGGGCTGTGGGCCCCCGTTTGCGTTGATTCCACCTCCCAAAAATCACATATATTCTAAAATAATTCTTCGTAAATTTTTCTCCCGTTTGGACTTCATTTGATCTGGATTTTCTGCAAAACAAAAAAGCATGCAACAAACAGGAACTGGCACTGGGCACTAGATCAATAGGTTAGTCCAATAAATCATATAAAAAGTTGCCACAAATATGTGAAAGTTGTATAATATTGGCATGAAACAATCAAAAATTATAGATACGACGGAGACGTATCAACATCCCCAAGCTTAATTCTTGCTCTCCCTCGAGTAGGTAAATGATAAAAAAAGATAATTTTTGATGTGGAATGCTACCTACCATAAACTTGATCATATGTCTAATCATGGCATGAATATTAAGACATAAGGGATTCAAAGCAATAGTATATAATTTGACATAAAGACATTAATACTCGGGCATCCCAACAAACAATCATGTCTTTCAAAATATCAACACTAAAGAAAGCTATCCCTACAAAATCATATAATCTTGTCATGCTCTTCATGCTCTGTCTTCTTAACACAAAGTATTTATCGTGCACAACCCCGATGCCAATTCGAGCAATTGGTTCATAGTTTTTAACGCGCTTCAGCTTTTTCAACTCCCACACAATACATGAGCGCAAGCCATGGATATACCACTATAGGTGGAATAGAGTATGATGATAGGGGTAAACATAGAGAAGACAAGAAAGTAAGAAAGTCTCACATCGACGCGGCTAACCAATGGGATATGGAGATGCCCATCAATTGATATCAACATGAGGACTAGGGATTGCCATGCAACATGCACTAAGAGCTATAAGTGTATGAAAGCTCAATATGAAAACTAAGTGGGTGTGCATCCAACTTTCTTGCTCATGAAGACCTAGGGCATTTTGAGGAAGCCCATAATTTGAATATACAAGCCAAGTTCTATAATGAAAAATTCCCACTAGTATATGAAAGTGACTACATAGAAGACTCTCTATATGAAAAATATGGTGCTACTTTGTAGCACAAATATGGTAAAGATAGTAACAATGCCCCTTCTTCTTTTTTCCTTTTTTTCTCTCATTGTCCGGAGTCTCATCTCGACTTGTGGGGAAATCATAGTCTCCATCATCCTTTCCTCACTGGTTCATGCTCTAATAATGAATAATGATGATCATCACACTTCTATTTACTTATAACTCAAAAGAAATAAAAATTACTACTCGATACCTAAAACAAAATATGACTCTATATGAGTGCCTCTGGCAGTATACCAAGATGTGCCATGATCTAGCATAACAACGATATCAAAAAATGGACAAGCCATGGAAATATCATGTAGCTATCTTACGATCATGCAAAGCAATATGACAATGAATACTCAAGTCATCAAAATGGAAGCGGTGGAAGTTGCATGGCAATATATCTTGGAATGGCTATGGAAAGGCCATAATAGGTAGGTATGGTGGTTGTTTTGAGGAAGATATAATAAGGCTTAAGTGTGATAGAGCGTATCATATCACGGGGTTTGGATGCACCGGTGAAGTTTTCACCAACTCTCGAGGTGAGAAAGGGCAATGCATGGTACCGTAGAAGCTAGCAAATTGCGGAAAGGTAAGAGTGCGTATAATCCATGGACTTTATTCATAAAGAACTCATGTACTTATTGCAGAAGTTTATTAGACCTCAAAGAAAAGTACTACTACGCATGCCCCTTGGGGGATAGATTGGTAGGAAAATACCATCACTCGTCCCCGACCACCACTCATAAGGAAGACAATCAATAATAAATCATGCTCCAACATCATAGCATAATGAGAAACTATACGTGCATGCTTCGAGAATCACAAACCTTAACACCAATATTCTTACTAACCACAACCGTTTACTAGTACCTCCCACATATTCCATCTCTATATCGCAAAACTATTGCAAGGAATCAAACATATCATATTCGGTGATCCATAAGTTTTATGTAGGATTTCATGACTAACCATGTAATTGACCAATTACTGTTGACTCTCGAAATAGATACTCCCTCCGCTCCTAAATATAAGTCTTTTTAGATATTGCACTACAAACTACATACGGATGTATATAGACATATTTTAGAGTAGATTTACTCATTTTGCTCCGTATATAGTCCATAGTGGAATCTCTAAAAACACTTATATTTAGGAATGGAGGGAGTATAAGTGAAGCATGAGAGTTTAATTCTTTCTATAAAAGGCCATGCTCTAACAAATATAAGTGAAGCAAAAGATCATTCTTCAAATAGTGTTTTTCTATGTGAAGAGAAACAGGCAATCAAAACTTCAAATGATATAAGTCAAGCACACGAAACATTCTATAAGGCCATACTCAAAAGATATAAGTGAAGTGCAATGAGCATTCTATAAATCAACCATGGATTATCTCATACCAGCATGGTGCATGAAAGAAAAGTGAAAGCTAAATGCAAAAGACGCTCCAAGATTTACTCATATCACATGAACAAAACAAAGATGAAAACATACCGGTACTTGTTGAAGAAAGATGGGTGCCTTCCGGGGCATCCCCAAGCTTAGACGCTTGAGTCTCCTTGAATACTTACTTGGGGTGCCTTGGGCATCCCCAAGCTTGAGCTCTTGCCTCTCTCCTTCTCTCATCTTGATACCTCCTCGATCTTTGATCACTTCATCGACACAAAACTCAACAGAAAGCTCGGTCAGATCCATTAGTATAATAAAGCAAATCACTACTCTAAGTATTGTTACAAACCAATTCATATTTTGTTTTTGTATTGCTGTAATATAACTTTTCCAAAGCTCACACCGCCAATAGAATCGATAGTTTCATCAAAACAAGCAAAACAATGCATCAAAAAATAGAATATGTCCTAAACAGGATAGTCTGTAGCAATCTGAACATCTACCATACTTCTGGTACTCCAATTTCTTTGAAAAATTAGGACGAAATAAACAATTTGTATAGCAATAGTGTGCAAATAGTTTTAGAACCATTTGACGTAACACTAAAAAAATGAAAATTCACGCGCTACAGCCAAAGTTTCTGTTTCTGCACCGCACATACCAACAAGCAATCTAATCATCCTAAAGGCAAACCTTGGCACAGTAATTTTACAATAGAAAGGATTTGTACAAGGGTATAATTATTTTTGTTGAAAAGTTTTTGTAGTTGAGATTCACAAAGTTTTCATGGGCATGAACAAAGTTCAAGGAGCTGCCCCACTTCAACAGTGCTCGTCTCTCTCACTTTCACTTTCCTTTTTGCGAAGTTTTATGTTCCCCTTTATATTATTATTTTTGTTTTTGAACTTTATAAATGCACTCAACAGAAATAAAATGACACTCTAAAGCTTTTGGGTTGTCTCCTTGGTAGTGCTTTCTTTAAAGCCATTAAGCTAGGCATAAAGTGCTCAAGTAATGAATCCACCTGGATCCCAAGGTATATCAAAGCCAATTTTAATTAGCAATGATTTGGTATTTAGTAGTGAGCACAAATAAACAAATATCATGCAATGACAAAGTCTAACCCTCTTCCTATGCATCAGCATGTCATATAAGAACAATTCATGCACATCGAGTAAATGCCAATACATAGCATAAGCCGTTTCTTGCAATTTTATCGTGTTGGAAACATAGAGAGGTGGAGATGTAGTTCCTCTCTCATAATAATTGTAGGTAGGAGCAGCAAGCACATGCATATTATATTCATCAAAATCATCATGTGCGACGGTAAAAGGCAACCCATCAATGTAATCCTTAATAAGTGCAAACTTCTCCGATATAGTGTAGTTTGGAGAATTCAAAAAGATAATAGGACTATCATGGATGGGTGCGATAGAAACTATTTCATTCTTAATATAAGGAACCATAGAAAGTTCATATCCATAAGCATAATTCATATTGGCATCATGGCCACAAGCATCAAGTTCATCAAAAAGGGTTATTTCAAAAGAATCAACGGGATCATAGCAATTATCATAGAATTCATCCTTTGGTAAGAATGAAGGGAAATTAAACTGTGTATGAGTTGAAGAGTTACTCTCATTAGAAGGTGGGCATGGGTAGCTAATCTTCTCTTCCTCCTTTTGTTCTTCGCTCTCCTCCTCATCTTTTTCATCCAATGAGCTCATAGTTTCATCAATTTCTTCTTTCATAGACTCCTGCAAATTATTAGTCTCTTCTTGGACAGCGGAGACTTTTCAATAAATACATCAATATCGGAATTGTATTTGTAATTATCATAGCAATATTTAAGGATGGAAAAAATTTCAGGTCTATAAACATCATCATCAAAAGCTTCATACTTTCAAAACGAAGATTCAATTTCATAAGCACCCTTAAAAGCAACAAATTCTTCTATTCGTTACACATCATAATAATCATATCTACCATTGGCATAAGAAGCCAAGGTTTCATTATCATTGAACTTGCATGAATAGGGAAGGTGTGGAGCATTGATCCTAGAGCAACAAGTAAAATCATATCTCCGATATAAATTCCAAGCATACCAATGTAACATTTCAATTTGATCCCATAAGAGTTTCCCTTTTTGTGCTAAGCGATAATCCCTAAAGTATTCACATTGATCCAACGTGCCTCCCATTATCATGTTGAATAGGGTTTTCTCAGGATTATCAAAGTAGTGCATAATATTTTTCACATAACAAGCATCGAGGGTTTTAGGAGGTTCTGTTGGCGTCCTGGACATGGCGGTAACCAGCCCTGCCTGCCTACGGCCCACCACGTGGCTCCATCGACGGCCTGGTACAGCCCAGCTTCACCATCATCAAGACAAGACCCTTGCGAGGGGCCAAGAATCCCGGGGCGGACGACGCCAAGACCCCCAAGGGGATCGGCCTCCTCAGTCTGGCTCCCGAGGGGCGGAGAGTTCTATGCAAGGTCTATCTCACGAGCTTAGCTAACGTGAGCCATGACTACCAAGGCCAGGCGGGCGCCAGGCGGGTGCAGAGCGCATGTTTCCTCTTTGGTGCATGGGAGGTAAGCCACAGGCGCGGAGTCCTGAGGAATCAGCCAAAGGTTTCCATTCTGCTAGAGCGAGACCAAGACCGTCAGGATGGCAGGATGGAGGTCATCGACGAGCCCATCGCAGTGTCATGACCAGAGGCTTTTCACAGGCGAAGACTACTTTTGTCAGATAAGCTGTACTACTTGTCCCCTTTCGAAACCGGCCGTTGTGGGATCCCTTCCCTCCAACATTTGGGAAGAGGACCAAGGCGACTATAAAGAGGGCTAGCCACCACCATAGAAGGGGAGGCACAAGACAAGTCGAACTGGCTCACACCACACCAGCTCTCTCGAGCTCAAGAACACCTCACCTCCTGAGGCCAGTTCATCCACTGTACTAGTTCATCCTTAGCCCTCCGAGGCAATCCACCAAAATGCTGGAGTAGGGTATTACACCACAAGGTGGCCCGAACCAGGATAAACTATTGTGTCTCTTTGTCTCTTTGAGCTTCACGCGCTAGGCTTACGAGCATCACGAGTAGGCAGGCTGGGTAGTTTGAGATCTCCGCATGCAACCCAGAGTTCGAACCTCTCAAGGGTTTGCGGATCCCATAATCTGACATTTGGCGCGCCGGGTAGGGGTGCGTCGGATCTTCTCTTCCGTCGATCGATCCACCGCCACTCCGACACCTCCATGGCCGACGCGCGCCGGGCTCGCGCTGAGCGTTGGGCCGCAATCGCCGCCCACGTTGCTCAGACGGCTCCGGTGGATGATGGTTGTGCCTGTCGCGCTCCGTCTCCGGTTGCCAATGCCACCACGGGCCCTGTCTGCCATGAGCAGCAAGCTTCATCGCTGCACCCGTCGGTGAACCGTGATGGGCGCACCGCTACTCCGTCACTGACCCAAACAGCTTCGTCATCCCATGCGTGTCACGGCCAGGCGGATGCGCAGGCCGCTCTGCTCATGGCGCCGTAGTTCCTTCGCTACCGCCCGATTGGTGACCCCTACGAGGAGTGGCTTGAGCGGATCGCTGAGCTCGTCAGCGTCGCACATGGGGTCTCCGCCGAGCTGGCTTGCTCGCCGCCTCAGCAACCACCTGCAGCGGGCGATGTGGCGCACGGTGCTCCTCCACCACCTCCGGCCTAGGGCATCATCATCAAGCCAAGGCGTGTGGCTCCACGGTGCGAACCGCCACGCCCTGCGCCGGCCTGGGAGGATGTGAGCTGCCAGGTGGTGCAGCGACCACAAGGGGAAGCGCGTGTGCTTCCAGCACCCCAGCACCAGGCCCGCGTACCGCCGCAGGAGGTGGCGGTGCGCGTGCACCAAGACCAGTTTCTGCCTCCTTAAAGACCTCCAGCGGCCATGGCAGGATGCCGCGCGTTCACTCCGGAGCTCTGCAACGTCGTCTGGCCAAGAAAGTTCAAGCCTGACCTGCCTCCACGCTACAATGGCACCACCCACCCCACCGAGTTCCTGCAGCTCTACGAGCTGAGCATCGAGGCGGCCAGCGGCGACGAGAAGATCATGGCAAACTGGTTCCCGATGGCCCTCAAGGATGGCACACGTTCTTGGCTCCTGAACCTGACCGAGGGGTCGGTTTCTTCCTGGGAGGAGATGTGCAGCCGCTTCATCGCCAACTTCCAGGGCACTCGCGGCCGTCCGCCGGCTGCGAGTGACCTGCGTCGCATCAAGCAACAACCTGGAGAGACCCTCCAGAAGTATATCCAGTGCTTCAACAACATTCGCCTCAAGATCCCCATGGTGTCGGACGAGGCCATCATCTCAGTGTTCACCGATAGCATCCGCGATGTCAAGATGAAGGAGGAGCTCGCCATCCACGAGGATCTCTGCACCGCTCTAGAGATGTTCAACATGGCGAACAAGTGCTCAAGGGCTGAGGAGGGGCGCCTCTCCCTCCTCGAGCTCCCGATGCTGATCCAGAAGACAAGAAGACCAAGACCAAGGATGTGAAGCGCAAGGGGCCGGCCGTGCTTGCGGCCGAACCAGAGACGAAGTGCGGCTGTGACCACCCCGAGTCATCCAACAGAAACCGTCCGTTCTGCGAATTCCACAACATTCACAGCCACAACACCAACGACTGCCAAGAGCTCAGGGCCCTCTGCGACGGGCGCCTCGGTCGATGCCCCGAGCGCAACGATCAGGGCTACGGTCGTGGAGGTGGCCGAGGTGGCGGATGCTGGGACGGACGCGACCATCGTCAGGAGTGGCGCGACCATCCTCGTGAGGACCCATGGCAGGGCCAGCTTCACGAGGGTGCCTGGAGGGAGCAGCCTTGTGAGGAGCTCCCTCGGGGCAATGCAGCTCTGCCTCCTCTACCTCCACCACCAAGAAGGAATGAAGATCACCACCAGGACGAGGGGGCTGGGGGCTTCCAGGAGCCTCGAGCCATTGCCTGCATCTTGAGCGGCTCACAAGCCCAAGCTTCCCACCGCATCTTCAAGGAGTTCACGCGTGAGGTGAACGCGACGCTCCCCAAGCCCGAAACAACTCGCCCTCTCAGGTGGTCCAAGTGCGCCATCACCTTCAACCCCTCAGACCAGCTCAAGTGCGTGGCCACCACTGGCGCGCTCCCCATGCTCTGCTCCCCCGTCATGAGCAATGTGGTTGTCACCAAGAATCTCATTGATGGCGGAGCAGGGCTCAATGTTCTGTCTGTTTAGACGTTCGATAGGCTCCAAGTGCCATACTGCTAGCTTCACCCAACCAAGCCATTTTCAGGGGTGACCAGCGGTTCTACACACCCGATAGGGCAGGCTCGCCTCCCTGTCACCTTCGGCGAGCGCAACAACTACCACACCGAGCTCATTTCGACGTCGCAGACATCCGCCTACCCTACAACGCCATCCTAGGATACCCGACACTGGCCAAGTTCATGGCTGCTACGCACCACGGCTACAATGTCCTCAAGATGCCAGGAAGCGGCGGTGTCATCATGGTCAAGTGCCAAGAGAAAGACGCGGTGTGCTCCCTCGAGCGCGCCTTCCAGGCTGCAGCGGTCTAGAACCCTGAAGACGAAGACAACATCCTCCCTCCTGAGGTCACCCCCAAGGCGAAGAAGCTGCAGTTGGGACAGGGGTCTCATGAGGGAGCATCGCTCGTGGATGCGGCGCTGAGCCTCACGTCCCCGGATGCGGCACCTTCACCCATCGCATAGGAAGGGGCACCCGGCGCCCCTCTCAGGCTGGGCTCGGGGGCTCTCCTCGGGAGGGCCTCAAACCTAGCCAGGGTCACGAGGGAGGCGCTCATGCACCATGTGGAGGCTCTCTTCAGAGCATGCTACCCAGGAGAAGGCAGCAGGCATGAGGCACCAGACATTCAGGAGTTCATCAGCAAGGCAATCGAGGGGATTCAAGAACAAGGGTTCTGCAAGGCGATCGTTACCTACCGCGAGGCGCAGCTCACTCCCCAACGAGGGTAAGGAGTTCCGTGTCTGCATTGACGTCCCCAAGCTCAACAGGGCCACGTCGGCAGCTCATGTGGCCGTCTCTTGTCGGCCGGTGCGAGGGTCCAGCTCAAAGCTACATCTGCATGCCCTTCGGCCTGCCAGGCGCGGCTGAGGCATTCCAGCGCTGCATGAGGGACACCCTGACAACTTGCGAGGCCAGGCACCAGGTGATCCTGGCGGAGATGGAGGAGCACCTTCAGGAGCCTCACGGTCCCTCTGAGCCTCCCGAGGCTCGCACCGGAGTGGCTCATGAGGAACGACTCCAGCGACGCGTGTTTTTTGGCTACTTTAACACCTCTTCAGCGACGGTACCAGGTGACATCTCTCTAGTCCATTCAGTCTGGGGGCGCCCCTCGGGCTGCATCCCCAGGCTGTGTGGGTCCGGCCCTACGGCATGTATCGTTTTGCATTCACCAGGACTATCTAACCATTTCTGTGAGTTTATCTATGATTGTCACCCTACGATCGCCGCCTCGCGGCCCCCCATGTGTTGTTGGCTAATACCTCTCCTACATCGCTGCATGACAACTCACGTCGGCATGGCGCTTGTGCTCGGGCCCATCCCTGCAACGCTGATAAACCCGGGGATCGAGCTCTGATTCACGGCCCGCCTCGCGTACACCACCTCGCCAGGTCCTCGGTGCCTTTGTCCTGTGCCCTGGGCTGCAGGCCCGCTCCGTAGGGGTTCCCGGTCTTTGCTGTCGTCTAACCTGCAGGTTCATCTGGCGATGGGCCACGAGTCGGCTTGGATAACCACCATCTGGCCTCGCGAGTCGTTTGCACGTTAAAGGGGGGGCCTCTCGAGCATTGTCTCGGGAGCTCCTACTGGCTCTCCAACCCTCACTCCCTGGCCTTGACCACGACAACATGACCTGGCATACCAGCGGTGGCTAAGCTCGCTCGAGGGCTGGGTCCCGAGGATGTAGAGCACCTTGGCGAGCAAGGCAGGAAGGTGGCCAATGGAGGCTGTGCCCAACCGTACCACAGGCGCGAGATCAAGGATCATCTCCCTGATGGACCAAGACACCAAAAGATAAGTCCCGGTTCGCTGCGGCACCAGCTTCGCTCCCCGCACACCCCGCCTCGCAGTTCCATTTTGGCAGTTCTACTCCCCTTTTCGATTCTCTGGGCAGCTGCTTGCACACCAAAGGGGACCTCGTGAGCATCGTGTCTCGCAAGCTCTTACCGGACCTCGGGCCGCTCACCTCCTAGCCTTGACCACGACATCGCGACCTGGCATACTAGCGATGGCTGAAGCCTGCCTGAGGACTGGGTCCTGTCGGTGTAGAGCGTCGCGCTGCCTAGGGAAAAGAAAAGGGTGGAACCGTGCCAAACTAGCATATGCGAGTTCATTACAAGATCAAAAGAAGCGACGCAGATATTAAGTACATTCCGATCCTTACAAACCCCACGTGGGCTGATCTTCATTCCGCGTAGGGAATGCAACTACTAGGCCCTATGGTTTTGCTGGCGACGTCGGGCAACAGCCGCTGCCACACTCCGGCCTCGACGGGAGCTTGGCGGCACATAGCTATCGTCGCTCGACTCCGGAGAATCACTGGGCTCAGGAGAGTCGCTGGATTTCCAGGAGTCGCCACTGCTGCTTGACGAAGCGTTGAAGTGGACAATAGCAGGTCCAGCACCTGCGGCTGCATCCCTCGCGCTGTCTCCACTGGGGCAGCATTCCAGCCATTCGCCCACCTCATTGAAGACCTTGAAGAACAGTGTGGCCATGCCATCATACTCAAAGTGGATTGTCAGGGCTCCCTCTGCGCGGCAAGCCCGGGCGATCTCGCCCCATCCTCGCATCATGAAGACGTCTCCAGGCGGCACCACCTCGACTTCAGCTCTGGTGGCCAAGCTGCGACACCCGGTGTGTTGCAGCCATAGGTCAACCGGCCCCCTTGGAGGCAGCTCGCAGATGAAGAACCGCGGGAGTCGGATCCAGGTGTCTGGAGGCATTGCCGCCCACACCACGAACTCACGCAAGCTACCCTCAGCGTGGGTCCGAGGTGCAGTCTGCAGGGCAATGGCGGCCCTGACGCCATCATTAGGTGCCACTCAACAGAGCACATCTTCATCCTGATCATGGGCATATAAGGGGAGGGGGAAGCTAGGCGGAGGCCTCGATTGCCAAAGCCTGGTCACCTCTCGCCCCGCGCTAGCGTCGTGAGGGAGGCGGAGCCGTTTCTTCGGCGGGAGTGGGTCGGACTCTCCCTAGGAGCCTTCCCCTTCTCGGCCTCAGAATACCTCCTGTTGGGCGCCATGGAGGCAAGATGGAGAAGAGAAGAAACAGGCAGAAGCAGGACGAAGGAGAGATGGGCGAGGGGTTCCATCCTTCCCTCACATTTATAGCAAAGGAAGGCCAACCGGTGGCCTCCACGACCTCGCACCATCATGACCTTCTGCATGCCGCATCGTCCCGTCAAGTCAAGCAGTTGCCAAGGCAGCATGGGGAAGCAAAGTCGCCCACGTCCCATCAATAGCCACGCGTCATCAAGGCCACAGGCGGTTAGGGCCTGTGGCGCTCCATACTTGCCCTTCGGCTTCGCCTGGAAGACAAGTCCGAGCGTGCCTTGGGCCCGGGGGCTACTGTCAGCGTCCTGGATATGGGGGTATCCAGCCCTGCCTGCCTGCAGCCCAGCACGTGGCTCCATCGACGGCCTGGTACAGCCCAGCTTCAGCATCAACAACACAAAACCCTCCTGAGTGGCCAAGCCTCACGGGGCGGACGACGCCAAGACCCCCGAGGGGATCAGCCTCCTCAGGCTGGCTCCCAAGGGGTGGAGAGTTCTATGCAAGGTCTACCTCACAAGGCTCAGCTGACATGAGCCATGACGTCAAAGGCCAGGCGGGCGCCAGGCGGGCGCAGAGCGCAGGTTTCCTCTTCAATGCAAGGGAGGCAAGCCACAAGCGCGGAGTCATGAGGAATCAGCCAAAGGTTTCCATTCTGGTGCAATGAGACCAAGACCGCCAGGATGGCAGGACGGAGGTCATCGACGAGCCCACCGCAGCGTCATGACCAGAGGCTTTTCGCAGGCGAAGACTACTTTTGTCAGGATAAGTTGTACTACTTGTCCCCTTTCAAATCCAGCCATTGTGGGTTCCCTTCCCGCCAACATTTGGGAAGAGGACAAAGGCCACTATAAATAGGACTAGCCACCACCATAGAATGGGAGGCACAAGACAAGTCGAACTGGCTCACACCACACCAGCTCTCTCGAGCTCAAGAACATCTCACCTCCTGAGGCTAGTTCATCCACTGTACTAGTTAATCCTCAGCCCTCCGAGGCAATCCACCAAAACGCTAGAGTAGGGTATTACACCATAAGGTGGCCCGAACCAGGATAAACTAATGTGGCTCTTTGTCTCTTTGAGCTTGACGCGCTAGGCTTAGGAGGATCGCGAGTAGGCATGTTGGGTAGGCTGAGATCTCTGCACGCACCCCAGAGTTCGAACCTCTCAAGGGTTAGCGGATCCCATTATGTGACAGGTTCCCCATCTCCATGTGTAGCAAGTACCACAAAATTGTTTTGGTGTTTTGTGTTCCATACCCATAACTAAAGATAGAGAACAACTTAGAGCAGAAAATAAAAACTACTTAGTGATAAAGCAAACAAGCACACACGAGAATATTCACCCCACGCTATTGCTCCCTGGCAATGGAGCCAGAAAAATGTCTTGATAACTCACAAGTATATGGGGTCATTTGTAGCATTCTTCGATAAATAAGAGTGTCAGACCCAATGAGGAGCTAAAGGTAGAACAAATATTCCCTCAAGTTCTATTGACCACTGATACAACTCTACGCACACTTGACGTTTGCTTTACCTAAAACAAGTATGAAACTATTTTGCAAGAATAAAACTACCAGTACTTTGTGAGAATAAATCTATGAATAAATTGCAAAATAATAAAAGTGGATAGCTTTTGTCAACAAGAAAGTCATTTGTCCCTAGGCAATCGATAACAAGTACCAGAAATCATTCTTGCAATTTTATATGAGGGAGAGGCATGAGCTAACATACTTTCTCTACTTGTATCATATGCGAATCATGAACGTATTGCAACACCCTACAGCGGGGATCCCTCACATTTGCGCGAGACGGAGGGCACCATAGGACAACACCATAAATAAAATATACAATCATACCAACCAAGATCACGATTAACCCACAGGACAAAACGGATCTACTCAAACATCATAGGATAGCCAAATATCATTGGGAAATCATATATGGAGTTGAGCACCATTTTTAAGTATAGATTACAATGGAGAGAAGGGGTGTTACACCACTGCATAGAGGGGGGGAGAGTTGGTGTTGACGGTAGCAAGACTATTGGTGTAGATTGCCGTCACGATCCTTGCCCCGGCGACACTACGGCAACACCGGGATAGAGGGGGAGAGAGCCCCCTCCTTCTTCTTCTTCCTTGACCTCCCCCCTAGATGGGAGGAGGATTTCCCCTCTGGTCCATGGCCTCCCTAGCAGTAGAGGGGCGGGAGCTCCTCCGAGATTGGATCTCCCTCTATGTTCTCTTCTATTTCGCGTTCCCCAAATCTGGCCCTTCATGGTTTCTTAAAATCCCAGAGATCTGTAACTCCGATTGTGCTGAAATTTTTACATGATTTTCTCCATAAATTATCTTTCTTGCGTAAGAGGAAGGGCCCCAACCGCCTTACTCGGATGGCATAAGACATCTGGGCATGCCTGGCACCCCTAGCGTGCCCTGGTGTATCTTGGGGGCTGTGGGCCCCTATTTGCATTGACTCGACCTCCCAAAAATCACATATATTCTTAAATAATTCTCCGTAAAATTTTATCGCGTTTGGACTTTTGTTTATATGGATTTTCTGCGAAACAAAAAACATGCAACAAACAGAAACTAGCACTGGATCAATAGGTTAGTCCAATAAATCATTTAAAAATGTTGCCAAAAATATGTAAAAGTTGTATAATATTAGCATGAAACAATCAAAATTATAGATACAACAAAGACGTATCAATTCACGAGGAGGTAACTACCATTTTACTTGCCCCACTACTACTGTCGTTTCTGCCACGTACGCCGCATGCACTGCGCAGGGTTGGTGGCGAAGGCGCAGGGCGCTAAAATGAGTGCCATGGCAGAAAGCTCGACACTGTTGATAGGCATAGGAGGGCGGTCGGAAATTTCGGACATTGCTAGTGATGCAGACACACCGGATTGGTCGATCGTGGCAGTTGCCAGGTAGAGGGGAGCCAACCCCCTGCCACGTTCCACTATAGAAGGGAACGTGGAGCTGGTCGAAGGGACTCACCCACGCATCTCTTCCTCCTTCTTGCGCTCCTCTTCCGCCATAGTTAGGGGGAGAGGGTGTGGCCGTGCTCTAGCAGTGTCGGTGGGAAACGACACCTATGGGATCACTAGAATCCCACCTACACCTATGGGATCACTGGAATCCCTTCTACGGTTGCGGGGCGCGGGGATCATGAGAAGAGCGGGACTAGTAGACAACACAAAGGGGATTTACCCAGGTTCGGGCCACAAAGATGCATAAAACCCTACGATCCTGCTTTGGTGGATGTATTTAGTGTTCTTGAGCTCCTGAACTAGCTCTGGGTGCTGCTAGGTTCGAAAGAGCAGAATCCTTTCCCAGTGTGCCACGGGCCTCCTTTTATAGGCGAAAGGGGATGCCACAGTGGCACACAGGAGGTGGAAGGTGCTACAATGTTTGCGAGCTTATCGCTGGTATTACAGGACAAAGTGCATTTAATGCAAGGCTTAGGTGTCCCTTCGCTTTATCGGGGACGGGGGCGAGGCCCGTTCCCTCCGTCGCCGCTCCTCCTTGCTTTGACACGCGCCCTGGTCAGCGATGCATGCAGTGCCATGTAGGCAGGCAGGCAGCTGAGGTGGCGCGGTGGTGGAGCCTCCACGAAGGGTTGCATGTTGCCACGCAGGTGCCTGCCCAGCTGGTTGGGTCGGTAGCTACATGCAAACGGCGACGGAGTCTTGTCGGGTGGCCCGGCAAGGGTCTTGCCGGGGCGCGCTGGCGTCCCCGGCAAGGATCTTGCCGGGGGTGTTGTGGGTTCCTTCGGTGAGGATGGTTGCCTTCCTATCCTCATTTGATCTTGACTATTCTTTGTCTTCACAAAGATCTGTATGCCACCACGGAGGTGCCTCCCGAGCCTTGTCCCAATGCATTTGTTAGCGTTGGTGGGCTCAACGGTGGCTCACCCAGCTCGTGCGGGCGAGCTGCCTGGGCAAGGGTCCTTGCCGGGGAAACCTGCTTTGCCCATTCGATCTTTGTGGCCTTGGTCATTGTCGTTGCTTTGTTTGTCTCGTGCCTTCGGCTTCTCTCCGGCTTCCCTTTCCTGCCCTGCTACGCGTAGCCGTGGCGGGAGGCTCCGACTGCCCTTGCACAAGTAAAGGGGTCAAAAGGAGAACCCCTACTTTTGTACACCGACAGGAGCCCCCGGGCCTGGGCCATACATAAGCGCAGCATGTTGTTGGGCCAGGCCCAGAACGGTGCGCGGGCAGTTTGGGGCGGATTTTACCATGGCCATTGTCCCATCTGCAGTGCTTCCCATGACCCGCGTTGAACGCGCGACATGGGGGTCGTGCACGCGTGCATGACGGAAGCATGATGGCGTCACCATGTGGTGGACAGTAAAGAGGCGGCTTGCGTGCCTCTTTGAAACCGCAGGGCCGCCTCCCATTTACTGCCCTTGCTTGGGAACCGTCGCTCCATGCGTCCCACTGCGCCCGCCCCTTGTGCCACGTTTGCCGCATGCATAATGCAAAGTAAATGACAGGCACGCGGGGTGTGGGAAGTCGTGCGCGTGCGGGTCGATTCCCACACGCCTTCAATGGAGCGGGGAGGGCGGTCGACGGCCCCGCTTGCTGTCACTTCAGCGAGCCAGATTGGCTAAGAGGGGGCGGCCGAGCCTCGCCCCCGCCCCTTTATAAAGAGGGGAGTGAGAGTAACGGTGCCTCTCAACTCTTCGCCATCTGCCTCTCCCCATTCATGCTTCCTTTCTTCTCCTGCCATGGCGAGGGGGCGAGGCGACACTTCATCGATGGCGGCGAGGGTTTCGGCCAGACAGCGCATCGCTCCTCCCCAAGAGCTCATAGTGGCGGAGCCGGTCGCTAGAGGAAGGCGGAGGGGGCGAGGTCGAGGTCGTTGTGGTGCTCGAGGGAGAGGAGGACGGGGCGGCAGATCAGCCTCGCCTCCGCCGGCAGCCCCTCCTCCAATGGAGGGCCACGCCGGGCACAATCCCTGCGAGTTCTTTGTCAGGCTGCGCCAGCCCCCGCACCGTCGCCTTCGCCTCCTGACTCCATTCGTGCGGGAGATGGAGCTGGATCCGCCGCAGGCGTTGCGGCTGCACATGAGGGGTTGCGGGAACAGCGGCACATGGTCGACATCGAGTTCCCCGCCCCTCACGTCATGTATCTTCACCGAGGGTGGAAGACCTTCGCTCGCCTCCACAGCTTGACGGATGGGCTCACTCTCCATTTCAAACTAATGGAGGGTGGCCTCCTCTCCGTCAAGATCTTCGGGCACTTTAGGACTCGCGTGAGGTGCTGCGTGGAGAGTTCCTCCGACGATGAAGATTCCTCCTCAAGCAAGAGTGGCGAGGAAGACAATGGCAGCGATGACAAGGTCAGCGGGCAGTAGGATGACGGGTCCGACAAGGTGTCGGGCGCCGCTCCGAGCGGCACCAGCGACCCCATCATCCGTGTCGGCGGCTCCTTGAACTTCTCGGGGTCGTCTCCTTGGGCGGCTGGCGTTGGGAGGCTGCTGAAGAGGAAGAAGGCGGGCGGCAAGGCCGTCAAGTCGGAGTACGCGGGTACCGACGCCTTCATCGTGTATTGACGTCTTGCCGCCTCGTCTTCGAGCTCTACTTTCGGTGCCGCCATCACCATCCAGCCCGTGGACGGCCACCGAGATGTTCTCTTGGTGTCTTCTGCCACTCGTAGCTCCCCTAGGCGCCCCTTTTGCCCTTCTGCTTTCTTGTTCCATTTCCTGAGGAGAGGGACAAGAAAGGGATTATGGGCACCTTATATCTTTTTAGTCTTGTAAGCCTCCGGGCCTTTGTTAACTTTAGAACTTGTAATCCCCTTGTTCATGTTTTTCATTTCGTATGGACTGTACCTGTATGGGATGTTTTTTAATGAAAAAGGGATGTTTGCCGGGTTTTTCGTTCATGGGTAGAACCCGCGACAAGGAGTAAATCCTTGTCACCTTTAAGATAAACATTCTTTCGCCCGGCAACAGGCCTTGTCATCCCCCCACCTTGCTTGACCTTTCTCACGCCCTTGGCGGAGGCAGGGATGTGGTGGGCTTAGGCCCCTCATTTCATTTCCTTGCTGCCGCGACTACGACCAAACTCGGTCCCAGGAGATGAGTCCTAGGGTCCGGAATGGGGGGAGCACGGTAGCCTAAGGATAAAACGAGGTTTCACATACCTCAGTCCATAACGAAACACATGATAGAGGATAGAAGACTCATCTGGATCTGCAACCCCCGGCAACCTTGGCTTGCCGCGGATGGATCCTTGCTCTTGTAGCCCCCGGCAACTTTGGCTCGCCGGGGCTTGGATGCTGGTTCGTCCCCTTTTCTCCAAAATAGCTCGACAAGGATATTTATGTGTCCTGTGAACCAAAGAAGACAGAGAAGAACAGAAAGACACGCACTCGACCTCTAAGCTAGGGGTTAGCCGCTGCTAAGCACTATCAACCCTAACCAAGGAAGAGACTTAACCTAGCATGCATGCTACAACTTAGGGTGCCAGCGCTTCGTTTATTTATGCTCAGGGTTTGCGCCTGGCTTTGTACAAAGGGTTACATGCCTTGCAAGCAAGGCTTGTACAAAAGGGTGGCTTGCCGGGCGGCCCGGCAGCCGCGCCTTATGGGTAAAACTTGCGAAGATGCTCGATGTTCCAGGAGTTGCTCACTGGAACGGCATCTTCGGTCTCCAGCCGGACTGCGCCGGGCCTGGTGACTCGTGTTACCCGATAAGGGCCTTCCCACTTTGGCATCAACTTGTTGGAATTCTTGGCCCACTAAACGTGCCGAAGAACAAGGTCGTCGTCCTCAAAGCTCCGGGCACGAACCTTGCGGCTATGGTAGCGGCACAAGGCTTGCTGGTAGCGTGCTGCTCTCACAGCCGCCCGGAGACGATCTTCCTCAAGGAGCGGTGCGTCATCTTACCGCAACCTCTCTTGCTCAAGATCATCATAAGTGAGCACTCAAGGTGACCCGTATATGAGTTCCGTGGGGAGAACTGCTTCTGTCCCATAAACCAGGGCAAAGGGTGTCTGGCCGGTGGCTCGATTTGGCGTGCTCGACCAAAGAACCGCCGACAACTCATCAATCCGGCGCCTCCCACTTTTGTGCAGCCTGTCAAAAGTCTTCGTCCTTAAGCCTCGCAGGACTTCAACATTTGCTCTCTCCGCTTGGCTGTTGTTCCCTGGATGTGCCACGGAAGCAAAACAGACCCTGCTGCCGAGATCCTCAATGTATTGCATGATGGCGTGGCTCGTGAACTGGGTGCCGTTGTCGGTGATGATCCTGTTGGGCAGCCAAACGGCACACTAGTCCCTTGAAGAACTTGATGGATGGCTGCGCTGTCATCTTCCTCACTGCTTCCACTACCGGCCACTTTGTGAACTTGCCAATTGCGACGTACAAGTACGCAAAGCCCCCGACTGCACGGGGGAAGGGGCCCAAGATGTCGAGCCCCCAGATCGAGAAGGGTCAGGAGAGAGGGATAGTTTGTAGGGCTTGAGCTGGTTGATGGAGCTTCTTTGAATGGAACTGGCATGCTTCACACTTGGTTACTAGTGTCGTCGCATCCTGGAGGGCGGTGGGCCAGAAGAAACCTTGCCGAAAAGCCTTGCCGGCAAGGGCCCTCGACCTTATGTGGGAGCCACATATGCCTCCATGTATCTCTGCCAACAGCTTTAGTCCTTCCTCCCAGGAGAGGCACATCAATTTCACCCCATTCGGTCTTCTTCTCTATAATACGTTATCAATGAATTGGTACAGAGTAGACCGACGGGCTACTCTTTTTGCCTCTTCATGCTCCTCAGGAAGCTCTCCTTTCTGGAGAAATCGGACGGTGTGCTGCGCCCATGCCGGAGCCTGTGGCTCGACGACAAGGTCCAAAGGAATCTCTTCCGCCACGGGGGCGGCCGTCTCTACGGCCATGACATGAGGTCCTGCCGGAGTCGACTATCCCGCGGCAGGATCGGCATCCATGGCAACATCTTCGCCAGCGGCTCCAGGGAGCTCGACGGGGAAGTACTTGTCGGGGCCTAGCTTCCTCCGCTTGTTCTGCCTGGTCGATGGCTCAACGGATGGTTGAGTTAACTGAAGCACAAAAGTACCTGGTTCCACAGGTAGCTTGAGGGCAGCACACTTTGGTAGGTAGTCGGCGATGTTGTTCTCCGCCCGAGGGACATGCTCTGCTTGTATACCGTCGAAGCGCTTCTCCAGTTTCCTCACCTCATCCACATAAGCTTCCATCAACGGGCTTTGATAATCTTTGTTAATTTGCGTGGCGATGAGCTGTGAGTCGCTCCTGACGATGAGCTTTTTGACTCCGAGGTCTACCGCGATCCTGAGACTGGCAAGCAAACCCTCGTACTCCTTGGTGTTGTTGGTTGACATCTCCCGGGGGAAGCGCATCTGGCCAACATACATGAGGTGCTCTCCGGTGGGTGCGATAAGCAGCACACCAGCACCGGCGCCTTGCAGCGAGAAGGCACCATCAAAGTACATGATCCTGTTGCGGCTCGTTTTCTTGCCGGGGAGAGTGGTCTGTTGTACCTCTTCATCGTGCGTCGAGGTCCAGTCTGCAACAAACTCCGCCAAGATTCTGCTCTGAATCATCGAGGTACTTTTGAACTTCAAACCGGAACTTGACAGCTCCAGGGCCCATTCCATGATCCTCCCCGTCGCATCTGGGTTATGCAGTATCCGTTGCAATGGGAGGCGGGTGACCACCGTGATCTCGTGCGCCTGGAAGTAACGACGCAGCTTCCTCGAAGCCATAAGGAGGCCGAAGAGCAGCTTTTGCACACCTGAGTACCTCAACCTAGCCCCCCCTGCAAGAGGGAGCTGACGAAGTAAACTGGGTGCTATACCATTTTCTTCTTCTGCGCCTCTTTGCCCGGTCGCATGGGTCCTGCCGTGCTGGCGCCAGTCTTGCCGGGACCGAGCCCTGCCGGGGACTTGGTCTTGTCGGGACCGAGCCCTGCCCGGGATGGTTCTAGCGTGCCAATCGTTGACTCTGCCGCTGCCGCTGTCTCCTCATCGATCTCTCTCTGCGCCACTAGTGTGGCGCTAACCACTTGATTTGTTGCCGCTAGGTAAAGCAGCAACGGTTCTTGTGGTTTGGGCGCAACCAGCACTGGGGTAGAGGAGAGGTATTTCTTCAAATCTTGCAGCGCTGCCTCGGCCTCTGGGGTCCACTCCACTGGCCTGCCTTCTTTAAGATCTTGAAAAAAGGAAGGGCACGCTCCGCGGACTTGGAGATGAACCAGCTCATGGCAGCAACGCAACCAGTGAGCCGGCGCACGTCCTTGATCAGGTAGGGTGCCTCAATCTACTCGATGACCTTGATCTTATCTGGGTTTGCTTCAATCCCACACCGGGACACAAAGAACACGAGAAGCTTGCCGGACGGGACACCAAAGACACACTTCTCAGGGTTCAATTTGAGGTTGATCATGTGCAGGTTCCCAAATGTTTCCTCCAGATCTTGCACAAGTGTTGCTTTGTCCTTGATTTTGACCACTATGTCATCCATATAAGCTTCCATATTTCTGTGTAGCTGGGGCTCAAAAACCAATTTGGACTGCTCTTGCAAAGGTTGAGCCAGCACTCTTCAACCCGAAAGGCATCCGTGAAAAGAAAGACGTACCACATGGGGTGATGAATGTTGTCTTTTCCTCGTCTTCTTTTGTCACGAAGATCTGGTGGTATCCCGAGTAGGCGTCAAGGAATGATAGCCGGTCACACCCAGCCGTGGAGCCAATAATCTGGTTGATGCGCGGTAACGGGAAGGGATCCTTTGGACAGGCCTTATTGATGTCTGTGTAGTTAATACACAACCTCCACTTCCCATTTGCCTTGCGCACCACTACCGGATTGGCCAACCACATTGGATGGAGTATTCCTCTCACCAAGCCTGCCGCCTCTAGCTTTCTGATTACCTTTGTGATGAACTCCTGCCTCTCTAGAGCTTGCTTCCTGACCTTCTGCTTGACGGGCCGCGCATGAGGACAAACAACAAGGTGGTGCTCAATCACCTCCCTGGGAACGCCGGGGATGTCGGAGGCTTGCCATGCAAACACATCGACATTCGCCCGCAGGAAGGAGACGAGCTCGCTTTCCTATTTGCCACCAAGGGTGGAGCTTATGGTAAAAGACCCCCCCCCCCCGCGCCGTCCTCCTTAACGGGCACCTTCTTGGTCTCTGGCGGTGTGGCTCTGGACTTCTTGCTTTTGCCGGCGGAGCTCTCTGGCACGTTCTCAACGGAAGCGCAACACCCCGAAGATGTGCGCTTGCCGGAGTGGGTGTGAGAGGTCTCGCTGATATTCTCTCCCCCCCCCCCTCGGGGCTCCCTTGGCAGGAGCAGTTGCCTTAGCGGCAGCTGCTGCAATTGCTTCCCGATAGAGTTGGTCAGCGCAGATCAACGCATCTTTCTTGTCGGAGGGTACGGTGATGATGTTCATCGACCCGGGCATCTTCAGCATGTTGTAGGCGTAGTGTGAAGCCACCATGAACTTGGCTAGTGCCGGGTGGCCGAGGATCCCGTTGTAAGGCAAGGGGATCTCAGCCACATCGAAAACAATCCTTTCCGTCTTGTGGTTCAGCTCACCTCCGAAATGTCACAGGCAGCATGATCTTTCCCTTTGGCTGGCTCCTCCCCGGGTTAACCCCTTGGAACATGCCCGTTTCCTCGAGGTCTCCATCAGGGATTTGCAGCCTTTTGACCACAACAGGCGAGATCAAGTTCAGGCCGACCCCACCGTCAACCAACATCTTCGTCACCTTGAGGTTGCAGATTGTTGGTGAAACCAACAATGGCAAGCAACCGACCGCAGTAGTTTGGTCGGGGTGGTCCTTGGTGTTGAAGATGATGGGCGTGCTGGACCATTTCAACGGCTTTCGTGCGTCGAACGATGGCTCCACCGCTATGACCTCACGCGACCACTCCTTGAGTTGGTGGTGGGATGTATGCAGCAAGGCGCCACCTTCGACACACATGGCCTCTGTGGCTTTCTGAAACTCGTGGTCGCCGGACTCGTCGTCCTCGTCATGATCATCGTCTTCCTGCTTCTTGTCGCGGCCCCGGGAGGGCCTCTCTTGCTAATTATCCTTGCTGCGGCGGCCTCCTTGGCCGCCATGCTTCTTGCCAGACCTTTCGGCACCATCTGGGCCTTTCTCCTTGTCCCGCCGCTCATACTCGGCTTTCTGCTTCTCGGCAAGCAGCTCTACCTGCCAGCAGTTTTGGAGATCATGGCCCTTAGTGCGGTGGATCCTGCAGTACTGCTTGTCGGAGCCTCCTGGCTTGTCGGTAGCCGCCAAGGCCCGGCAAGTGTCACACCCGGCAACCTCCTTGCCGGGGTCGCTCGCCTTGGTCTTTTTGGTGGTGCCGGTATCGTCGGATCCCTCGAGGGCAAGCACGGCCTTGCCCTTGTGCTTCCTGTTACGGCATCGGGCCTTCTTCGCTGGGGTGACGGTGTCATCCGTGGAGTCGGTTTCCGCACCGGCGTCTTCGCCCGAGTACTTCCTTCACTCGTCAGCACGAGTGCACCGATCGGCCAGAACATAAAGTTCAGCCACATCTCTGACCTTGTTCATCGCCAACTCTTCACGCATCTTACGATTGCGCACATTCTGGTGGAACACACTGATCACGGCAGCGGGATGAACGTCTGGGATGTTGTGCTGCACTCGGCTGAACCTTTGGATGTACTTGCGCAAGTTCTCCCCTTCCTTCTAGGGGATGATGTGTAAATCACTCGCCTGGCCATGAGCCTGGTGACCTCCGGTAAAGGCGCCAACAAACTCATGGCACAGATCCACCCAAGATGAGATGGAATCCACCGGCAAGTGCATCAACCATGGCATAACATTAGGCTTGAGGGCCAACGGGAAGTAGTTGGCAAGCACCTTATTGTCGCGTGCCCCAGCAGCTTGCATCACGATGGTGTAAATGCTGAGGAACTCTGACGGGTGAGTCTTGCCATTGTACTTCTCACCAACGTCGGGCTTGAACGTACGGTGGGAGGGCCACTAGAACTGCTGCAGCTTATGGGTGAAAGCTGGAAAACCCACCTCGTAAGGTAAGCCACCGTAGCCTCCCGGCGCTGGGCGGTCCATAGCGGGCCCCGCCCGCCTGTCCGACTGGTGGCGTGCGTCACGTCGGCGCTCGATCGTTGTTCGAGCATCCTCATGAGCCCGCTCCCGAAGGACTTGACCCTGATCACAGTTGGTTCACCGGTCGGACGACGCGATGGAGATACCGTCTCGAGTGTTGTCGCGACAAACCGACGCCCGGGGTGGCCGGGACGGAGGAGGGGAGTGCACCCTGGCTGCATCGCCTCCAGCATGGTCTCCGCTGGCATGCGGTGGCCCGGTGGAGCGACGGCCTACGGGTCCAGCCGGCCGCAACTCATCGTTGTTGGTGATGCTGACGAGGCTTCGGACGGTGGCCCTCCACTCGTCGAGCTTCTCCGCGGCGGGAGGAAAATCGAGGAGCAGCTGCGCGCGCTAGGTCTTCCGTTGGCGTGGGTGGCGGCAAGATCTAGGTGGACCGCGATGCGCCTCGACTTCTAACCGCATTAGAAGGAGCTGCGTCACGGCCCAGCAGCCGTTTGCCACCTCCATCAGCACCTCGGCGCGCATGCCGGCCCTACTCATCACATGATGGGCGCACGGGACTCTTCCCAGGGCGGCACGCTGGGTCATCGACAGGGTGACACTGCTCATCACGCACAACCTGAGAGGAGCGCGCCGTGGGCGCCGGTGTTGGCGTCTTGGAGGTCGCCGTGCCACCGCCTAGCGGGACAGCGGCGCCACTGGAGGTCCCCATGCCGCCTGCGGGGGGGGGGGGACTCCACCTCCGGAGCCCGCGACAGTGGCTCGTTGCCTGGCGTGCGAACAATGCCACTTGCCAGGACTGGACCATCATGGTGATTTAGATGTTCACGGGCCGCGCCACGTGTTCTCTCCGCGACTGGCCCGCTAGCGGTCTGCGCCGGTACCAACCCGGTCCCAGACGAACCGGTCGCCGTGGTCGTCTTCTTCTTAGGAGCCATGGCGATGAAGAACAGCTGGGTCAACTGCTAGACCAGATTCTCACAATTGCGCCCCCTACCTGGCGCGCCAAAGATGTCGGTGGGAAACGACACTTATGGGATCACTGGAATCCCTTCAACGGTTGCGGGGCGTGGGGATCGTGAGAAGAGCGCGACTAGTAGACAACACAAAGGGGATTTACCCAGGTTCGGGCCGCAAAGATGCGTAAAACCCCACGATCCTGCTTTGGTGGATGTATTTAGTGTTCTTGAGCTCCTGAACTAACTCTGGGTGCTGCTAGGTTCGAAAGAGCCGAATCCTTTCCCAGTGTGCCACGGGCCTCCTTTTATAGGCGAAAGGGGCAGCCACAATGGCACACAGGAGGTGGAAAGTGCTACAGCGTTTGCGAGCTTATCGCTGGTATTATAGGACAAAGTGCATTTAATGCAAGGCTTAGGTGCCCCTTCGCTTTATCGGGGACGGGGTGAGGCCCGTCCCGTCCGTTACCGCTCCTCCTTGCTTCGACACGCGCCCTGGCCAGCGATGCATGCGGTGCCATGTAGGCAGGCAGGTAGCTGAGGTGGCGTGGTGGTGGAGCCTCCACGAAGGCTTGCATGTTGCCACGCAGGTGCCTGCCCAGCTGGTTGGGTCGGCAGCTGCATGTGAACGGCGGTGGAGTCTTGTCGGGTGGCCCGACAAGGGTCTTGCCGAGCGGCCCGGCAAGGCTCTTGCCGTGGCGCGCTGGCGTCCCCCGCAAGGATCTTGCCGGTGGTCTTGTGGGTTCCTTCGGTGAGGATGGTTGCCTTCCTATCCTCATTTGATCTTGACTATTCTTTGTCTTCACAAAGATCTGCATGCCACCATGGAGGTTCCTCCCGAGCCTTGTCCCAATGCATTTGTTAGCGTTGGTGGGCTCAACGGTGGCTCACCCAACTGGTGTGGGTGAGCTGCCCCGGCAAGGGTCTTGCCGGGGCCGCTGAGGCTGCCCCGGCAAGGGTCCTTGCCGGGGAAACCTGCTTCGCCATTCGATCTTTGTGGCCTTGGTCCTTGTCGTTGCTTTGTTTGTCTCGTTCCTTCGGCTTCTCTCCGGCTTTCCTTTCCTGCCCTGCTATGTGTGGCCGTGGCGGGAGGCTCTGACTGCCCGTGCACAAGTAAAGGGGTCGAAAGGAGAACCCCTACTTTTGTACACACAAGCGGTGGCAACAAGGATCTCCTCTCGGCAATGCATCCCTCCTCCAGCTGGGGATACGAGGGTGGAATCTAGTGTGCAAGGTGGCGCTGCAGGATGCGGACGCGGTTGGCGAGGCTCTCGGGGCCGGGGAGGATGC